>NC_088810.1:19976595-20276595 GCF_011386835.1 Chrysemys picta bellii | reverse complement strand
AAACTTTTTCCGTCAAGGCTCTCCTTATCCATAATGGAATCTGTCCAAGCCCTCTGGGGGGCTGGGAGCCAGGGGCCGGAGTGGAGCTGGGGGCAGAATGGCACTCTCTCCCTGCCCTTCATGGGGGCTGGCTCAGGGCCCACAACCCACAGTTTGGGGACCACTGCCTTATTCTATGGAAGGTCAGTGTCCAGAATGGACGGGTCATCTTGTTCAACATTTATGTTCTTCAAGGCTGTCCTCCTCTCACAGTACTACAATTCAATGAGTCGCGTCACTAACAGTGTTCGTTGTCAATGCACTGATTACCTGCCCTTTTGAGGCTGTGGACGCTCATTAGGCAGATGATCACCATGCGGAAGATGAGCAGGTCGGGAAGGAAGGAATATCCACTCTCATATTCCTCTTCGTCTTCGCTCGCTGAGCTCAGATTAGGAGGAGAAGGCAGGTAGAACAAGCAAAGGTTGAAACCCTCCAGCACCGACTGGCAAAGAGATGTTAGCTCAGAGTCCACAGAGCTTAACGTGGGGGGGAAAAACAAATTGATTTACTCTTCAAATGTCCTGCAGCAAGTCAAGTTTCAAGCTCCTGGCAACCAGAATGTTCATGTGGATACTGAACGAAAACTGGTGCAAACTCAGTCATCACTTAAGTCATTTAGAACAAGATAGGACGAGGCACTGGAGAATATACTGAAGGGAACGATCATGCACAGGCAGAGGGGGAAAGACTAGATAATCTGAGCAATCTGTCCCATTCCTACAGAGTATAAACTAAAGTGATACCGTAAACAGCTAGCGGAGCATCTCCTATACTGCCAGGATGGATCACTAGAGAATGAAGTGAGGGGCTCAACTCCTCACTCTTGGGCTAAGGGTGCTGTCGCCATAGCTGGCCCAGGCAGCGAGAAACCAGCCACAATTGACCTTTCATCCCATGTAGTAATGGCCAGGATATTAAGCAGTAAGCCAGCTAATTCTTCATTGATGAGATTAACGTACTGACCTAATCAGCTATGGAAAGCCAGCAGGTTTCTACAAATCTGGAGTTCAATCTGAAGCTGAAAAATGACCCTTTACACTCCTATAGCTCTTTTAACCTAAGGATCTCAAAGCACTTTAGAATAAGACACAAAAATTCCCCAGGAGATGGATAAATATAAACAACAACTGGGTGACTTTCTTCCCACAGGGGTATGCCTGGGTCAGGAGGCACTATATGGCAATACACATCAATATATACACAGTACCCTTCATTATTAAGAAGAGTGAACATTTCAGAATCAGTTATTTCTACTGTGTAATTAACACATTACACGGTAACAGCCTCAATCGAGGGTCTCAACCTTTTTCCTTCTGTGATCCCCCACACCTGTTCTCATCTGCAACCTCACACACACTCCAGAATCATTGGCAGCTGTTTGCTGCTTCAGAGGCAGCATTATGGGAATCGGTACAGTGGGTTACAAGATGTTCCCAGCTTCTAGAGAGAAACTGGCTGTAAAAGGTCCAGCAAATCCTCTTGAATGGGACAGCAGACATGGGCAATTGGGGGAGCTCTACTTCCTCTTCCACCCCGAGACACAGACACCACCCACTGAATGTGCGTTACATGGAGTACCAGTGAAGTGTAAATCCAGGGTCAACCAGCACAAATCAATTCCTTAAAATGGGCAAGAGAATAAGAGAGTGTGGACTGCCCCCTAGCAGTAATCAATCTGTACCCAACAGTATTTAAAGGGTTAATTTAGAGCTACCTGAAGTCTCTTGGCAGAGACAGAAAATCCAGGAAAAGCCACGCAACTGAACAAAGCTTTCCACTTATTCCAGGTTATGGAAAGAAGAGCATCTTTCCCCTGAACAAGGTGGTTAGATTGCAGGTGTTTATATGAACTGCTCTATGGTTCTGCACGTGTGCAGATTGTAACCCTTTGCACCGATGTCATTCTGCCAATGCTTGACAGAAGCACAGATTTGAAGACTGGGCAAAGAATTTGAACACAGTGAGGGGGCATCATAACACAAAGATGACACGGAGAGATTGGGAAGTCAGAACTTCCGATTCTACATTCGCTCAGCCACTGATTTACTGAGCGACCATGACTAAATGATTTAATCCCTGTGTGTGAAGTTTCTCTGTGGTGATAATACTCTCCTCCCTCACAGAAGTGTTATATGACTTTCCTGACGTTTGGGATTCTTGACTGAAAGGCTCAATAAAGGCATCACTAAGATATGCTGTTTTGCATTTGTGGCGAGGATACAATGCAAGTCTCTTCCATGTCTAATGTTTGCAGCTACAAGTCACCTACAGAGGATAGAAGTTGTATGGTAACCTTACCTGCTTTTTGGCTGCAAAAGGCTCTGGAGATACATAAAGCTCACCAGCAACCTTTTAATGTCTTTGCATCTAAAGATTAAAGAGAAACACAGTTAAGTGAGTATCCCATCACTTGGCTGCAAGAGGATAGCAATGTTCTTATTCATGTATGTAAATCAGGTTTCTGATGGATTGCTAGTAAGTTAGTTTATTCATGGTCTCCCACCTTCACTATAGTGGCAAAATCTAACTTGACCACACATCTGTGCCATCAGAGAGTCCTGCTTTGAGAAAGGGGCATTGATATTCCATCCATTTCAGAACTTATGATCATGTTTAAACTTTGGAAACAATGAGTTCGGACAGCAAAAATGGCAGGGGGGAGCATTAAAGAATTCTGAGGCTGTTCAGTACTAAACAGTGCAAGATCTTAAGCTGTAAAGGCAGAGGATGTCAGTATTCTCATGGATCAGCAGTTCTGGTTGAAGAATATTCAAGTCTCCAATTTTCATCCACACCTTTACAACATTTGTTCTCTCAATCCAAGAGAGGTCAGGAACCACTTCACACAACCAACCATATGTCAGGCTCTGGAGATGCAGAGTGGAACAAACTGCATATCTACTGGATATTTATTTAGCTCAGGCACTAGAATATCTGGAAGCAGGTGGTAGACATGAAGGAAGAAACTAGTCTGGATAATGCTTGAGAAGAGCACTAAGAATAGAACCAGACCACTAGCAGAAAATTCTAATGCATTAAAAATCAAGGCCAGGTAAATGGAAACAAGTTACTCACACTATTGACTTCCTATTAAATGCACCATGAATATTGGTCTACTAGATGGGTGATGACTATATGGAGTTCTCCTGCAAAGGCAGCAGTAAACACAACTAGCAAAGATGTATTTAAAACAAAGTAAACTGCTACATTGCTGACACAAGGTATTCGTGAATAACGGTGGGTTATGGTAGGTCGCTGACTTAGATGAAAGGGCTCTCAGTACCTACTTGATGCCAGAGTTCCCATATTGCTTTTTATTTCGTAATGTGAAATTTAGTCCTTGTGACAGAATGACAGCCCTGGAGACTGAAGTCCACAGGCTGGATGTACATAGGCAGTAACAGTGCAAGCTTCCTACATATTCCACTCCACGAATATGCCTCAACCCTGATCTGCAACAACCAGCTCTAGGGATGAGAGGGGAATTCAACCTTTGCACCTAGTCAATCCTTGGCCTCTTTCCCAGAGATCACCACTAAAGGGGCCAATAGTGGGATCTAGACTGAGATCATCAAAAAGAGTCTATTGAACAGTAACAACTCTGACTGGCGACTGATTTGAGCTGGATTTGTGCCAGACACTCCATACCCTATTAAAGTTCCCAGGAATCATACCCAGTGCCCTGTTTCTAAAGGAAGCCACTGATGATCGCATTCCAAGTCTTGTCCCAATACCACCCTCTTCTCTGTGCTCTTACCGTTTTTTGCTCGGAGACAGTTTCCTGGTTTCACATTTCTTCAGCTGGTGATACATTTTGGCCGCCTTGTCATACAGCCGCTTCAGGTTACCATAGGCACCTTCAAAGGACACTTCAGACTGGAGACTAAGATACCAACATTTTACAAACAAAAAGTTACTTTTCCGCAGGGATTCTCACCAGTTACTTTTCGTGGCTTTGATTGGGCTGTGCCACAAATCTTAGTGCTCAATTTTTAAAAGGTATTTTGGCACCTAAACATGAAGATAGGTCCCGAGTGAGACTCTTCAAGGCGCTGAAGGGATAGATTGATTTATACGGATTTCAGTAGGCGTTGGGCACTGTGAAGGCGTGCACTCCCCCTTTCACGGACAGCCTGGGCTGTAATCAAGGAGACCAGCCCCACACTAGGACAGAGCTATTTAAACAGGAACAGGAAGTGGAGTAAGACAGAGGGGAATAGAAGCCATGCAGGCTGCAGCGGGGTGGTGGTTGTTTTCTCTCAGGCCAGCAGCTTTGTTCTGTGGACTTGAAATCCGGGAGGTGAACCACGGCCCTCAGGGAAGAACCTTAGGAACTGTTTATTGTAATTACTCAGGTCCCGAACCCTTATTAAAAGGGGATATGCTATTTGGTTAGCGTGTGTTGGTCTCTCCCTTGTCCTGGGGGAATTACAAGTGGGTCACACAGGCAGCGCCACACTAGATTGCAGGGACTTGCCTGCCCTTTTACAAGCACCTAGGCACCTGTCTTCATCTTTAAGTGCCTAAATATCATTCCAAATCTGGCCCTTCGTGTTTATTTAATCGGTGGCATGGCGGCCCTGTGATCCAGTACAGTCTTGTCAGGGAGGCAGCCTTCACCACCTCTCTCCACCGGCATTCCCACGAATAGCAGATGTGCAAGGAAATGGAGCAACACATGAAGAAAAGGGAGAAAATCTGGCTCATTGACTGGGAGAGCAATGAGGATGCTCCCTCCGGCCTCAGTATGTTCTGGAACGGACACTCACCAGCGTAAATAGCAGTAGGTAGCTTCCACGTTGTAATATTTACTCCCTGCCAGTGTCCCCAGCTGGTTAAAGGGCATCCCTGTCATGAAAGTTAAAAGGAGAGTGAACTAAGCCTGTGTTATTTCAAACAATCCTCGTGCAAGGAGATCCTTCACATCTCACTACATTTCTGTTCACGATAGAAGGTGTGCAGCGCCAGCAGGTACAAAGGATATTAACAAAGCCATGGTGAAGAGGCTCTGGCTACTTGATCCCTTCACCTTTTTCCATTCTGCTTCATGCTACCCTCACACCTTCCTGTCCCTCCTCTGCGTGCTCTCCTTTCTCCTTCAAGCAAGTCCTCCTAGTCATCAATAATTCACCTGTCCCCTTCTCTCCTAAACTACTGTGCTGTCTGCCTGATTTGGATTCATAGAGTATTAGGCTTGGAAGAGAGGTCATCTAGTCCAATCCCCTGCTCCAAGCAGGACCAACCCCAACAAAATCATCCCAGCCAGGGCTTTGTCAAGCCGGGCCTTAAAAGCTTCTAAGGAAGGAGATTCCACCACCTCCCTAGGGAACCCATTCCAGTGCTTCACCACCCTCCTAGTGAAATAGTGTTTCCTAATAGCCAACCTAGACCTTCCCCACTGCAACTTGAAACCATTGCTCTTTGTTCTGTCATCTGCCACCACTGAGAACAGCCGAGCTCCATCCCCTTTGGAACCCCCCTTCAGATAGTTGAAGGGGGCTATCAAATCTCCCCTCACTCTTCTCTTCTGCAGACTAAATAACCCCAGTTCCCTCAGCCCCTCCTCGTAAGTCGTGTGCCCCAGCCCCCTAATCATTTTCGTTGCCCTCCGCTGGACTCTCTCCAATTTGTCCACATCCCTTCTGTGGGGGCGGGGGGGGAGAGACAAAACTGGATGCAATACTCCAGGTCTGGCCTCACCAGTGCCGAACAGAGGGGCATAATCACTTCCCTCGATCTGCTGGCAATGCTCCTACTAATACAGCCCAATATGCCGTTGGCCTTCTTGGCAACGAGTGCACACTGCTGACTCATATCCAGCTTCTCGTCCACTGTATTCCCCTGGCCCTTTTCTGCAGAACTGCTGCTTAGCCAGTCGGCTAAGGATTGGTAGAACATCTTATCTACATTTGTAAAAGTGCCATATAAGTTTACCATGCTATATAAATCTATCAATAAACACCAATTATTCATACTTAGGGGTCAGCCCTAGTAACAACTCAACAAGGAAAAAGCCTTGCCCTGTATTTTTGTAAGTGTACTCTTTGTAAAAACTGCCTCTAAGGACCACTCAGAAACTTTAGCTTCTACTGAATGCAGCTGTCCACTTAACAATACCTCTCTGAGGGGGCTCATTACATGTGCTCCATGATCTGTATTGTTTGTTTCTGAGTGCAGCTCACGGGGTTAATTTGACTCTAAGCATCTATATAGTTCAGGCTCTTCGCTACCTCTGCTCACATCTGAAGCCCACAATTGAGATCATCTGAGGCTTTTAATTAAGACACCCTACACTTCAATATCTGTATAGTGCTAGAAAAGCACACTCCGTCAGAGGCCCTCAACTTTGATTCTCAAACTCAGGATGTCAGACCTGGTAAGCCTTTCAGGGCATTCTGCAAGACCACTCTATTCAGCCAAGCTTCTTCTGGGCAGGTCAGGCAGTCGGTATGTTCAGGAAGGTTTGAATCATTAATTGACCTTGTATCAATTTTGTTCTGAATTAATGCCTTTCTAATTTGTGCATATGCGTTGAGAACATGACAGGAGCATTACAGAAATGAAAACTAAATTTTAATTGCAACTGACTATTTAAAAGACATTAGACAAGAAAGCTATTAAATAAGTTCCTATGCTTCTATTGTACCTTTTGTCTGAGCTCAGAGTGTTTTACATGCACTAGCCTTGTAATGTAGCAAAATTTCCCCATTTTACAGGTGTGAAAACTGAGGCACAGAGTGTTAAGTGACTTGCCCAAGAGGTCATAGTGGCGCCTGGAATAGAACCCAGGAGTCCAACTCCCAGTCTCCCACTATGTAACATTTGCACAAAGTAACTGCTTGTAAGTCAAAAGAGGAGCATGTGGGGTTATATCAGTGAGAAAAGTTGTATCAGCATTAATGCTCTGCAAAGGCAGCAAGACACAGCTGGACCTTGGTTGAGCCAGACATCACCACTTCTGTGTAAATTTGAACTTTTATGCATGATGCGGCTAGAAAATAAGGGGGAAGTTACCTGATAAATCAAAGTCATCCTGGGAGTTAAAGCAGAGAGGCTCTCCTCTCCTTGGTTTGCCAGCAAGAGAGAGTCTCAAAGGGGAATTATTGTAACTGGATAATAAAACAAATCTCTCCAATTTGTGAGAAACGTAAGGGTAACCCAAAGCACAGCAACTGCTACAACAGTGATTTCCTCTAGTCATTTTCACGAGAGGTTTCGGCTACATGAGCCATGTTATTGTTCTGAAAGGCTCCCAAATTCATGGCAATTCACTTACCGATTTGTGGGGCAACAGAAAGGGCTTGATAGTAAAACCTCTCAGCCAACAGTTCCGTGTCCACACCTGCCAACTCATTCTGATAGCGAGCTGAAAAGAAAGACATCATGCACAACAGAAACCACGGGCTGAGCCCTAGGATTGCCCAGAGCAAAAAGGGAACAATGTTGGGTTTAGTTGTGATGCTTGGAGTACCTTTCCCAGACCTGAAGAAGAGCTCTGTGTCACTCAAAAGCTTGTTTCTCTCACCAAGAGAAGTTGGTCCAATAAAAAACCAACAAAGTCCAATAAATATTACCTCACCCACCCTGTCTTTCTAAGTTATTCGTGTACATTCACATGTATTTTCGTTCCTTCACATGCACACACAGATATCCAAGCAAGAAGTTAAATCATGTCACACGCTCACTTCTTGTGGTCATGACTGTGAGATACAGACACAAGTCCACTACAGAATGGACCAACACATGTACATGTTTCATACTAACCATTGAAAAGCCACAGCTGTGTCATTATCGCCCTGTACGGGATTCAATTTAGAATTCTGCATGTTGGGCCAAATTCTCATTTACCCTCAGGCCTCCTTGCACCACTCAGGCTTGGTCAGGGCCTTAGAGTGTACATGGTAAGTTATGCTCACTTTAAGGACTTCTTTACAGTACCAAAGCAATGCAAATGAAAGTCAGACCCTATGTTCTTATACAGAAACGGATTCAGACCCACAACTCTTGTTACACTTCTAAGTAAATAGCATACTCCATGTCTGCTGGGACTAAGACGGGACCTCCACATTCTGTAACAGATCTATTATCTGAGAGGGTTTCACTTCAAATCTGTCAGTGACAAGTGTGTGTAAGGGCTTGTCTATACTGTCGACGGTGCTGTAGCTATACCAAACAATCCCCTACTGCAGGAGCAGCCTATGGCTTTTCCATCACTATAGAAAAACTACCTCCATCCACTGGAGTTAGGTCAGCACAGATATGGCATTCAGAAGTGTGGATTCTCCACCTCTCCCTGCTCCAGAGCAACACAACTGTGTCAATCTAAATTCCAAATGTACAACAGGTCTAAGTATCAGGGGGTAGCCGTGTTAGTCTGTATCTACAAAAACAACAAGGAGTCTGGTGGCACCTTAAAGACTAACAGATTTATTTGGGCATAAGCTTTCATGGGTAAAAACCTCACTTCTTCAGATGAAGAAGTGAGGTTTTTACCCACGAAAACAGGCCTAAGACAAACCAGTGTCTGCAAGGAATTATCACTGGTGACTAACGATCATGGTATCAGTGCTATGCTTGCAACAGCTTTTATATTTTAAAAGGTCCCCCTGCAAGAAAACACTGCTCTTACCTAAATCTCCCAGATAAACCAGACATCTGTGACACGCCATCTGTGCCCACTCCATTTCTTTCCCCGATGCAGACACAGGTTTCTTGCAGCCTATATGAGAAATATCAAATCATAACACACCCATGGGTGAAGACTGCTGGAAAGAGATAGCAGCAGCCTACGCTTCTTCATGAGATACATGACGGTTAAGTGAATGCAAATAAGAGATCACACACTGAGACCGGAGTGCAGGCCTTTGTCTGTGTTGTATTATAGATCAATGCAGGTTTGTTTCAGGCTACCAGATTGTGCAAGACTCATGCAGACAACATATCCCTTTTTTTTAAGCCACCTCACTTCTTCTAAGAGCAGTATGCTGCACTGTTCCACAGCGATCATTAACAGTGCTACCTCACTCATTTGTACTCAAGCCAGGGCCAGAACTTTTACCACTAAGCCACTAGAAATGTGGTGTGCATTCAACACTGGATGAGCTTGGAGAGACTGTTCAAAGAACAGGGAGAAAAAGGAGAGAAGATGAGATGACTGACAACAGGGGAGGAAGAGAAATAAAATGGGTGAAAGGGACAAAGAACAAAATATATTCCTGTAGCTACAGCATCAGCAGTCTTACAGGGAGAAAAGCCTCCAGAAAAAAAACCTCAGTCATTGGGAAGTGGCAGGAGCAACAAAAGAGGGGTAAAATCAACTGAACTAAAACAATTAAGCGTGAGTCATCTTAACTCCTGGAGGTGTTTGTCACTGCTGGGACATGTCCCATCAGGACAGATTTTTTTGAAACAATCTTCCATCAGCACCTTCTCACCAGCCAGTAACCAGTGAGGAATGTGTTCTGATTATTTACAGGAATTGCATAAGTGATATTTTACCAATACGCTGACTCCAAAGTTGTACCTATAGCTGATGGTGAACCTACAAAATGTTTTACCATGTACGTCTGTAATCCCCATTTTCACCACTTGCCATTAGCTTCCTCCCACTTCCCTCATTTTTAGTTGTCTGCACGACTCTTCCCCATCCACCATTTTTAATGATGCTGCAGTGTTTAATTTTCATTGTATGCTTATGATGTCTACCTGCTATTGTATTTTAATTGCAAGTGTCTGCCGCAACTTCGAGGACAGGACCTGTGCAAATGCAGCCACTTATCAAGGACTACAAATCCAGCCACAATTTAAAATAGGATTTATTAGCTCTGCAGTACCATGAAGATGTTTCTCATAGCAACAGTTGCTAAGGACATCTGCCTTCTAAACTGATGTTTCAAAGCCAACTGCAATACAATCATCTTCCACCAGCTAAGAACTGAACACAATCAAGTAAAAATATTCCATTGCTAGATACATGTGGATATCTCTAACTCCAAATTCTCTTTTTTCTCCACTTAAAAAGTCCCTCTCAATGTTTCATTATTCCCCCATCTCATATAAATAACAACAACAATTATACAAAAAAATCAGCTTAAGTTTCAGCTCCATTTCTGCAATTGGAACCACATGGATAAACCTCTGAAGTCAGAGAAGTGCAGAGCTTTGTCTAGATTCAATTGCAGCATCAAGTCTTAGTACATACATGCAGGATAAAGCACACAAATGTAACACACAGAGGGAAGGAGATAACAAGAGTGCAATACAATTTTGCTCATTCTTTATAGCCAGAGGTAAGTGCTTTTTCAAACTGTGCTGTAAACTCCGCCATACTGAACATTAACACTTGCTAGAAGTTTTAGAGGGGTAGCCGTGTTAGTCTGCATCAGCAAAAAGAACAAGGAGTCCTTGTGGCACCTTAGAGACCAACATTACCAAAAGTTTTAACTTGAAAATAAAAGTTGAGCAGACTGTGTTTTGAACAGATAAGCTAATGAGAAATTTGCATTTTGAAACAGAGACAAGTAATTGCAAGGGGGAGCCATCTGCTTATGACTCTTGCATCAACCAAGAGCGAATACACATCAGGCACTGACCTATCAGTGGGTCGGTTACGTGGGTCCAGTCAATACAGCACTGCAGCTCCAGCTGATAGTGAGACTGAATGTAGAGAAGAAGGTGTTGGTAAAATCCTATGCCAGCAATCAGGTGAGTCCGGTATGCACACTCCAGGGTGCTGCGGCTATGAATGTGCTGTAGAAAACAGAAATAGGCAGCCAGGTGAGAGCCTGTTAATGCAGTCCAGTAAGATTGTGGCCGGCAACATGAGTTGCACTTGGTAAAACAGAGGTAGCTGAAGACTCACCTTTTGCCATCCTCCCTCAATTCACTCCACTTTCCTGCGCAATAACCTAACCAGTACTGTTAATAGCTAGTATTTAACAGGTGTAAATATCAAGAAAGGAGAAATTGTTTAGACACCGTACAGAGGTATAACTGGGGAAAATGGACTATTAAGAAATTAAAACACAAGCTGAAAATCAGGAAATGTTTCCTATTTCCATTTTATTCTCCCAAGGGAAATGGTGAAAGATCCATTAGCTTGGGAAGAGAGTGAACCAAATGCTCACAAGAAAAATCATTTGTTGGCTGGGGGGGAAACAGACTATATCTAAGAGATGTTTCAGATCTCTAACCTTTATGAATTACCTGACCGCACTGATTACATTGTCATTATGCATTTAGCCACCAACACCCTCAGGCGTATTTAACAACTACCAAAGAGAGGTTTCTGGCAATGCAAAATAACCTTGTTTCCAGCAGTAATAAATCAAACCTTCCCTGATCAGCCACACTCAACAGGCCAAGATGATTCTACCTCTACGAGCAGGTCCATACTGCAAGAAAAGGTGTGCTCTTAACTTGGGTTAAAATAGCAGGGAAGACAGCAAATCAACTTGTAACTCAGATTAGCAGCCTGAGTTAAAGCCCATGGAGTTGCACTCAAGATGCTAAACCGAATTAAAAGCCGAGTTGAAGCATCTTCACTGCTATTTTAATCTGAGTTACAAACACACTTTTTTTTGGTAGTGTAGACTCTCACAAGCATCCCACCTAAAAATCAGCAGCGTCAATCTTTCTTCCCTCCTCGGTTCATCTGATTTACTATTGTGGGACAGCAGGATGGAAGAGCTGTAGGACTTGTGCCCCTAACAGAATCACACACATATACTGTATTTACACACACAACTCAAAGTGAATTCATTTTTTCAGAATATTTTCCCTAACTCTAATTGCTATCTGTTCATAGTGAGGCACTGAAACAAACCAGGACTTTTCATTCTATGGCACAACCACAATGGCATTTCACTAGATGGCAAAGATGATCTTGAAGCCAACACACAGAGCTGAGAGTCAGGAAATCTGGATTTTGTTCCCAGCACTGCCACAGACTCGCTGCAATAACCCGGGCAAGTCACAACACCTCTAGACCTTGTTTTCCTGACCTTTTAAAAAAAATAAAATAAAAAAGAAGGTAAGCATACCCCTTGTGATCTAAACTGTGATATCTGAGCACTTGTTTTCAATACTTCCCTCCACCTCAGAGATCCTATGGTCTCATTCATTAACACGGTATTTGTAAAGAACTGAGGTCCTCCGATGGAAGGCACCAGGAGACCTCAGTTTGCTATAAAGCAGAACCTGTTTTAGATAAAACCAATATGGTATTCCAATTAGAATGAAATTCATTTTACATTCATCTGATAAGATCACCAAGATAATGTGCACAGCACTATATAATAAAAGTAATTTGACTTTCTAGATTCTCTCTAGCATGAAACTAATCAGCACTTCTCTGGATCTTCACCTGAATTGATTTTGACACATGCTTCACATGGAGCTATTATTCTTATTTTGGAGATGGGGAAACGGAAAGCAACCTAATCTGGAGAGGCTCTCTGCACCTGCACCTCCAAGGCCATAATGATTTGCCCATGGTTAGAAAGGAAGTTTATGATAGAGCTAAGATTAGGATTCAGGAGCGTCTGGCTCCCAGTCTTATGCTCGGACCCTGTTTCCAAATAAATGACGCAATTAGCACGTCACACAGCACAAGGATTTCTGGCCCAGAGGCACGGATACCTGCCTTTTTATTCGTTTTAATGAGCTGGATAACTTCATAGTAAACCTTTCTCCACAGCAGTTCCTCTGCTTTTCTCCCATAATCCACCGGATGCAAGAACATCAGCTTCACGCACAACTCTCGCAACCTGAGACACAGAGCAGAAAGTTTACCAGTCCATTAGCTGCAGTAGCCACTTACATAACCACAACCCCATGCGTTAGGGACAAAGGAAAGCCTGAATGTCATTAAAGGGGCAGCATGGCCACCTAGTGGCCACGCACTCTGGGTCACTCGCACTCCAGATTGACAGCAACATGCCCAGCCCTAAGGGAGAGGGATGGGCAGTCTCTCCCTCTGCTCATGACCACTCTGGCTGATGCATGGAGCGGGGTTGTCAGTCTTTTGAGGGAGCTGTATGTATCCCTCCTTGTCTGTGAGCAGGGAGCCATTCTTCTGCACAAGTAATAAGACTGCTTGTGGCCTGCCAATTCATGGGGCAGCCCCTCCCCCCCCCAACATATACACACCACCGCAAGACCAGAGAGGCAAGAATTTCCCCGAACTCACCTCTCCAGCCCTACATGTTGTGGCAGACTCTCCTGCCTAGCAATTCTTTTGAGAGTGGAAGAGGGACATAAATATACTTTATTTTTAAGCACTGATGTGTTCAGAGCTGCACAAGAAGCTTACAGGCTAAAATTAGATATAATAATTATGCAAATGAGGCAGTGAATGAACATGTACAATTAGCCTAGCACTCTTACCAGCTATTTATCAGCATCCAACCTGCAAGACACTTTTACAGAGAAGTAAACACTAAGGCAAGCCACATAATAAATTTCCACAGCAGGGGAACTAAAAATGCTGTCAGAGTAGCATTTACATAGAATGAAACCTGCACGAAGCACCACCCCCAATAAGCAATCACTTTTAATTATCCCTCTATGGCTTCCAGTACAATTTTTTTCAACCACGAGATAAAGAATCTTCTCTACTAGGCAAGAAGTTTATTTTATTGATTTATTGCTGGAAAATTAAAACAGGCTTCACTTTATAGGTATGAAATTCATTCAATACACAGGTATTTTAAGATACTGTAATTATAAAAACAGATCATTAACCGCAATGAAGAGTTATCTGTTTTGTCGGAGTCCCAGTCATAAACCAGGACAACTTTGCGTTAGGAGCTGTACAAACAGAACACACAAAGAGCTGGTGGATACTTTGCTTGACAGGTGCGTTACAAATTCAGTTCCCTGTGAAACTGCTGAAACAAAGCCGTGTGCAACTTAGCACATTCGATTGCTCCTACCAAAAATTAAAATACGGCATCTGCCCAACTTACTTGTTCCTCAAGCTGATGTTCTCTGGCTTGAACACTTCTTGATAAGCTGCCTTGTTACCAAGAATGAGATCCAGTCTATGAACTGCCTCCACCACCGCTCTGCCAGACAATACAGAAAGAAGAGCTTCAGGATAACAATTCACGTGAGGGCCTTCTATGAGATCCAGGATCTACCCATGATAGCTTCAGGCAGGGAAGAAGGCTGGCCTATTTAATATTATCATTAATGAACTGTACCACCCCATATCACACCAACTGATCTGCTATTTTTGAACAGTTCTATTATCCTTAACAGCTTATGGAAAAAAGAAAGGTCTTATGTAACCAATAAAGTATATGCTAGAGGGGGAGGGATAGCTCAGTGGTTTGAGCATTGGCCTGCTAAACCCAGGGTTGTGAGTTCAATCCTTGAGGGGGCCATTTAGGGAACTGGGGTAAAAATCTGTCTGGGGATTGGTCCTGCTTTGAGCAGGGGGTTGGACTAGATAACCTTCTGAGGTCCCTTCCATGATATTCTATGAGTTCATCTGCTTAGCTACTGGGTACCACTGCATGATGAGTCAAATATAAAGTATTTTTGCACCAGCAGACTTAAATGAGACAGACTTCTATTGATACACTATTGTGAACTTTTAACCTCTGCAGTTAAAAAAAAAAAGTCAAAACAGATTGGTTTTCAGTGATTACAGGAGGGGGTTAAGGATCAACAGCCCTGTATTTCCTGTTCTTTTGCTGACTTGCTGCGTGACCTTGGACAAGTCACTTCTTCACCTTCATTGTGCTTCACTTTCCCCATCATTGTTGTAGTGATTCATTCATTAATAAGTGCACAGAACTTTGAGATCCTTGGAAGAAACGTGCTCCCTTAGAGCCAAGTATTATTATGCTTCTGGAAGAACAATTTAAAACACCTGAATTCAAAACAAAATGTTTTCTCCAAAGCCAGCTACAACATTGAGCAGGCAACATCAAGTATACCCTCAATGCAAAAACTGCATTCATGAGTCACTGCTTGAAACTCCTGGGTCTCCTGGAGAAGAATGCAAACGTGTGTAAAATACAAAGTATGTGATGATTCGAAGATATGCACTCAGCTGACTGGCCAAACCGATTCCATCCAACTGCACCATAATCAAAACCGAGAATCTGGTAAGTATCAACAGCAAACAGTAGCAGAGGCAGAAAGCACATTGATTGATACTTAAAAAGGAGTTCAAGAAAGCAAAATTTAGCAATGACCAAGTCAAATCCACTCTATTACTTAGGGTCTTCTTTTTAACCTTGCCTCTGTCAACCCTATAACTTGACAGCCACTGAACCAGCTATGGTAAACAGCCTACCCACCTCTCTGCATTTCACTCATTCCTCACATCCTCTCTTTAAAATACAGCTCCCAACTCCCCTTTCCTCCATCCTGGCAACAAACTGCAGGCTATCAACCACACAGGAACTTGGCCTGCTAAACCCAGGGTTGTGAGTTCAATCCTTGAGGGGGCCATTTAGGGATCTGTGGCAAAAATCTGTCTGGGGATTGATTGGTCCTGCTTTGAGCAGGGGGTTGGACTAGATGACCTCCTGAGGTCCCTTCTAACCCTGATATTCTATGATTCTTTCCCACCCAGAAACCTCTTTACTTGTCATTGCTCATCCACTCTGAAGATACTTTAACATTTCCATTGCTGAACTGAGAGATTTTTCTTCGAACAAGAAGCTGAAGATAGACAAACTGTACTGTAAATAAGGGATAAGACAGACCAAATATGGGCTATACAAAGCAGAACATTAGCCACTTCTGCTACCGCCACCCTCCCCCACAAAAAAAATCCCCATCGATAGCATAAAGCAAATCACACCACTGAAACTTCCCTGACCTTTTTTCAGAAATATGTACAGATGGACGCCAGACAGTTTGTGTAGAGGACTTGCACAAATAGGCATCTGCAAGCAAGAACATGCAAAGATAGATTCTAATGGGTAGGCTGAAACTACAACTGTTTCCCTGAAAACTACAGAAGTCAGTACAAGGCAACAGACAGTTTCACATAATGCTCCTTCCGAACAAATCAAATCTCCTTTACAAATGCACAGGCTGAAAAGTAATCTCAAAAAAAACTTTTCAGGATTCCAGAAAGACAAAAAATATCCATCTCACATGACACCCCAAAAGACTAATTTGTCCAATAGATTAAGGATCTTTAACTTAAATTTCTCTATGCCATTTTCAGCTCGGGGGGTGGGGGGTGGGGGGGGGGGAGAGGCAGAGACTGAAATGATTCTGTCCCTATACAGAATCATTGTCTGTAAAGTAATGGATTGGGAGAAGAAAACATAGCTAATGTCAAAAAAAAAAAAAAGTTCCATTAATAGAATATTAAGAAGAAAACGTTACATCTTGTCTTGTATTTCTTCATGGCTGAGAATTACATACAAAAGAGTATGTTACGAATACTCCACCACTTCCACTCAAGGACCTCAAAGCACTTTACAAACTCCAATCCAGCCTCATAATACCCCTGTGAGGTAGATAGGACACATACACATTTGCAGGTGGGGAAAGAGAGGCACAGATGCTAAGCAATTCACCAAACATCAAGCAAGTCAGTGGCAGAGTCAGAAATAGAACCCAGGAGTTTGAGTTCTAGGTCCCCTGCTTTGACCACAGGTAGTAAGCTAGACGGATAAAACTTAATAACTATGAAGATATCATGTAATTGTCCTCTTACAATTTTTGTCCTACCATTTACACCTCGCTATAGACTTTACTACCAAAGCACTACAGGAGAATCAAAGATTAATTTGATCAAAACAGAACTTACTTCTATGTTACATACACTAGCATTTCCAGAAGAGCTCAGAACTGCTGATTCACCCATAGTGAAGGGGGACGCCTTTGAAAGACTCCTTTCCTTCCAAGAATGGGCAAAAATACGTAATCTTTACTTCTGTCAAAGCTGTTGTTTAAAAAGCCACATCTTTTCATGGCGTACCAGTCAAATACGAAAAAACTGGACTGCCTCCAGTCCAGCCTCGCTCAGTCACAACGACACTTCTCAAAAGGGAAAATTATGTCACTCAGACTACAAGGGTCAGAAACTGAGTAGCCGTGAACACCTGTTTACAAGCAGCTGGACAGACCCTGAAAATGGGATGTTAACTTGTGATGCAAGCACATGTCTTCTTTTAAAAGAAGTGTAAATTAACTGTATTTGAAGATCAAACACTGACCCATTTGTCCTGCCATTTATTAAACTCAAACTGCTTTATGGATCTCTCACATGGACACACAACTCTGATTATTTCATAGAATCATAGACTTTAAGGTCAGAAGGGACCATTATGATCATCTAGTCTGACCTTCTGCACAAAGCAGGCCACAGAACCTCACCCACCCACTCCTGTAACAACCCCCTGACCTATGTCTGAGTTATTGAAGTCCTCAGATCGTGGTTTAAAGACCTCAAGATGCAGAGAATCCTTGACAGCGCAATGGAGTTCATAGGCCAGGACAGAATTGTATTCTTGTATATGTACTCTGAAAGGGGATCACAAAGTCCTGTGTAAGGATCTACTTAGCTAAGCAATAACATGAACACACATGGACATTGCATGTACACATGAAGTTAGGTTAAATAGACTGAGGGGGCAATTTGCCAGAGCACCTGGCAGTGTTGCCCTTACTGAGAGTCAAGAAAACCAAACAGATTGTTATTTGGATATCAACAGTATTGCTGGGTAAAAATGGGATCAAATGGTTAAGTAATGAATCTTGCTCACATGCACCAGGGTCGAACCGACTTGCCAAATTTGAAGTCAGGAAAGGTTTTCCTCCAGGGAGTACTTAGTTGGGAACTTCTGGGTATTTTTGCCTTCCTCTAGAGCATAGGGCTGGGAATCATCCATTAGGGTGTATCCCACATGATCAACTTCCTGAAATTGCAGTGGACGGGCACTAGTGGACACTGGTCCTTCCAGTTGTTTTCTATGTTTCTATGGACAAAAACTAACATTGTATCTGCAACCTAAAAGCCAAAAAAGACAAAAGGAGCAAGATTTGTTTTCTACAAGATATACACAGCACACTGATCAGAACATAACTCCGTCTGCTCATGTCCTAATCTGACTGACACCAGGGGCTGAGTTACGTTTTGGAGTTAACAAAGTGATGTCATGCCTCACTACATATTTTAACACCTGCTGGGTTTGATCCCTGCTTTCAGCCAGCAGATCAGAACCACAGAGGAAGCAGATCAGATGCCAGTCTGTAAGAAGAACCAAACAGGACATCTCATGCCAAGCAACATGGAAACAATCCAGTGATGAGTCCTCTCTGTCTAGAGGGGGAACTGATCTAACATTTTCTTTCCTTGCCATTAACATTTTGGAATTGGGAAGGACAGCAGAGTGGGTTACTCACATTTACTTATTTAAAACATTACTGTTTGGGGTAGCCTTGTGGGAACGAGATGTGTCCACAGGGGGAACTGCGGCCATTGTCTTATTCCAGCTTGTAGCAGTAAAAAATAATATAATGCAGTACAATCTAAAATTGTAGACTACACAAGGTTAATGCAGAGCTGAATGGCTAGTGGTTACTTGGTTGCAATTGTGACTTGCGATCCAGGTGAAACAAGTTTGGTGGTCTCAAATTAAACCACATGTTGTAAACGAACACATAATTTAACCCAATGGACAGAGTTTTAGGAGATACCCAGGACTGGACTAGCTCAGGAATTATACATACTGAAAGAGCCAAATGGGAAAGCTTGCCCACCTCTGCCTACAGCATATTCCTCAATCTCACACAGCAATCTCTGCACTGAAGGAAGGATGGTTTTGTTGTTGAAGAACGAGCCTAGGACTTCAGAGACTTGAGTTCAATTCCCAGCTCTGTCACAAATTCTCTGTGTGACACTAGGCCATGACACGCAGGCCTGGTCCACACTAACCCCCCACTTCGAACTAAGATACACAACTTCAGCTACGTGAATAACATAGCTGAAGTCAAAGTACCTTAGTTCGAACTTACCGCGGGTCCAGACGCGGCAGGCAGGCTCCCCCGTCGACTCCGCGTACTCCTCTCGCAGAGCAGGAGTACCGGCGTTGATGGCGAGCACTTCCAGGATCGATTTATCGCGTCTAGACAAGACACGATAAATCGATCCCAGAAGATCGATTGCTTACCGCCGGACCCAGAGGTAAGTATAGACCTACCCTCAGACAACAATTACAGCCACAAAGGTGAGCCTATATTGGAACGTATAAGACGAGATGAATCAAAGATACACAGCAACACCGGGATCAAAAGTTTCTAGAGACTCGCATCATAGCTCATGTCCTCAGCTAGCACATGGAATATGGTGAGTACAGTACATCTTCCTGGAAAGCAAGTTACCTGTACATTTTAAACAATCCTACATTTGAACAGAGGAGCAAGATGTGACACTACGCTGTTTAGTGTGCAAGCCATGTTAGTAGACTTACTAGCAATGTGGTAAGAGATTCCCTGGCCAGTGCAGACATCATAAATTCTCTAACAAAATCATGCTACAGGCTTCTGGCTAACATAATTTGGCCTCTCTCGTAATAAGCAGACCTTTTTAAAGGCCAAGCACATAGTTATCTCAGCTATAAAAATACAACAAGCACATAGATGTCTATTGAAATTCTACCTTGGAAGTTTAAATATAAAACTTACTTCCTATTGCCTTGAACATCAGACTGGTATGTTAGTATGGAATGGAGTATTTTACAGTCTGTCTGCTAATACCAAGACCCCAATACATTTCAGCCCTGCAGGCATCTCCTGCATGACAGAGCATCCTACAACGTGGGCAACTAAAACCACTGCTTTTCGCCACACTGTGTGTAATGAAAAACATGTAATTTAACTTGAATGTAAAAGACACGCAATTGTATAAAGATCATCACAGCCACAGATAGGGAAATGCTTTTAATAACCAACCATTCAAAACTGTGGACTTTTACACAAGGATCTCAACATGCTTTACAAAGGTAGGCGTGGTTATCTCAATTTTACAGGAGAAGGAAGAAAAATTACTCAGATGGGGAAACTGGAGCAGAGAGGGGCAGTGACTTGGCTGGCCATGGGTATTCAGCAAGTAGCACCCAGGAGTCTTGATTCTCATGCCTGGTCTACACTTAAAACTTAGGTGCATGTAGCTATGGTCCTCAAGTACGTGAAAAACCCACACGCCTGGGGGTATGTCTACACTGGTACTTTGTCAGCAAAACTTTTGTTATTTAAGGATGTTAAAAAACACACACACACACACACACACACACACACACACCCACCAACAAAAGTTTTACCAATGAAAAGCACCGGTGCGAACAGCACTTTGTCAGCAGGAGCACTCTCCTGCCGACAAAGCCACTGCCGCTATGGGGGGTGGAAGTTTTTTGTTGACAGGAGAGCTCTCTCCTGCCGACAAACAGCAGCTACACTGCGTGGCTTTTAGCAGCACGTCAGTAGCGGCACAGCCTTGTCACTAAAAACTGTGTCGTGTAGCCATAGTCTGAGTCACATAGCTATGCCAACCTAACCCCCAGCGTAGACGCAGCTAGGTTAACAGAAGAATACTTCCTACCGTCGCTTGCGGAGGTGGTGTTCCTACAGCAATGGAAAAACACCTTCTGTCAGCATAGGCTGCATCTACACTATGGGGTTATGCCAGCACAGCTAGAGCACTGTAGCTATGACAATACTGTCCCCATAGTGTAGACATACCCCCACTCCCTAGATATAATGTTCACTGACACCTGAAGCCTATGGCAGTCCTTTGCTCCAGGTTATAACAAGAATGTTATCCCTGCTGTACTACCTTGACTTGTATTGCAATAGCACCCAGAGACCTCAACTCAGATTGGGGTGCTGTACAAACACCTAGAGAGACAGCGTCCCTTAAGAGTGACCAACAAGGTCTATGAATGCCCAGCACCCTCCAAGCCTGCCAGCCCCTCTGGATCCTCAGAACCGAGAGACTAACAATGCAACTGCTTGGGAGAAGGAAGAGATGGGGATTAACAGGGGCTTAGTGCCCAGCTCTTCAACACATCCCTCCCCATCCTATACAAGCAATGGCACAACCGGCGCGGGGGTGAGCAGAGAAGAGGACAGCCCCTCTGCCTCCCCATGCACAGATCTCTCTGACCCAACGCCCCCCACCTCCTATCCTGTGTCCAGCTGCCTCCTCTCCCTATATCTCCCCCTCCCCACCAACTCCCCTCCATCCCCAGTTCTCCCCCAGCCCCTCCCCTCCCCATATTTCACCCTTCCCATCCCCCCTTCCTTCCATCCCCTCTCCCCGCTCAGCTCCCATCCATCCCACTCTCCCCATCCTAGGGTGACCAGACAGCAAATGTGAAAAATCAGGACCGGGGGGGGGGGGGGGGGGGGAACAGGAGCCTATATAAGAGAGAGACCCCAAAATCGGGACTGTCCCTATAAAATCGGGACATCTGGTCACCCTACCCCATCCCCAGTTCTCCCCCAACCCCTCCTCTCCCCATCCCCTACCCCCCCTTTTCCCAAATCCCCCACCACAGCCCCTCACCTCCCCCTTCCATCCACCTCTTCCCCCTCAGCTCCCCTCCATCCCGCTCTCCCCATCCCCCGTTCTCCCCCAGCCCCTCCTCTCCCCATATTTCACCCTCCCCATCCCCTATACCCTGCCCCTCTTCCCACATCCCCCACCACAACCCCTCAGCTCCCCTCCATCCCCCTCTCCCCATCCCCAATTCTCCCCCAGCCCCTCCTCTCCCTATATTTCACCCTCCCCATCCCCTATACCCTGCCCCTCTTCCCACAACCCCCACCACAACCCCTCAGCTCCCCTCCATCCCGCTCTCCCCATCCCCAATTCTCCCCCAGCCCCTCCTCTCCCCATATTTCACCCTCCCTATCCCCTATACCCTGCCCCTCTTCCCACATCCCTCCCCGCAACCCCTCAGCTCCCCTCCATCCCCCTCTCCCCAGTTCTCCCCCAGCCCCTCCTCTCCCCATATTTCACCCTCCCCATCCCCTATACCCTGCCCCTCTTCCCACATCCCTCCCCGCAACCCCTCAGCTCCCCTCCATCCCCCTCTCCCCAGTTCTCCCCCAGCCCCTCCTCTCCCCATATTTCACCCTCCCCATCCCCTATACCCTGCCCCTCTTCCCACATCCCTCCCCGCAACCCCTCAGCTCCCCTCCATCCCCCTCTCCCCAGTTCTCCCCCAGCCCCTCCTCTCCCCATATTTCACCCTCCCCATCCCCTATACCCTGCCCCTCTTCCCACATCCCCCACCGCAGCCCCTCAGCTCCCCTCCATCCCCCTCTCCCCATCCCCAATTCTCCCCCAGCCCCTCCTCTCCCCATATTTCACCCTCCCCATCCCCTATACCCTGCCCCTCTTCCCACATCCCCCACCACAACCCCTCAGCTCCCCTCCATCCCGCTCTCCCCATCCCCCGTTCTCCCCCAGCCCCTCCTCTCCCCATATTTCACCCTCCCCATCCCCTATACCCTGCCCCTCTTCCCACATCCCCCACCGCAGCCCCTCAGCTCACCTCCATCCCCCTCTCCCCAGTTCTCCCCCAGCCCCTCCTCTCCCCATATTTCACCCTCCCCATCCCCTATACCTCTTCCCACATCCCCCACCGCAGCCCCTCAGCTCCCCTCCATCCCCCCTCCCCATCCCCCGTTCTCCCCCAGCCCCTCCTCTCCCCATATTTCACCCTCCCCATCCCCTATACCCTGCCCCTCTTCCCACATCCCCCACCACAACCCCTCAGCTCCCCTCCATCCCCCTCTCCCCATCCCGTTCTCCCCCAGCCCCTCCTCTCCCCATATTTCACCCTCCCCATCCCCTATACCCTGCCCCTCTTCCCACATCCCCCACCACAACCCCTCAGCTCCCCTCCATCCCGCTCTCCCCATCCCCCGTTCTCCCCCAGCCCCTCCTGTCCCCATATTTCACCCTCCCCATCCCCTATACCCTGCCCCTCTTCCCACATCCCCCACCACAACCCCTCAGCTCCCCTCCATCCCGCTCTCCCCATCCCCAGTTCTCCCCATCCCCTGCCCCCCTTTCCCCACATCCCCCACTGCAGCCCCTCACCTCCCCCTTCCATCCACCTCTCTGCCCCTCTTCCACATCCCCCACCACAACCCCTCAGCTCCCCTCCATCCCGCTCTCCCCATCCCCAGTTCTCCCCATCCCCTGCCCCCCTTTCCCCACATCCCCCACTGCAGCCCCTCACCTCCCCCTTCCATCCACCTCTCCCCCCTCAGCTCCCCTCCAGCCCCACACCCCCTTCCCACATCCCCCACCGCAGCCCCTCAGCTCCCCTCCATCCCCCCCTCCCCATCCCCCGTTCTCCCCCAGCCCCTCCAGCCCCACACCCGCCCCCCCTCTCCCCAGCCCCTCCGCCCCCCATCTCGCCCCGCCCCGCCTCGCCTCACCGGTACAGCCGCTTGGTGTGCAGCACCTTGGCCTCGGGCTCGCCGCTCTCGCGGGGGGGCCGCTGCCCTGGCTCATGGCGCCCGGCAGGGGGAGGCCCGGCGCGGCCGGCTCCCTCCCTCCTCAGCAGCGCCCGCTCCCTTCCGCCTCCTCCGCCCCGCAGCGCGGCCGCCGCAGCCACCGGCCCCGCTCGGCCGCCATCGCTCCGCCGCTGCCCTCTCCCCGCCCCCGCTCCAAGTCGCGCGAGACTTCGCCCGCCACTCCGTCGTCTCTCGAGAGCGGGATTGCCCGCCCACGCCTGCGGCGGGCAACATGGCGTCCGCTCCGGCTTCATCTCGCGAGATGTCGCGGCTAACCCCCGCGAGAGCTGTCGCCCTCCGCTGCCAGGACTTAGTGCTGGCAACATGGCCGTCTCCTAGCTTCAACTGCCATTCAAATAAACTTTATTGACAACATATGGATTCAGGGCATACCCCCTGCCCTCTGAGACTGCACCCCCTGCCCTCTGAGACTGCGGGGATCTCAAAGACAGGTGCAGACTGAGGGCCTGATTCTCCTGTCACTTAAACCAGTGGAAATCCAGTAACAATAATGGAGTCCCTCCTGATTTACGCTGGTGAAACTGAAGGCCAAATCTGGCCCTGGGAAGCCAGGACCTAGGAACTGACATAGGTGAAAGTCAGTCAAACTGAAAACTCTAGTGGATCAAAAAAGCAACAGAGGGTCCTGTGGCACCCCTAAGGCTAACAGAAGTATTGGGAGCATAAGCTTTCGTGGGTGAATGCCCACTTCATCAGACACAAGTAATGGAAATTTCCAGAGGCAGGTATAAATCAGTGTGAAGATAACGAGGTTAGTTCAATCAGGGAGGGTGAGGTGCTCTGCTAGCAGTTGAGGTGTGAACACCAAGGGAGGAGAAACTGCTTCTGTAGTTGGATAGGTTTCAGAGTAGCAGCCGTGTTAGTCTGTATCCTCAAAAAGAACAGGAGTACTTGTGGCACCTTAGAGACTATGCATCCGAAGAAGTGGGCTGTAGTTCACGAAAGCTTATGCTCTAATAAATTTGTTAGTCTCTAAGGTGCCACAAGTACTCCTGTTCTTTTTGTAGTGGATAGCCATTGGCTTTGTTTAATCCTGATCTGATGGTGTCAGATTTCCAAATGAACTGGAGCTCAGCAGTTTCTCTTTGGAGTCTGGTCCTGAAGTTTTTTTGCTGTAAGACGGCTACCTTTACATCTGCTATTGTGTGGCCAGGGAGGTTGAAGTGTTCTCCTACAGGTTTTTGTATATTGCCATTCCTGATATCTGACTTGTGTCCATTTATCCTCTTGCGTAGTGACTGTCCAGTTTGGCCAATGTACATAGCAGAGGGGCATTGCTGGCACATGATGGCGTATATAACATGGGTGGACGTGCAGGTGAATGAGCCGGTGATGTTGTAGCTGATCTGGTTAGATCCTGTGATGGTGTTGCTGGTGTAGATAGGTGGCCAGAGTTGGCATCGAGGTTTGTTGCATGGGTTGGTTCCTGAGTTAGAGTTGTTATGGTGCGGTGCGTGGTTGCTGGTGAGAATATGCTTAAGGTTGGCGGGTTGTCTGTGGGCGAGGACTGGCCTGCCTCCCAAGCTCTGTGAGAGTGAGGGATCATTGTCTAGGATCTAGTGAATCAGGCACCAGACTGAGAGTCAGGAGACCTTGGTTCTGTTGTAATTGGCCCCACATTTACACTGAGGGTGTGCTTTTTAGTTTGTAAAGGGTTGAGAAATGATTAATCAATATTTAATAAAGGGTTAGAGTCTAAAAGGTTGATAGGTTGCTTATGAATAGACAGGGCCGACAAGGCGTGGGGGGAAGCCAGTACAAATTACCGGGGCCCGGCAGTCAGGAAGGGGGCCCGGCTTCTTCTGCTTCCCCTCCCCCCCTCTCGTCGGCCCTGTTTAGCCGGTCCGCCCTTGCTGGGGGGGCCCGAAAATTTTTTTTCACCAGGGCCCGAACCCGCTCTCGGCGGCCCTGGAGAGCCCTACCAAATTCACGGCCATGAAAAACATGTCACGGACCACGAAATCTGATCTCCTCCTGTGAAATCTGGTCTTTTGTGTCCTTTTACCCTATACTATACAGATTTCACAGGGGAAACCAGTGTTTCGCAAACTGGGGGTCCCGACCCAAAAGGGGGTCATGGGGCAGTCGCAAGGTTATTGTAGGGTAGTCATGGTCTTGCCAACCTTACTTCTGCGCTGCCTTCAGGGTTGGGTAAGGTGACCAGGTGTCCAGTTTTTGACCGGAACACACCCGGTCAAAAAGGGACCCTGGTGACTCCGGTCAGCACTGCCAATGAGGCTGTTAAAAGTTCAGTCGGTGGTACTGCCCGGCTAAAGCAGGCTAGTCCCTACCAGTTCTGACACCGCCCTGCGTCCCGGAAGTGGCCAACGGGTCTGGTTCCTAGGCGGGGGGGCGGGGACGGGGCTCCGCAGATTGCCCCTGCCCTGAGCCCGACCAATGAAAAGCTGGGGGGGCGGTGCCTGTGGGTGAAAGCAGCGTGCAGAGTCGCCTGCACACCTCTGCCTAGGAGCCGGACCTCTTGCTGGCCGCTTCCGGGGCCTGCCTTAGCCCCCGCAGTTGCTGCGCCGCTGACCGGGAGCCACCAGAGGTAAGCTTGCGCCCCAACCCCCTGCCCCAGCCCTGAGCCCCGCCCAAACCCAGATCCCTTTCTTCACCCCAAACCCCTCATCCCTGGCCCCACCCCAGAGCCTGCACCCCCAGCGCTTAGCACAACGGGGTCTTGATTTCCGTGGAGGTCCCAAGTTCAACTGTAATACATAATATAATTAATCCTTAGGAAATCCACCTCGTATTGTAAGCCACGTAACCCTTCTAAAGACAGTAGGTTCAGAGTCGATCAGTGTTTGGATGTGGGACCTAAGGGAACAGAATTCAAACATATGTTTAGATTATGTTAACAGTTTGAATCAACAGGCGCAGCACGTTCTGAGTAAAGTCCAGATCCCCACCCATTGGGCAGTGCTGTGATGCGATGGAGTGAGTGAAGCTGAGTGTCTCTTCCTTAATTCAGAATTATCTTTCTTTTCTGGGGTATTTAATTCCATACATTAATTTCTGTAATTAGATCCTAAACATAATCTGATTGTGGGCCTGTTTTTTGGGGGGAAGGTGACTAGTATAATCAGGAGCCGTGTTAGCTCTGTTCCCTCATTTCATTTCACTAAATTGCTCAACATGAAAATGAATGTTGGAGTGTTTGCTTGGAGAAGTGGCTGTGAATATGTTTCAACCACTTCTCTCTGCCTCCAGGATCCTTGTGAGTTATCCCAATAAACACAACTATCCAGGGCAGCTTGTTGGTTTCCTTACCCCATGCAAATTAATCACCCAAACTATTGTCCAATCCAGGGGTTTGTACATACTGATCTAAGATTTTGGTGCTGGGGTCAGCACTTATCCTGACATCACTCACAACTGCCTACACACACACACGGAGTTTATATTTCACCACACTCATATATTAATACAGACAGATCCACACACGCCAGCACTAACACACGTAGACATCATAGTCACACATTATGCTTTCAGCCCACACAGATACACACAACATACACCATGCTTGTATACACACAGACACACCCACGCAGACACCACATTCCACACATGCCCCCCATACCTATTACATACACAACATATACACACGCTCCACACTTAAATACACACCATACTTACATACACACACACACACCACTCAGCATATGCCGCATACATGCACACTGCAAATGCACCAAATAAATAAGTACACATGGGATGCACACACCTCAAAGATACACGTGCAAAGTTCAAACAATGCAATTACATACACATGAACAGGAAAATACAACACACCAACCTGAATGTGTAACACAACACATCTATACACCACACATACATGCTTTCATAACACAAGTATACACCAGCATGTTGTTAATAGTAATAATAATGCACATATGCAAATCACACAAACATGCACATGTATGGACCACACAAACATGCACACAAAGCACGTGCCATGCAAACACATGAGCACACCACACACACATACCCAACACACCACACATGCACAACACACGCACACAACCTCTGGGAACAGCCTTTTCTGCCGGCTGATTCAACACATGTCGGGTGAGGCAAAACTGCCTCTGCCCCTTTAATTCCAGCCCCACCTTTGCTGGTTAAACAGGTTTGAAGTCCAGGCAAAGGAAAGAAGCCGCAGAAACATTCACAACCAGGAACAGCCATCTGCAAAACTCCTGCACTTCCCTATGGCCCAGCTGAGCCCAGCCTGCTTTCCGAGTAAGCAGCCCAGCAGGGAAACAGATCTCTGCTTTACTTTATTCATTTTCTCTTGAAGTCTGGTTGAGTGGAGGGGTTGTTCTGCAGATGGGTGCAGGGAGTTTTGGAGGTTGCCTGGGTGCGTGTGTGTGTGTGTGTGTGTGTGTGTGTGTGTGTGTGTGGCGGGGGGACAGACAGACAGATTTTGGAGACCTGGCTCTGCCACTGGGATGTAGCGTGACCTTGGGCGACTCATGTCACCGCTCTGTGCCTCGGTTTCCCCATCTGCAAAGTGGGGACAGTGCTACTGCCCTCTTTTGTAAAGTGTTTCAAGATGTCTGGATGAAATGTGCTATGTAAGAGCTAGGGATTATTATTGGGTGTGTGAGTTACATGTCCATACGTTATTTGTAACTTCTTTGACCCCCTCTCCCCTCCACCTCTAACATTTTGGCAACTACTTAACGAGGGCCTCACAAGTGGCTCTTAATCCCCCACCCTATATTGAGCCCCACATGGGCACACTCCTACATCTCTTTAAAATCAACGGGGCCAGATCCTCAGCTGGTTCAGTGGAGAGAAACTGACAAGACACCAGCTGGGAATCTGCCCCCTCCGTCACCCCCCGGGATCCCTCATGAGTGCAGTGAGTCTGCTGGTGGGGATGAATAAATTAACTATCCTGGTTGACAGATTTCAGCCAATCCAGGAGGGATTGCCAATATTCCCCATATTTGCCTCCATGTTTTAAGAGTGATTAACATTGCAGGGGCCTTGGGCATTCATACGTCTCAGTCCTCCCTAGTCTCTGCCTGTGGAACATCATAATCTAGTCTCCTGAGGGCTGTCATACTTCAGTCTCATTTTGGTTGTTGGGTGGTGTTGGTGGCCTGTGAGATACAGGTCAGACTAGAAGATCTGGTGTTCCCTTCTGGTCTTCCCTTTATGACTCAGTGGTATTGTAATTGTTGGCCTGCCATATGTTGTGTAGGCCTGCAGTTGAGAGGTGCCTCCCAGATCTTGTCAATCAGTGTTCACACCGCTCCCTCTGGAGAGTTTTGCAAGGTGTGCGCATCTCAAGGACACACTAAGCAGTTTCGCTCACCACCAGTGTAATAAATATCCCTCCAGGTAAGATGACAGGTCTCTGCAAGGATTGACCAACCTGATTTTCAAAGGCAAAGAGCCTCAGCGAATGGGATGGGTTCTGCCAGAACTCACCCCTCCTGAAAATCAAGCCCTGCTCTTTTCATTGCCGTCCGGGGTCCTGAACCCCAAAATTTGCATCTCTATTCCCAACATTCAGTGGTCTTTTGGTTCAGCCAACGAGGGGCCAGCCCCAGCGCTGTAATGCAGATCCCAACTTCAGAAATGTTTTGGATCCAACATTTAGGTAGCGAGGCACAAAGTTCTGATCCAAAATCCGTGGAGTGTTTGGATTGGGTGTTTTTGAAAATTCATCCCATTATCGCTCTAGGAGTAGCCATGAAGGGTTTGTGCACTCATGGAGTTCTTCTGGAATAGCTGTTGGGCCGTACATTCACACCCAACCTTAATCTGAATTAACTTTCAAGTGTAGACAAGCTGTCAGTTCTGCTCTAGATCGAGGCATGCCCAGAGTTTATAGGAGTGTTTGGATGTGGGATTTTGCTCAGGGTATATCTATTATTTAACCCTTTCCTAGAGCTCCATAGAAATTGATCCTGTGGGGTTTTTTTCAGCAGCTGTTTCATCCCCTGGGTTTAATCATCTTAATAACAAATCGAATAGTGTTTAACTGAGCTCAGTATGATTCCAGAGCAATTCCACCAACTTCAGCTGGAAGCCGCTTGATCTAGTGGTTAGAACAGATGCCTGGGAGTCAGGACTCTTGGGCTTTCTTGTAGCTTTGGAGGAAGCGTAATTTGGTGGTTACGGCAGGGGCAGGAGGGTGACAGGGACCCAGGACTCTTGTGTTCTGTTCCCAGCTCTGCCACCAATTTGCGGTGTGACCTTGGATTAATTGCCCCACTTCTCTTGATGTCCACAGCTTATAAAGGAGGGATAACAATATCTTGGAAGTGTTGATTAATGGTCTGGCTTGTGAGGGGCATTGGCCGCTTGGGAAGGGTGATCTACAGGCCCTTCTTATTGGTATCTCATTGCGTATGTTCTTTGTCCCTCCGTAGGTGGAGAAGAGCGATGACAGAGGACAGCAACTGGACTCTACACCCTTAAATAGGCGATACATTCTATTGCCCGTACCACCACAAAGCCAGCCTCCCTCAGGGTCTGTCAGCTGGAACATCCCCGGAGGCCCAAGATGGCAGCTGCTGACCCCGGGGCTCACACAGAGAATGTGGCACTGGTGGAGCTGAGAAAGGAGGCGCTGGAGCCCCCCGTGCAGAAGGTGGCCTGCGGCAGTGTCCAAGACAAGAAGCCAGGAGACCCTGATGCTACTCTGCCCTGGGACCAGTCCCGGCACTCTTCCATGAGTGAGGTGGCCACGGAGCCCACCACCCCATCCCGCAAGGCACCTGAGACAGAGAAGAGGCCAAGCCCCGAGGGGAGCCGCATGGGCCCCGAGCCGGGGCCTACTGGAGAGGAGGAGGTTTTCCCCGGCTCGTCCCTTCTGCGGGAGGAGGAGGAAGGCAACAGGATGCCTGAGACGGCCGCGCATGTTTTCATCCCCATCGATCCCCACTGTATCGAGAAGGCCCCCGGGTGCCGAGGCTCGGCAGGGGCCAGCGACTGGAAGAAGAAGCAGCAGCAGCTGGAGGAGGAGGCCATCGTGTGCTGTGAGAAGGAGAACGGCGACCCCGAGAAGCTGGCCTTCCTGACCCCCGGCCCCCTGAGCTACCCCCCGCACTACGACGAGCCAGCTGGCTACGGCGGCGGCCAGACCAAGCCACTTTCCGAGAGGCTGCGGTGCCTTCAATGCCAGGACTGCAGCTCTGCCAACCTCAAGGCCGTGGCCTCCATGATCGGGGCCATGATCATCTTCCCCTGCTTCGTGTACGGGGCCTACGTCTTCCTGCCCTTCGACGCCCCCCTGATGCCAACCATGAGCGCCCGGCTGGTCTACACCCTTCGCTGCGGAGTGTTCGGCACCTTCCCCATCATCCTAGGTGAGCGGAGCCGGGCGATTGGGTCCTCTCTCCTCTGGGGGAGTGTTCTGGCTCTGAGGGGCAGAGCGGCTGGCTCCGGGGATGGGTTCCCACTGGAGTCAATAGGGAGCTGTAGGGCGCTCCGCACCCCTGGAGAGTTGGCTCATGGCCTACTCAGGAGTGACCGACAGCCATTCCCATCCGATGGCTGCTTGGGGGCTGACATGAAACAAGCTGAGTGGGTCTCAGCCCAGTGTCTAGTGACCACATCCCCCAAACCACCAGTGTGACCATCACTAACCAGCCCCCTGGCTGGGAGGCTCAGCTGAGAGGCCAAGAACTGATTGGGCCATGCACTCCTCCTGTGCAGGTCATCAGGCTGAGCGTGAGAGGGAGGAAGGATGATGGGGATGGATCACCTGTTCCGTTCATTCCCTCTGAAGCACCTGGCATTGGCCACTGTCGGAAGACAGGATACTGGGCTAGATGGAGCTTTGGACTGACCCAGTATGGCCGGTCTTATGTTCTTATGATCCAGTGGTTAGGTTGCTATCTGGCAATCCAGGTTTAATTCCCTGCCCTGTGTGACTCGGGCAAGTCACTGACTCTTGCCGTGCCTCAGTTTCCCATCTACACAATGGGGATAACCGCACTGCCCTGCCTCACGCGGGAGGGTTGTGAAAATAAATACATCAAAGATGGCAGGGCACCTTTTGCTAGCCCGACACTAAGGACAGGTCTACACTTAAAATTTAGGTCTAGCTACATCACCTACGTGTGATTCTTTCACACCCCCATGCGGCGTAGTTACGCCGACCTAACCACCAGGGTAGATGCTGCTCGGTCGACAGAAGAATTCTTCCATCAACCAAGCTCCTGCCTCTCGGAGAGGTGGATTAACTACCATGATGGAGAAACCCCTTTCCATCGGCGTCTACATTATGGAGCTACAGCGGCATGGCTACGTCTCTATCACGCCTAGAGCGTTCACAAAGCCTAGCGCTCCCCAGCGGTCGCTATGCCCCCAGTCCTGGTCTCCACCCATCGCTCCTTGCGTCCAGCCAGAGAGCACTGTCCCCCACTCAGTTCTCTCTCTCCAATCCCACCAGGTCTGATCGTGTACGGGGTCTCCCGCCTCTGCTTCTCCTCGGTGCAGCCCTTCGGGGAGCTGCGCAGGGAGGTGGAGATCCACCGGCGCTACGTTTCCCAATCCGTCTACCTCTTCATCCTCTACTTCTTCAACATTGCTGTGCTGGCCACCTACCTCCCTCAGGAAGCCCTGAAGCTCATCCCGTTGCTCACGGGGCTGTTTGCCATCTCACGGTAAGCTCACTCCTCTCCCGCATGGCGTAAGACCCCTCCCCAGGCTACGTTTAAATGGACCACGAGCTGAGAGCAATGAGTCTAAGCCCAGAGTAGAGGTAGAATCACGACGGGGAGGTGGGTTCTTTGGTCCTTCTGTTAATTTAGTGCTGGGGGAACATATTGGCATGCCTGGAGTTCGCTCCTTCATCCAGGGGACAGGAGAGCTTGGGTCCCGTCAACATTTAGCCAGGACTCGGAGATTAATACTGCTCCTCCCCCACTCATTTGGAAAGCACCAGGGGTCTTTAAAAACCACCGGAGGTCCAGCATAATGGTTTTAAGTCTCATCCAAAGATGGGGCTTCCAGCAGGACAGCGCCCCCTAGTGCTCGGGGATTGGAGTCCATGCTGACTCAGAGGGGAGCGTGCCCCCTGCTGGGTCAACCCCTCTGCTCCCTGCCGGATAGCACCACGCTAGGGAATAGGGGTCAGCACTGCGCCCCCTGGATTCATGCTGGAGTGCTGGAGTCACCCTAACTCAGAGGGAAGAGTGTCACCGATTCCGTCACCCACCCAACTCCTTAGCACCACACTGCAGCAGTGGCATCAGGACCAGGGCTTAATTTGGGCTAGGGCTGAGCCCCGGCACCTCTGGGCCTGGCAGTTCACAGCCCCGGCACCTCTGGGCCTGGCAGTTCAGAGCCCCGGCACCTCTGGGCTTGTATCTGTTATGAATGTAAAAAATTTGCTTGAGCCCAGCCACTAAATGCTTACGTCCCGGCACCTCTTTTGTTACAAATTAAGCACTGATCCCAAGGAGAGTTTCCCTCACTGAGGCACTAGTTTCCCCTAGCGCCATGCTGGCCTCGTACTGACGCGAAGGGAAGAGCGCCTCTTAGCGAATGGGCCACAATACTCCCTGCAGCACCTTGGCTTTCCCCTGCAGGTCTTCCACCCTGCCAGCTTTGACTCTGGGCTGCCCACGAGCGGCACAAAGCCAAGCCTCGGAGCATTAAACCAGCAACGTGGTCCCAAATCCTCCGGTGTCCAGAGTGGCAGAGTGGTCCTCGGACAACCGGGCCCTGTCTCCTGACACGCCCCCACCCCCGTGCCTCTTCTCTTCCCCAGGCTGCTGTACTGGCTGGCCTACGCCATGGGTCGCTCTTTCCGCGGCTTCGGCTTCGGCCTGACCTTCCTGCCCCTGCTGACCATGCTCCTGTGGAACCTCTACAGCATGTTCATCCTGGAGCCCGAGAACATGTTCGCCACGGCCACCAACGGCAAGCAGGACGCGCCGTCGGAGAAGCAGAGCCGGGCCGCAGCGCCCAAGCCGAGATACTGGGGGTAAAGGACGGGACAAGGGGCTCTGATGCTCGGCAGCAGGGAGATGGATTTGATGGCAATGAACAGAGCCCGGATGGGGGGCTCGGCCGGGGCACCCACATGTCAGCGCGTGAGTGCCCCGATGCCCAAATGGGCTGGTTTGCAGAAGCGCTGAGCAACCCCCAACTCCAGTTCCACCTGTGGCAGGCTCTGAATCCCAAGCCTTAAGTGGAAGTGAGTGGACAAATACAGACCTAAACCATGGGCCCAACAGCGCCTCCTACTGGAATCCATCAAGCAATTGAATTCCACCAGCTAACCTGATCAGCTGGCTTCAAAGAGTTAATTCAGTCCTCCCTTTAACTTGATCCAGACCTCAACTAGCTATTTATATTCAAATCATCCTTTCTTCTGAGCACTCTAAGGCAGGTGCTCTTGGATAATTAGATCATGGAGCAACAGTCCCCTGCGAATTTCAAGGAGAAGAAAGATCCTTGCTAATAAAAGAGGACTTCACTGATAAGCCTCATTAACTGCACTGATAAAGGCAGCTTCTGAGCCAGGCTAACAGACTAGGGGGATGTCTGTACGTGCAGCGCAGGTGAAGACGTTCTATGCGGATGGGAGAGAGCTCTCAGTCGGCATAAAAACCCCACCTCTGTGAGTGGCAGAATCTATGTCGGCGGGAGAAGCTCTCCCGTGGACATGGCGCTGTCTACATGGGCGTGGGGCAGTTAGGTCAGTATAACTGTTGCTCAGGAGTGTGGATTTTTCACACCCTGAGCGACGTAGTTATACCAACACAGGTTTGTCACCTAGATCTGGCCTAACTCCGAGTGTCACAGCTAAATACAAGGTGGAACAGATTATTTAACATAACATATTTCAAGGGACCATTCAAGGTGAAGCGGCCCGTTAACACCCCTCCAGTCCTAGGGAGGAAAGGAACGGGGGGGGGAAGGAGTTATTGGTGGGTTTCAGCTTGTTCACATAAGCCATAAATCCAGCGTCTCTATTCAGTCCATGATTTTTATTGTCTAGCAAAGTTAACGGGCCACATCCCCTTGAAATACGCATTAACTACTTCTGTTCCGCCTTGTATGTAGCTGTGACACCGGGTTCCCCAGACCTGAAGAACTCTGTGCAGCTGGGAAGCTGGTGTCTCTCACCAGCAGAAGTTGGTCCAGTACAAGAGATTGCCTCGCGCACTTTGTCTCTCTAGACTGGAATAAGCAGCCAGCGCTGTGGCACTATGTTTTCACCCACTTTCTGGGTGGGGGACTTGGTTTAACTCATCCTTGTCAACAGGAACGTGTGCAGCAGTAGGGGCTCTTAGGCCAGACTGACTGATGTATGGGCTTCCGGATTGTGTATTGATTTTGGCAGGTTGCTGCCGTCTCTGAGGCTAACAGCTGCGGCTGGGGTTATTTTCCTTTCGGTTGTGAAACACTACAAGGCAAACAGTGGATGGAGGGCACAGGGGACATGTGGAATCAGTAAACAGCTTCCCCAGGCAAGTGGAAGAACAAGTTTCATCAGTGGGTGGATCAGGATTGATTGGTATCGGGTCACTTTATTTTACTTAACCCCGGGCTGGAGTGGGCATTACTTAATAAAGTCTTTTGCAACCATTATGCTGGGCCTAGTCCCTCCTGCTAGACTCGTCCCTACCCTGGGGAATAGGATGAACTGTTTATTGTCCCTGTAGTCTTCAGAACTTCCCTAGTGGTTTCTGAAAATGTGAATCCACCCATGTTTTGTTTGCTTGCATCTACATTCTTTCTTTTAACTTTTACAGTGCTAGGGCCAAATTAGCCACTGGGGATGTGGTGAAGTCTGCATCACTTGGAGTCTTTAAATCAGGACTGGATAGCTGAGACAGAGATGCTCTAGCTCGACCAGAAGCTATGGGCTTGGTGCAGGAAGCACTTGATGACGTTTTCAGGCCTGTGTTATACAGGAGGTCAGGGTGTGGTCTAGTGGACTGCATTGGGACTCAGGAGATCTGGGTCCAACTCCTGCCTCTGCCACGGGCCTGTTGGGTGAGCTTGGGCCAGTCGCGTCCCCGCTCCGTGCCTCGGTTTCCCCATCTGTAAAATGAGGATCATGCTCCTGACCTCTTTTGTAAAGCATTTTGAGATTGACTGATGTACAGGGCCATAGAAAAGCTAGGGATTATTATTAATATAGTTCTGGCTTTAAAAGTCTATAATTGACATTCCGGCACCTCCCAGGCAGCCAGGCCTCCCTTAGCCAGCACCCTTCTTCCAAAGAAATCATTTGCAGAGAGCAGCACAGAGGTGGGGAGTAAGGAGAAGGAGACATGGACTACATAGTTTTGCAGCATGTGGCCCCCGACCGAGCAAAGCATCTGTGCACAGTCCCTTGTGTTGGCTGTCCTTGCTTCTGTCAGGCGTGATGTACCCTGGGGGCTGTGACAGGGACTGCTGCCAGCTAGGCGACAGGGAATTTGGGGGGTTCAGTTCTACTTTTTACCTTCCAGTTTTACTCTTCACATCAGGCAATGTTTATTGTTTCTAAATCAATTTTTTAAATCTAATGGCTGTTGTGTTGTTGGGGGGGGGGGAGTTATGGGTTTTTTGTTTGGTTTGTGTTTTTTTCCGGTTTTGGTAACCGCTTTTGCTAAATACAGTGCAAGGTGTAAACCAGTTCCATGTCCAAGCACTCAGGGTTCGGTACTGATTTGATCATCTCTGTGTGCAAAGCGCATGACTAAAACCTTTCCCATGGGTTTCCCGTCCCTCCTTGTTGTCTCCTTTAGGTTAGTTATGGCTTAGCAAAGAACGTTACATAAGATTTTCAAGAATGCCTCCTGATTTTGGCTGTCCACCTTGAAACACCACAAAGGGGTTATGTTCACAGCATATACACAGAAAAGTTACATAGAAACATAAAGTACTCTTGCTGGAAGGTTGCAACGTAACACAACTTTATGTCTTAGAATTCAGAACAAGAACACACAAAAACAGAGAGAGAGAAAGCAGGCTGCTCCTCAAGGCAGCGCGGAACAGCTCACCCCACCTTGCTTTAAGCTGTTTTCTTTACCAGCTCCTCTGCTCAAACGCTTCACTCAAGACCCCTCAAGCCTGCAAGCAAATCCAGGAAAACCCTTTCACTTAAAGTGATAGTTTGTAATTTCAGCACTGTTTTCAATACCCCACAAAAGGGGCCTCATTTTCAGAGGGTAGGTGTTCAGTGCCGGTCTTAAAAAACAAACAAACAGAATGCTTTGGTGTTTTTTGGTAAGAGATGAGGTTGGGTCAAAAATTCTTATCTGAATGGATGTTGGAGGCGTGGCTGGGGAAGTAGGTGAGGGGTCTTGGAAGAGGAAGTTGGAGAAGCTGGATGGAAATCAGAGAAGCAGAGGGAGTGGTTGTATTCGGGGCCAAAGAGGAGGGGTGAAGTGAATCCAAAGAGTTTTGAAAGCCAGGAAATCTCATTCTAAACTGGAGCAAGAGATGGACAGGAAGCCAAGGCAGATCAATGGAGGATGGTGATGAAATGGCCCAACTTCCTGCAGTGACGGGGCATGCCAGTCACAGCATGACGAAGCAGGGCTTGAAGGCTATTCGAGACGGATTGCAATAAGTGAGACGAGAAGTGATTATGCCACGAATGAGGCAGGTCTGGATTCTGGTATCATTCCAAAGGCCATAGGCAGCAGAGAGAGCGTGGGAAGAGGCCAGAAGCGTAGGGTTGGAGGTGAACTCCTTGTATGGCTGGAGCTGGAGGAGATAAGGAAGGTGACAATGGAATCAGAGATCTAGGACAAAGTGGAGTTGCGTCTATGGAGAATGCAATAGACAGACCACGTCTGGTGAGGGAGACGAGTGTTCTTCTTTGGGACAGGGACCGGTCTTTGGTTCAGTTTGTACGGAGCACCATGGGCTCTTGCTCCATGATGGCTCCGGGGTGCTATTGCAATAAATAAGAACAACACCAAGAGAAGTTTGGGTGGAGAATCCTCCTATGAGGTGACCTTGCTTTTTCCAAATCTGAAAGGCAGCCCAGAGATGGAAAACACCTGTTTGGACCCTGCTAGCCCATCCCCCGGCCCAGTGTAGTACATCCGCCAGTCCTGAGTGTCCCACACAATGTTCCTCCAGTGACCATTCCACGCCCTAAGAGGCCTCACCGTGGAGATATTTTTCCTCATCAGGCGGTTAGGTCAGAGGACTAGGACTCAGGCAGTGGGGGTTGACTTCCCAGTTCTGCTGACTGTTACAGCCTTCCTGTGTGACCTTGGGTAAGTCACTTCCCCACTGTAGGCCTCAGTTTCCCCAGCCTCTGTCTTGTCTATTTAGGCTGTGGGTTTTTTGAGACGGGGCTCCCTCTCACTGTGTGTATGTACAGTTCCCAGCCCAATGCAGCCACGATCTCAGTTGTAAACCTTAGGCACTACTGTAACATACAAAATAATCATGACCATCTGTTCCTTTTGTTAACTCCCCTTTCCCCCCCTGTTTACACTCCCTTGGATCCCCCTAACCAACCTCCATCCTCTGTGTTTACCCACTTCACACCCTTGCCAGCAGTTCTCCCATCTCCCGGGGTTAAAAGCTTAGACAAGGAATAATTCTGAGCGAGCCCAAACAACTGCAAAATTCCTGCTGAACTGGCCGGGGCCTGTTTTTGACCCAGTGACTCTTGATCTGTGATGCGGCTCAGCTTCCGTTCCCGTAACTGGTTAGATCTGGGTGAGCCAAGCAACACGGAAGAAACTCTGCGCATGTGTGTGTGGGCGCGCTCATGCGCATGCCTCCCTGTGTGTGTGTCTGGGTGTGGGTGCGTGCGCATGGGCCCTGGGCTGGAGGCTTGGTCACTTTGCTGGTGGGGCAAGTAATTATGAACATTCCTATTTTTACACCCTTGCTTGGGTGTGTCAAGAGGGATGTATGGACCACTCAGGGTTCCTCATCCCTTTTTTCCTGGAACTCCTGCCATTTCTGTCTACCTTAAGTACTTCTGTGGCCCACATCCCTGGAATATCTGAGCACCTCGCCACCTTCAATGTAGTTATCCTCACAACCCAGGGCGGTGCTAGTGCCCTCACGTTATAGATGGGGAAACCGAGGCACGGAGCAATGAAGAGACTCAACCAAGGTCATAGAGCAGGAAGTCAGTGGCAGACCCAAGCTCTCCCAATTCCCAGAGCCCATCCTTCCTCATCACAGCCTCTACCCCGAGGGCTGGCTGTTTCCAACATGTCTCTTATTTACTCATCAGGCCCTAGTGCCAGCATGGGCGAGAGCTAGAAAATAAGGAAGATGCCGGGGGAGCAAGAGGGGAACTGCCCCTCCTTTGGCTTGTGTTAAAGGTACCATTCGCTTAATACCATGCGGGAGGTTTCCAGGCACATGAGAAAGCAGGGGGTGAGATTCTGATCTCAGGGCTTGTGTGCACTTGAAACACGACAGTGGCGCTGCTGCCGCACGTACCTACCCTACGCCAACAGGAGGGGTTCCTGCATCAACCCAGGGTGGTCTACGTCGAGACATGTGCCAGCTTCACTATGTTACACAGCCACGGAATTAAACTGACCTAAATTTCTAGTATAATCTATTGTAAAGCCAGTCACTGGCTTCAACGGAGTAACTCACCAGTGTAACAGATCCGAATCTGGTCCTATGGTCATTGATTAAAGTGGAGCGATTCCAGTTTTACACCGTCATAGCTGAGATCAGTGTGGCCCTGGCTCCACTGATTAAGTGGAATGACTCCAGATTTACCCTCAGTGTAACAGAGATCAGGCATGCAGCCGATGAAGTGGGTTTTAGCCCACGAAAGCTTATGCTCAAATAAATGTGTTAGTCTCTAAGGTGCCCTAAGGACTCGTTCTTTTTGGTGACACAGACTAACACGGCTGCTACTCTGAAAAGAGATCAGAGTCTGCTGGCCCGGACTACACCAGCATCACAGATCAGTGTGGCCCTCGCACCACTAATTAAATGGCGTGAATCCAGATTTACACCAGCCTAGCTGAGCTCAGGGTGGCCCTGACTTTATTAAGTGGAGTGACTCCAGATTGACACCAGCCTGAGATCAGAGTCTAGCCTGTGGGTGTGAACGCACCTTTGCCCCCCCCGCCGCCGCCGCCCTTCCAAACCGATCTGCACCTCAACCCACGGCTCCGGCTCCACCCGCGCCCGGGGCTGTGGCCGGCCGGCGGGGAGCGGCCCGGCCGTTACCAATCCCCTCCCCGGCCCTGCCCCGCGAGCCGCTGCCGGGCCATGGCCGCCGAGCGCGGGCCCGGCCGCAGGAAGCCGTGTCCGCCCCGCAGCGCCCTCCGGAAGGCGGCCCGGAGCCCCGGCCCCGGCGGTAAGGAGCCGCCGCGGGGAGAGGGGCGGGCGGCGCCCCCGGGACAGCTCCCGCGGGCGGGCTGCGGAGCCGGGGGCCACCTGCGGGGGCTCGTCTCCACCCAGGGACCCCCCCACCGCCAGCTCCAGGGGGCCCTGCTTCCGTCTCCTGCCTGCCCCACCGACCCTGTTCCCACCCCTGCCAGCCCCACCAACCCTGCTCCCACCCTGCCTGCCCCAGGGGAGCCTCTCCCACCCCTGCCTGCCCCACCGACCCTGCTCCCACCCCTGCCTGCCCCAGGGGAGCCTCTCCCACCCCTGCCTGCCCCACCGACCCTGCTCCCTCCCCCAGGGATCCTGCCAGCCCCAGCCCCAGGGGAGCCTCCTCCACCCCTGCCAGCCCCACCGACCCTGCTTCCGTCTCCTGCCTGCCCCAGGGGAGCCTCTCCCACCCCTGCCTGTCCCAGTGACCCTGCTCCCACCCCTGCCTGCCCCAGGGGAGCCTCTCCCACCCCTGCCAGCCCCAGCGACCCTGGTCCCTCCCCCAGGGATCCTGCCAGCCCCAGCCCCAGCGACCCTGCTCCCACCCCTGCCTGCCCCAGGGGAGCCTCTCCCACCCCTGCCAGCCCCACCGACCCTGCTCCCACCCCTGCCAGCCCCAGGGGAGCCTCTCCCACCCCTGCCAGCCCCACCGACCCTGCTCCCTCCCCCAGGGATCCTGCCAGCCCCAGCCCCAGGGGAGCCTCCTCCACCCCTGCCACCCCAGCGACCCTGGTCCCACCCCTGCCAGCCCCAGGGGACCCTCTCCCACCCCTGCCTGCCACACCCCCAGGCACCCTGGTCCCACCCCTGCCAGCCCCAGCGACCCTGGTCCCACCCCTGCCTGCCCCAGGGGAGCCTCTCCCACCCCTGCCAGCCCCAGCGACCCTGGTCCCTCCCCCAGGGATCCTGCCAGCGCCAGCCCCAGCCCCAGGGGAGCCTCTCCCACCCCTGCCAGCCCCACCGACCCTGCTCCCACCCCTGCCAGCCCCAGGGGAGCCTCTCCCACCCCTGCCAGCCCCAGCGACCCTGCTCCCTCCCCCAGGGATCCTGCCAGCGCCAGCCCCAGCCAAAGGGGAGCCTCTCCCACCCCTGCCAGCCCCACCGACCCTGCTCCCACCCCTGCCAGCCCCACCGACCCTGCTCCCACCCCTGCCTGCCACACCCCCAGGGGACCCTGCTCCCACCCCTGCCTGCCCCAGGGGACCCTGCTCCCACCCCTGCCAGCCCCAGAGACCCTGCTCCCACCCCTGCCTGTCCCAGGGGACCCTCTCCCACCCCTGCCAGCCCCAGCGACCCTAGTCCTAGCCCCAGGGATCCTGCCAGCCCCAAGGGACCCTACTCCCGTCTCCTGCCTGCTCCACCCCCAGGCCCCCTGCCCCCACCCCTGCCTGCCCCAGCGACCCTAGTCCCACCCCCAGGGATCCTGCCAGCCCCAGCGACCCTGGTCCCACCCCCAGGGATCCTGCCAGCCCCAGCCCCAGGGGACCCTCTCCCACCCCTGCCAGCCCCAGCGACCCTGGTCCCACCCCCAGGGATCCTGCCAGCCCCAGCCAGCCCCAAGGGACCCTACTCCCGTCTCCTGCCTGCCCCACCCCCAGGCCCCCTGCCCCCACCCCTGCCTGCCCCAGGGGACCCGCCTGCTAGACCCCAAGAACCCAGCAACCCTGCTCCCACCTCTGCCAGCCCCAGAGACACCGGTCGGTTGGACCCACCCCTGCCTGCCCCAGCGACCCTGGTCCCACCCACACCAGCACCAGGGACTCCCCTGCAAGCCCCAAGGACCCTGGACCTGCCCCCTCCCCCTGCAAGCCCCAGTGACTCCCCTGCCAGCCTCAGAGGACCCTGCTCCCACTTTTTCTTGTCCTGGCGACCCTGGACCCCCTGTCAACCCCAGGGGCCCTAGTCCCCCCCCCCACAAGCCCCAGGGACCCCCACAGGCCCAGCAACCTTGGTCCCACCCCTGCCAGCCCCAGGGACGGCCCCCAACCAGCCCCACAGGGGACCTTTGTCCTGTGCCTGCTATTGATAGGAGATCCGCCCTGCTAGCAGCAGGGAACTTTCCTCCCCTGCCTGCCAGCCCCAGGGACCCTTGTCCCATCCCTTCCAGCTCCAAGGGATCCCCCTGCCAGTCCCAGGGACCCTCCTCCAGGGGACCCTCATGGCCTCATCCCATCCCTGCCTAGGGTGACCAGACAGCAAGTGTGAAAAGTCAGGACAGGAGGTAGGGGGTAATAGGAGCCTATATAAGAAAAAGACCCAATAATTGGGACTGTCCCTATAAAATCGAGACATCTGGTCACCCTATCCCTGCCAGTCCCAGGGGACCCTCTTCCTAAGACCTCTCCCATCCATACCAAATACACTCAGAGTCAGACCTCTGGTTTCAGCAGTGGAAGGTTCTTCCCTATGATGAAACTGACACTTCCTGTCCTGTGGGGAAGGGGGTTGCCAGGTTGGGGCCTGGTTGTGTGTGTTGTGGGGGAGAGGATGGTTGTGTGTGTTGTGGGGGTGCCTGTGATCCAAACTGAAAGGTGTTGGGGAGGCTATTTTATTTGTCCCCACTTGTGTTAATTGTTTTCCTTGCTCGGTCAGTTCCGCTTGTAGATTACACATCCCAAATGCCCCTCGGTCACACCCCTTCTGGGACCACTGTGCATCCCCTGCATTTGGCCTAGAGGTGTACAGGGGAGGTGAGCACCCACTTAACGGGCTGTGTTTTAGCCTGTGTTGAGGTGGAGCAGGAGAGGGGAGGAGATGGATAAGGGTGTGTGTGGAAGGCCTTCTCTCACACTTGGAGTAGTGAGTGAGTAACAGGGCAAATTGTTTCAAGACTATGGGGAAAATGTATTCAGCTGCATTGCTCTGGCTGGGGCTTGGGTCAATATTGACCTACGCCTCTGTCTGTTTGCCGGCTGTTATTCCCATGGCACCAGGGATCCAAGCCAAAGCCCATGAAAATCACTGGAAAGGCTCCCCCGGGGACCCCAGCGGGCTTTGGATCCAGCCCTGAGGGTGGCACTGAAGATCCTTGTGCTCCAGGGGGGAGTCAAAGAGGCCCAGCCCCTGACAGGATTGGGCCCGTAATAAAATAGATATGGTATGTGCCCTATGGGCCTGATTTTCAGAAGACACTCAGCCCCTCCCCCACGTGAAGTCCACGGGAGCTGGGAGCGCTCAGCGGCCCTAGGAATCAAGGCCTAGGTCACAAACAAACATAAAAACAAAAAGGCTCCTGTTCTTGCCTTTCATGCAGAGATCTCAAATGTTAGTGAACAAAGCCTCCCCTCCCAGGGCTAGGTCAATAGTCTCCCCATTGTACCGAGGGGGAAACCGAGGCACGAGGGAAGCGGTTTACCCAAGGCCATACAGCAAGTCAGTGGCAGAGCTGCGAGCAGAACCCAGGCATCCTACCTCTCAGTCCCCACTGCTCTGCTGAGGAGGGACTTGCCCGCACATGGAGTTACTCAGGAATAGCTGTTTGCACTTTAAATTCATACCCTACCTTAATCTGAATTAACTAAGCCCTAAATCCCTTTACAGAGAGAAGAACAGAGCCTGACCCCCAGGCCCCACTGCTCCGATTAGTATATCCCGCTCCCTCCCAGGGGCAGGAGTAGAATCCTCCCCGTCCCATGCTCTAACCCCTAGACCCCACTCTCTGTAGTGACAGGAACAGAACTCGGCTCACAAGCGTTTTGAGGCAGGAACTGTCTTTTTGTTGTGTGTCTGTGCAGGGCCTAGCACCATGGGGCAGGGGCCTTTAGACGTTACTGCAATACAAATAACCACACAGGCGTCCTAACGTTTAGCGCCCCCTTTCTCTAACCACTAGTCGACCCTGCTTCTCAGAGATTGGGATACCCACGGGTCCTGTCCCCCTTTGCCCCCGTGCCAGGCAGGGAACCTAGGAGTCCTGACTTTAACCTCCTGGTCTCTCCCTGGAGCAGCTGCTGCCCCCTCCCCATCCTCTCTAGGTGGGGGTCTTTAATAGGGTAAGTATCAGAGGGGTAGCCGTGTTAGTCTGAATCTGTTGCTTTTTAATAGGTTAGTGTCCCTTTGACTCTAGGCTTGGGCCTGAGAAAAATAAGCGTGCGAGCCAGGCTGAAGCCAGGCAGGTGGGTATTTCCCACATTGATTTCTTAAGGACCCTATTCTCTGTCTCCCTCCTTGTTCTGTTTCCCCCCAGTAGCCTACTTTGATTTCATGCCACGCAGTCATACAAAATAATAGTAAACAGGTAAACTGAGGTCCCCTGTGATGCTTATAAAAAACCCATGCAGCTATCTCCCTCGTTTTCCAATGCCCGTCTCTCCCTCTCCTTAGATATCAGGCTGGACCCATCCCAGCAGCTGGTGGGGCACTGGGCCTCCATTAACTTGGCTTCCGGGGTCGCCTCCCAGCTGCCCCCCCAAGAAAGCATGGAGTCCTCCCAGGAGGACATTGCAGAAGCCAGGCCGACAGCTGCCAACCTGGAGCAGATCCTACCCCCGGAGGTGCCTTCAGCTGAGACCTTTAGCTGCGACCTAGCACCCTGCCCTCACCCATCCCTGGAGCACCAGGCAGGCCAGCTGGGAATGCTGTCCGGGGAATATCTGCAGATGTGTTTAAGCAGCATGGGAGAGTCGTCTTTGCACAGCAACCTGGCGTCTGCCTTGCTACCTGCAGTACCTTCCTCAGACGTTCCTTTGCTACCAGCCAGCGCGCCCCCATCTCCTGGGGCCTCCTGCATGGGTGAGTCGTATCATGCCAGTTTGGACGTCCTAGGCTCTGCTTCCCCATACAATCAGCCCAACCTTGCAGTTCAAGAAGCCTAGTCCCTGGGTTAGTCTTTAAGGCTACTGTCTGAGGCTGCAGGTTGCCTGAAATGCTAGCTGTAGGAGAGATGAGAACTGCTCCCATAATCGGTTGTTAACTCTGAAACCTACTGACTGAAAACCCATACATTGCCCTTGTTAGCTGTTTCACGGCTGATTGTTTCAGCAGGAAGAGCCAGCTAGTCTGGCATAGGGGGAGGAGTCTGATTACAGCACGGCCACGCCTCCCACCCCGACAATGTTAGAGGTGTTTAGAGGGAGGCAATGTGGCTGGAACTCGACAGACGTAGGTTTTGTTCCTCGCTTTAGGACCTTTAGGGCCCTCTTTATGCTTGTTTCCCAATTACACAGATGGGGCTAATGATCCTGACTCTCTTTTGTAAGAGGCTTTGAGCTGTAGGGAGGGAAAGCGCTAGATAAAAGCAAGGGGCGGTTACTAAACAGACCTGGTTGCCATTCTTTCAGAAACCAACGCGGAAGTGGATCCCGAGACTGGGGAGTGGGCACTGGCCTAACCCTGTCCATCCCGCCCCTTTTCAGAGGACTGATCTCTTCCTATGGCCGCTCACACTTCAGACCCGCTTCTCTCCTCCCTGCCGCCACATCCTTCCGAGCTGGAGCAGCGACCCTCTGTTCAGCGTCCCACCGATACTCCCTACGTCAGGGATCTCAAACTCAAATCACCCCAAGGGCCACATGAGGACTAGTACATTGGCCCGAGGGCTGCATCACTGACACCTTTCCATATAAAGATACAAAAGCCTCCTCCCCCCGCCCCTGGTCCCACCCCTACTCCACCCCTTCCGTGAGGCCCCGCCCCCATTCCAACCCCTTCCCCAAAGTCCCCACCCCCTCCCTACCCCTGGTCGCACCCCTACTCCACGAGGCCCCGCCCCACCTCTTCCCACCCCTTCCCCAAATCCCCACCCCTGCCCCGCCTCTTCTCCACCTCCTCCCCTGAGTGTTTGGCTCCCCACTCCTCCCCCTCCCTCCTGGAAAGCGCTAAGCACTGCCAAACAGCTGTTTGGCGACAGGAAGCGCCTGGAGGTAGGCAGAGGAGCGGCGACGCGGCACGGTGGCGGAGGGGAGCTTGGCGGCCACAGGAAATAACTCCGGGGGGGCTTGGCGAGTCGCAGCAAATAACTCTGTGGGCCACGTGTTTGAGACCCCTGCCCTACATGGTGGGGGACATTAACTGCTTTCCTGTTAATATGTGCCGGGGGCAGTATTTAGAATGGCAGAGAATAAACCCACCAGGGCCGGCTCTGGGGACCAGTTCAGCAAGCAGCTGCTTGGGGCGGCCAAGGGGAAGGGCGGCACGTTGGGCTCTTCGGCGGCGGGTCCCTTGGTCCCTCCCGGAGGGAAAGACCGGCCGCCGAATTGCTGCCGAAGAAGAAAGCGGCGCGGTGGAGCTGCCACTGATCGCAATTTTTCCCCCCCCCACCGCTTTAGGCGGCAAAAACCCTGGAGCCGGCCCTGAAACCCACCACCAAAAAACACAAGACCAAAGCTCGAGGGACCCCCAGCAGAACCCCCTAGAGCCAATATACCCCAAACGCTGTGGGGGAAGTCTGGCTGCAAGGTTTTGAAGCTCAGGCCCATGTGGTGTCTTAAAAGGAATGTAAAAGCATCCAGAATCCTTCCAGATTTACACCTAAGCCTTTTGTGCCTTCCACGCACTTTACTTCCCGCCCAGCCTCCATTCTAGCACACTCGATGACAGCTTTGCAACCTCTTCTAGACAGGAGCAGGGCACCCGTGAAATGCAGCCACCTCTGGGCTGGAACACAGCAGCACCGCAGACCCTGTTATGGTCAGTGTGCATCTCACAGGGACAATTTGGGGAAGGAGGTTGATTTGGCCAGAAGCAGGGGGGAATTCAGGTTAAGATTTTTTTTTTTTAAATTTGCAATTTTGGGTTGTCTGAGTTGAGGCCCCCCCCACTGTCAGAAAAGAATCAAGCAGGCAGCCTCTGAAAATCAGGCCCCTTTAAAGGGGTCTGACTGGGTGTTCAGTGGGAAAATAGGATCCCCTTTACAATTTCTGCTTCTCTCTTTTCTCTCCCTCCACCCTGCCCATCTTCCCCTCTGTCAGTCCATCCCTGCAGCAGCTCCTGCTGCTCGTGGCCTGCGCTCCCCTTCCTCCTAGCAAATCCTGTAGCCTCCCTGCAGCTCGAGCACCCAGTTCAGTCTCAGGTCCTTAAGACTGCCTGGCTGTTCAGTCTACATCCGTCAATGGCGATCCTCTCGTGCCCCCGCTTTGGGCACCCACGTGCTTGCCGCCCAACAGCGGCCTCATCCAAGCGTTTCCATCAGCGCCGTTAGTGAACAAACGCTGGTGCCAGGCTGCAGCTGCGCCGAAGTCCCATGGAACTGGGAAACTAGACTACGCAGCTGCCCTGTTCCCCATCACATCTGCTCACAGGAGCACCTCCCCCCACCCAAAAGTCCCTTATCACGTTTGCAAATCTTGGTCTTTGCCATCTACCTGTGGGTAGGTGTATCTGGGCTTCCACACTGTGGTTGAGAGGTGCTGGAGAAAAACCTGCAGGGGATAGACGGCACCCGCTGCAGCCTTAAAGCATTGAAACAAAATTCTGTTGCTTCCAATCACGCCACCCTTTGTTTTCCCAAAGGCTGGTTTTAACCAACTCTCTTCTTTTAAAAAGAGCGATCTGCTTTTTTATATACACTTTATAGAGACATCAATATTTGTCCGAGAAACACAAGATCTCACAACCTGTCTGGTAAAAGTTAGGGGCCAAAACCTAGTCTAGGGTTCCATGCATTCCTTTGCAAGCATGTTAAGCCAGCTGCAGGGTGACAGGGTAACCCGGGGTTACAGGCAGGCAAGCCAGTGTTGTGTACGAAGAGCTGTCCCTCCCTCTTAGAGAGGCATTTCATGGCCAGTAAAGAGAATTGGCACCTACCACGGGTGTGGAGGATTGTTTTTGGCCCACTAGACCCTGCCATAAATTTATTTTTCTTGTTCACGCATCACTTGCAATGCGCCAGCTGCAATGTTCTTGTCGAGGGTGAATGGTTCTCCCACAGGAGTCGGTGATGATAGATGTGGGTCAATCCAATGCCAAGTGCCATCAACAGAGGAGTTCCCCTTGACTGTAGAGGGCTTTGAATGGGGGCCTAAGAGAAAGCAAGTCAGGGAGGGAGTGCTGTTGCATTTGTGTCAGTGGGGAGGGGGAAGAGGGGAAAAATAAATAAATAAAGGATCTTTTACTTTCAGAAGTTGCAGAGCTTGGTTCAGTCACTTTAAACTACCTGGAAGGTCTTGTATCAAAGGAACAGAGCAGATTTAAAAAAAAAATAAATGATCACGCTTTCCATCCTGCAGGGAATTCCAGTATCTGTTTCCAGGCTTATTTGGGGAAAAAACTGTCTCAAAACTTTTAATGAACATAAGAATGGCAATACTGGGTCAGACCAATGGCCCGTCTAGCTCCGTATCCTATCTAAAGAGTTTAAAAAAAAAAATTCCAATTTGCAAGTGTCTAATTGTTGCAAGTGGATATTAAGCTCCCTGCCTTCCTGAGAGGCTGCAATGACTGATGGGAGTTATAGTTCTGGGACTCATGCTTGCCTGTGGGTTCAGTTCACTGCTTAGACTACATTTCCCATGAGCCACTGCAGTCTCATGCTGCTTGGTGTATCATGGAAGACGTAGTCTGGGCAGGAGGCACCATGGTAGCTCAGGCAGCGTTTAAATTTTCCTGCTGGAAAGGGTCCATGTTGGTGAAACCCCATTTCCCGACAGGAAAGTGTTTCTTCCCACCATTCTTCCAACCAGCCTCAAGAAAAAAAAAAAATCCAAACTGCATCAGGCTCCTGGTCTGGTCTCATCTGCAGGAACAGCCAAAGGAAGATGAAACCACCACCAACATGGAATTCCTACCTGACTCCTTCAGGCTTGCAGCCCTGCAGCATGAGGTTGGGGTTGCTTTAGCCCAGAATCGTAGATACAGAAACATCACAAGGGCGGCACGTTCAGCGCCAAAGCCCGTAAACGCTCAGCACAAGCGTGTGGGGTTTGATCTGCAACGAACCCTGGAGCCGAGCACCCCGTGATCCTGTCTTTTTAAGAATCATCCTGCTGGAGTCCTGAAGCGGGAAGTTCCACAGGTTAGACGCTCCATGTCTATAGCGCAGTGCAAGCGCACCCAGGCTCCTGGGGTGAAGCCCTGGCTGCTGTGAAGTCAATGTGAGTGGTGCCAGGATTTCATCACGAGAGCACATCCGCACCACGCTGGCACAGCAATGCTTGAGGCCCACTGGGTGACCATGAGCAAATCACTTCCCCTCTCTGTGCCTCAGTTTCCCCCCTCCCCTTCAGTAAAGTGGAGATGACACAGAGCTCCTTTGGTGAAGAGAGCTCGATAGCATTAGAGGTTATTACTGTTATTCATAGACAGAGCAGACAGTTGTCCCATTAACTAACTTAATTAGCTTGCGGGTGGGGGGAGCGGTGCACAAGTTCATCCCAGACAGGGGCAGTGCCCTCCATGCTAAAGCTCTCTGCGCTCCCCTTTACACTGCTAGACCTGTGTGCAATATATCACAGCCAGCCACCCACCCCCCCCACCCAGACAGCTGGAGGCATGGAGCCAGAACAGATCCCTTGTCATAAAGGCAAGAACTGTTTAGCTTAGAAATGGGACTGGACCAGAAACTCTCATTCAACCACCCTGGAGCCGTAGAGTTTGGATTCGAACACTGGGCCCCACCTCTACTTTAGGACCTTACCTAAGCCGACGTGACTGCTACCTCACCTGTTTCTCACTTCACATGGCGGGCAGGATAGCACTAAACGCTACAGAACAGCTGGCAAACGCCTCATCTGCGATCCAGAAGTAACCTGTACCAACTGAGACACCAGATCCCACATGCCCAGAGCCAGCAGCGAGGCCAGGCTCGGTTTGATTCTCTACTCTCCAGCGTCTTGTTGTCACTTGCTAGGGGAGGGAGCGGACTCAGCCATTGCTCTGTTAGCAACACCCATGTTATTGCACCATGATGGACATAGATCAAACCTAGGCAGAGAGAGAGGATGCTACGCGACTACCTTGCACCTTAAGCTATTTGGTAACCATTAAAAATTGATCACAAACCTATTGGCGTGACATATAGGAATTATTTCTTCCCCTGGGGAAATGCAGCCAGTTCTGGGGCTGAACACTGTAGCAGAGCAACCGTAAAGAGTCATCCAGAATGGGGAGCGACATCCGGTGCCAACTGAGACTGTGGGGAGAAAGGTAAATTCCAGAGATTTTGAATGCGGCTGGGACACTAAACAGCTGCCCTTGTACCCAAAATGGCCTTGGGCAATTCAGTTCACCTCTCACCCGAGCAGCTACCCCTCCAGCAACACAATCCCACCTAACCCCCAGCTGGGACACTGCATCAGACCACCACACCAAATCGGCCACAACCAGCTCCTCTATGGGTCTGCCATGTAGGCACCAGCCAAGCCAGGTTCACCTGGGAGATCTTACGGGATTGGCTTTTTACTGTGACCCACACAAGAGCCAGAAGCCCTTGATAGTAAAACTAGTTGGGAAAAAAAAATTAAAACAGGCCCCCAGAGAGCTGGGACCCATTCAGCACTAGAGGAAAAACTAGGATTTTGTTTCCCACCCAATAGTGATATCAGCGAAGACTTACTCCCTTTCAATAATTTTTACTATCTTCACCATTATCCCCAGTGGATGTTCTTGCAATGAAGCTGGAATGCCCTTTGACCACTGGGTCTTGCTGCCCACAATGGTCTTTCCTGGCTGAGCAGGACACGTGAACATTTATTTCAATCCGGGGGGCAGGGATGGGCTACTTCCATGTTCACCCAGCCTGGGGCCCCAAGCACTACTCGAATACACATTTACCACCAGCCTGGCCCTACATATGTACAAAGCTACCAAAAGGCACATAGGTCTTAAAAATATTCTTTAATTGGTCCAAAAGGCAGATCAAAAAAAGATAGAAGCGTCTGAAGAAAACCTGTGATCACCTCTCAAACACAGAGTGAATTACATACAGCCAAGTGAGGGTGCTTGGGGAGATTTCAAGTAACATGTTCAGAGCTGGCTTCTCCGAGCAAACTCAGCAGAGTGAGAATAGGGGCGTAACAGCAATGGGATCTGGAACTTGCAAGCAGGGGGGGTGGGGGGGGGGGGAAGAGAGGGAGAGTGCTTGACACTCAGAATTTAGACCTTTCAGGCCAAGGTTTTCCAAAAGGGACTGGTGATTTTTTGGGCACCCAACCTGAGGTAGCTTAAAAGAGGCCCCGTTTTGCAGGCAGGGCCAAGCACTGACCCTCTGACAAAAGAAAGATCTGGCCCCTTTTAAGGGGACTCAGGTTGGACACCTAACATTGACGCACCCCAAAGTCATTGGTTCATTCTGAAAAGCCTCCGCCCTATTGGCAAAAGGCAACTTTTTAACCGTCCCAGGTACAGTCAGAATTCACGGGCGGCAGATCGCCTCACTGGTGAGCATGCAGCCGAGTGGTGGAACCGCGTGACACCATCCAAGGAACTGGTGACTTTACAAAACATTCAAGCGGGTGGCGTGGGCGGGGTGTAACTAGGTTGATCTGCTCACAAGCCGGTGATTTATACAGCAAAGGCACGTTGCTTTCTGTGACCCCAGCCTCTGAGGAAGAAGACGACGAGTGGTTTCTCCTTTTTAAAGAGGCAGAAGATCATTTCTCCCAGTGGTGAACACAACCAACCCCCTCCCTCGAGCCACAATCCCTCGCCGGCTGGTTTAAAACAAGAGCAGCGATTAAAACCAGAAGCTGGGTAGCACCTTGCACAGTGCCCTATGGGAAGGTTCTGTGTTTGTGAACGCCGGGTCAGGCACGCTGATGGGTGGAGTGAAGGGAGACGCTAGACACTGGCCTAGAAACTGCTAATGTTTCTGACCCCCGAAGTGAGGCATTTCTTGGGCAAGCCCTGCCGGATCCCAGCCCTGCCCTGGAATGTATTCTAGGGCCCCCGTGGAGAAGCTCAGTGCCAGATACCCCCTAAAAGTCTTTTAGAAGCAGTAAGGGAGAAATGGATCAGTCCAGCCTCAAGGCATCCGACAGCCGAACAGTTATGAATACAGGGCGGGTCTCCTTCCCATCCCCCCCGTGCCGAGCACCGAAGAGCCAGGGTGCGGAGGTAGCACTGCAGGTCACTGCACTATTCCCCTCGGAGCCTGGAGTGACGAGGGGTCCGGGCCGTGGAGATAGAGAGAGACGAGGACATGTAACCGTGGCTATTAATAAATAAGTTCCCATGAGCAGTCACTTCAGGAGCCTTGGGGGAGCCCGAGGGTCCGGCGAGAGAACCGTGGCCGGCGCTAGCTGTTTCCGAGTCCTGCCCACGTCAGTCAGTTGATGGGCTCGTACTGGGAACGGCGCTTCCTCCGTGCGAACAGCACCACAAGGCCTCCCACCAGCAGCAGCACCACGGGGGTGCCCAGGGCCACAACCACAATGGCCATCACGAGGGGAGAGAAGGCGTCTTTCGGGGGCGTGCCGAAGCCGAGCAAGGCAGACCTGGGGGAAGCAGGGAGCAAAGGAAGAGGCTAGCCAGTGATGAAGAGGCCGGTCTGGGCCAATCAGCGGAGTCCCATGGCCTCCTTCCTCCCACCAATGGGGACAGAGGATGGCCTTGGGGCTAAGGCACTGGACTTGGGAGACCCGGGTTCAAATCCTGCCTCTGCCCTGCAGGCCAGTCACTTCCCTTCTGTGCAGAGATAGTTGGGGGGAGTTTGAAGTAGCCCATGGCAGAGGACACAGGAAGCTACTTGGAGGGCAGGGAGAAATGGGGCTCAGTGACTGACCTTTCCAAGCCACAGGCCTGTCGGGAGGGGGAGTGGGGCAGCAGCCGCCAACTACAGGGAGCCAAACAGAAGCCTTCAGCCAGGAGATCTCCAGGGCAGGGGCTGCACCCGTCCATGCACATGTGCAGCACCTAGCACTCTGCAGGGGTAGTGGGTAGAAGACGGGCGGGGAGATACCACTCAGACAGGCAGGGGAGCAGAAGGAAGGTACCACTCACCAGCTCAGGTAGCCCTTCTCGGCGTAGACCTCCCCGTCCTCGCCGCCGAAGGAGATATTGATGGCAGCGATGTGGTGGCTGCGGTCCAGGCCCTCCCCGAAGTAGGCATGCGCGATGCTGGGCCCCAGCAGCGTCCGGTTGGCTGTCTGCAGGGGGTGGTAGCGGCAGCGGATGGCGTTCTCCCGGCTGGCCTCCCTGGAGCCGTACGCAGTCGTCTTCCACTGGAAGAAGCTCGGGCCAATGCTGTCGTTGCGGGGCTCGGACACCAGCTGGGCCATCTGCCCCCACCCAGAGAGAGGGGAGAGAGCAACACGTTAAGAGGGCAGATGAAGCAAGGGCCTGACGACCAACTGCTTTCACGCTGGAGCAGGGGATCTGGGAGCCAGGACTCCTGTGGTCTGTCCCCAGCCCTGGGAGGGAGCAGGGAGGCTGAGAGCCAGGATTCCTTCCAGTGCCCAGGACAGAATCCAGAGAGCAAATTCTGCTGGTCAAAGCTGAGTGCCAGGACTCCTGGGTTCCTTTCCCAGCTCTGGCACCAACTCAGGCAAGTGACTTCCCTTTCTCGTGCCTGGATTTCTCCCATATAAGCAGGCTCCTAAGGGAAGTTTCAGAATAGCACAGACAGGTCGTAGAAGCCATAAACAAAACATCGTGGGGACAAATATTAGGTGAAGGGCCCTTTGCTAACCTTAGCATTTGAAGCTTAAGAATTAGAGCAGTCTGGAAAGTCTCCGTCAAAGACAAAAATTCCAACCCAAACAGGCAATGTCTCTCAGGAAGTTTTGTTTTCCAACCAACCTGGACTTAAAATCTGCGTGTCGTCCCCTGCCAAGATCACAACCTCTTCAGGGCACTAGCACCATGCAGCACCAAGGGCCTCCACCGCTACCACTTGAGCTAAAGGAGGAACTCCACTCGCTGTCACTGGTAGTAGACTCTTATCCTCAATATATCCATCAGCCATTAGAATGGGACACCCCCAGCAACATGGGTCATATTCACTCCTGCTCCAGCCTCTTCCCTCCCCATTCTATTCTATATCGGCTCCTACGTGGTGCCCATTACCGTGGGCTCCTAATCGGCCTCTGTCTAGGCAGCTAGATGGCTTTCAGCACCCTAGCACCCCCTAGCCCTCACCTCAAAGATGGTGGGCGTGTACTCGTCATCAATGGACCGCACAGACTGTAGCCTCTTGCGCCCGCCTTTCTCCTCCACCGTGACCACCTCCAGCATGAAGCGAGAACTGTTGCCGCGCGGGGCCACGTTGTCCATGATGAACTCCACCTTGGAGCTGTTGGCGGTGTGCAGGAGGCGAGGGAGGGGGCCGTCCCGGCCACCCTGCTCATAGGCAGTCACCTGGAGGCAGAGGCATGAGAGGAATAGCAGGCCAGGACTCAGAACTCATGGGGTCTGCTCCCAGCGCAGCCACTGACCTGCTGAGTGATCTTGGGCAAGTCACTTCCCCTCTTTATGCCTCAGTTTCCCCCCACACCCTCCCTTGTCCATTGTCAGCTCTTACAGGCCGGGACTGCATCGTGTCTGTGCAGCACCCAGCACTAGGTGGGTACCCAGTGCTACCATAACAAGTGTTACAGCAAGGATATGGGGGACTCGTCACAACACCCCTTATAACTCCATACGCCCTACAGCAACCAGAAGGAGCCTACCGCGATGAAACTGTGCCAGATTATCCAGCCCAGCGGCGTTACCATTGGAATAACAATGCACCTCAGCCCTGAAGGATTCGCCATCCCTTGCAGCCTTTAACTCAAGCCTGGATGTCTTTCTTCAGGAGACACACTAGCTCCCCCAGAAGTTACGGGCTGGATGCAGGAATTGCTGGGCAAGGTTCTCTGGCTTGTGGTCTACAGGAGGTTCGACCAGAGGATCAGAATGGCCCCTTCTCGCCTTAATCTATGAACCTTCTCCAAACAGTCCTGGGGGCTGGGAGAAGGTCAGAGAAACCACTGGGTCTTGCTGGGCCACTGGGGAACCAGTGAGGAGTGGCCCATCCTCTGGGGAACGCTCTCACGCTACAGCACAGGAGACTGGGAGCCAGGACTCCAGGGTTCTATTCCCCGAGGGCTAGAATGGGGGGGGGTGTGGCTTCTGGTAGTCCTGCAGCAGGTCCCAACCCAGCCCCGCCTAACCATGGCCCTGCTGTAAGCTCAGGGAAGAGGCCCTTTCCCCTACTTGATCAGGAAGAGGTGAGGGGAAGGGTATATATGTGGGGAAGGGGGAAGAATGCTGTTTGGGGAATGCCAACAGGGCTGGGGAGGGGACCAGAGAACCAGCACAGGACAGGGAGAGGGTCGACAGCAACAGAGGAGAGGCAGCTGAGAGCCTGGCGGGGGGCTAGAGGGGTGCATGGAGGGTGTGTAGCATATAGCCAATGGCACAGGGGCTATAGCCAAGGCGGCCCAAGGGGCCCCAATTCTGATGGGAGGCTTCCCAGGAGCTCTGTTTCAGTGGGCATTGGGTCACACCCTTGGACGGCTAGCAGCAACAGACTCCTCTCCCGGGAAGGAAGTGGGGCAGGGGAGGGCTTCCTCACCTGGAAAGAGATGGTGCCATTGTGGAAGGCCCCCCCAGGGTCCGAGGTGTCCACCCCCTGGAACTTGGCCGTGAGGGCCGTCTGGTTCACGGTGTGGTTCACGCTCTGCCAGGAGAAGCCAGCCAGGTCATAGGGGGCGTAGAACGGCTCCTCCTGCCCCTTGGAGAGGGCCGATACGTTGGCCCCATTGTACTCGAACACCTGGCAGCAGGAGGGAGAGGGGCCTCGATTTGAATTGGAAGAGACTTGAAACACACACCCCCATGTACGTGCATACTAGACCCCAGTCCCTTGGCAATGCAGGGCACCATGCATGTTCCACCTATTTCCCCTGACTACTGAGGGAGGCACCGTCCATTGCAAACCCCTCCCCCTCCTTTCATCCCACCTGCATGCTCACTGGGGCTTGTTCCCCCCCAGGAAGGAGCTGTCTCCTGCCAGAAATTTAAAGGCACAGCACACAGGCTAAGAGGCAGCATACTTTCCCCAACTTGCAACCACAGCAGGGTTCCCACCCCAAGGGAAGTGGTGAGCACCCCCCTTCCCTCCCCAGGAAGCAGATGGGGGACAGCACACTGGAGAAGGCTGCATAGGGACAGCCCCACATCGGGCAGCAAATGGGCATGAACAGAGGGCAGCCAGATGCCCTATGTGGCAGAGCTGAATGCCACCTTCTAGGACCAGCTGTGCCGGGAGCCAAGCAGGTGGCTCCTTCGGCTCTGACCCACCACCGCTGCCGCCCCTGACCTTGGTGAAGACGACAGCGGTGGAGTAGACGACGCTGCCGGGCGGCTCGATCCAGATGGCCCCGGCGGGGGAGGCCGAGAGGAGCTTGGTCCAGTTGACGCGCAGGGCGCTGCTCTCAGTCCGGGTGTAGAGCAGCAGCACGGTGGGCGCCCCAATGCTGCTCCACACGTAGTGCAGGGTGTTGTTCCGGCCCACGGCCCGCACGTGCAGGAGGTTGGCGGAGGAGCTGTTCGAGCCGGGGACGGACTGCAGGGTCACCTGGGCGGTGGGAGGCAGAGAGCGGGCAGGGCATTATTCACACACACAGACCGTTCCTGAGCTCATTAGACTCCGCTCAGCCCGTGCCCTGCTGGGCAGTGGCAGGACAAGCTTCGGCCAGGATTGTCAGCCTTGGACTCCTTAGGGTCACTGGGAATCTGGAGGTCTGCGTTATATTGGCCCCTTAGGCTGCCTTTACCTGTCTGGGACCCTATTACCACAGCATCTAGGCCTGAGAAAACCTTTGCTGTGAGGTAGCTAAGTATTCACCCTTTTACAGATGGGGGGAAACTGAGGCCCAGCGAGACTAAGCAGCTTGCCTGATATCACACAAGGGAATCTGGGGCCGAGTTGGGAACTGCGCCCAGATCTCCCAAGCCAGAGGCTCGCCCCTAACCACTAGACCATCCTTCCCTGGCAGACAGGGCTTCACCTCCTCTCCTCCTACAGGAGAGAGGTACAATTTCATAGTCACACACACAACTGCATTTTGAATACAATAGACCCCACAGGTACTAAACCCAGTTCGAGAAGGTGTCTCCTAATTCCATCAGGTTTGCGCCAGATATCGTCAGTCTGGCACACAAGGCTCCAGACGTTAAAGAGTTGGAAGAGACCCATCGAATCATCTAAACCATCTAGACAGAGCTCCCATCATCAAGTAGCCTCTGGTTTTGTTGTGTGCTTCACTTGGGCCAAAGTATCTGACCAAAAGGAGTAGAATTTCAAAAACCAAGGGAAGGGAAGGACATCGATTTTCAGTTTTTTTTCTGATGCAGGGGAAATGGGAGAATCCAAGAGATTTGCGGCTGGTCTTGCTTCAATGCTCTGATTACACGGGACAGACGACAAACACTCCCCAGGCATAACATAAAGCCTTGTCGAAACCCACAAAAAAGTTGTACCACTTCACCTATCCCAGGATAGCTGAAGCCATACAAGTGTGGAGGCGGCATACCAATATAAATGGGATGATGTCTAACTATTCCTCTATGGGAAGGGAAAATAGGCGATACCAGTACAAGGCACCTCTACACCCGTATAACTGCAGCCACACTGGGAGGGTTGTACTGGTATAACTATATTGCGAACCAAAAAAATATCAAATAAGTTAAAATAAATCACACCCCTAACAGCGTTCTCTTGGGACAAGCATGGTGGTTTCATAGACCCACAGAAACGTAGGGCTGGAAGGGCTCTCAAGGGGTGATCTAGTTCATCCCCACCCCCCAAGGCAGGACTGGGTAGAGCAGATCTAAGACGAGGTTTCCCTTCTTCCAAGCGATATCAAAACTAAAAAGGGAAGTCCCAAGAAGCCAGAGCGCTTTGCAGAAGCAGAAGCCCCACAGTTGCTAGCCCGGAGCCTGCAGGCTTAGAAAGGAACCTGCTTTGCAGTTCCACTTCCTGCTTCGAAAGGGCTTGTCAGGGAAAGACGGAAACTCTCTAGAAGCAAGAGTCGTTCCCCCGTGAGTCACCCAGTGAGAGGCCGGCTGGGGAGAGCAGACTGCTGTTGACAACCAGGAGGGTGCTGGGAGGAAAGGACTGATAGCTGGCCATCACAAGGAGGAGCGGGGAGCGGGGAGCGGGGGGGGGGGGGGGGGGGGGGAATTCATGAACTACACACGGGGGGGGGGGGAGGGGGAGAGGGATAGCTCAGTGGTTTGAGCATTGGCCTGCTAAACCCAGGGTTGTGAGTTCAATCCTTGAGGGAGCCACTTGGGGATCTGGGGCAATCAGTACTTGGTCCTGCTAGTGAAGGCAGGGGGCTGGACTCGATGACCTTTCAGGGTCCCTTCCACTTCTAGGAGATGGGTATAGCTCCATATATTATTTATTTATAACTAATATGCCCCAGGAACAGGACCTCCAGACACTTGTAGGACAAGCTCCCCCCAGGACTGCCATATTGAGCGCCTCTGCTGGGACCCCCCACTAGGGGCCAACAGGGGTCTGCCTGAGCCAGTCATTCCCTGCCCTCTCTCTGCTGGTCGTCCCCCCCGGACACCCTCAATTATTACTGACCAGGCCCCCATGTGGGGCCATTAGCAGGGTTCTGAGCCCCCCCTTCCCCACCCTTTCTTCAAGCTGTTTGTTTGGGGCTACCAAGTTACAGGCCTCTGGTTTATTTCACTCCCCGGCTGGTCTCCGGCCCAGCTGTAGGGAAGGAGCATTAGTAGCAACTGGGCCAGGGTAAGAATCCAGCTTCCTGGAGAGCCAGCGCCCGCCTGCCTGCCTTCCTCCCCAGAGCAGAGCCGCTTGTCCCCCTTACAGGACATCATAGGAGGTCAGGGTTGGAAGGGACCTCAGGAGGGATCTAGTCCAACCCCCTGCTCAAAGCAGGACCAATCCCCAGACAGATTTTTGCCCCAGATCCCTAAGTGGCCCCCTCAAGGATTGAACTCACAACCCTGGGTTTAGCAGGCCAATGCTCAAACCCCTGAGCTATGATGCACACAGCAAGATGCACACAGCCGGAAGGGCCGGGCAAGGCGATGGCACACTTGCACGGAGAGAAAACCCTCAGCCAACAACATCGCGGGGAGAAGGAGGAGGGGCTGCAGGTCTAATTGAATGACTCCAATCAGCCCCCCCACTCCCATCAGCCCAGCCATCGCCTGCAGACCCAGGCCCTGGCCCTCTCCCTGCCTAGCCCCCCAAGGCTGAGCGCTCCCCCCTTTGCACGGGTGTCCCCGGGGCCAGCCCCCGGCCCCCTGAAGCGGCTACAGCCGCTAAACCTGCACCTGCAGCAAACGAGCAAAGCCCCAGGTCCCCCCCGCTCACCTTCCTGCGATAGCCCGCAGCGGCCCCCCGCAGGCAAGAGACACTCGCCAGCAGCCACAGGCCAGCGAGCAGCGCGCGACCTCCCCGCACCATGGTTGCTACTGTGTTGCAACTCCCGCCTCACGTGCGCCTGGCCGGCTCGTCCCGCCTTAAAGGGGCAGGGCGGTCTGCTCTTAAAGGCGAGGACGGCTCTTAAAGGAGCCGCAGCCTGAAAAGAGGGCAGGGGAGGGGGGAAAAGAGGAGGGGGTAGCCCAGTGGCTCTCAAACTTTTGTCCTGGTGACCCCTTTCACATAGCGAGTCTCTGAGTGCGACCCCCTTTATTAATGAAAAACACTTTTTTGTATATTTAACACCATTATAAATGCTGAGGCAAAGCGGGTTTGGGGGGGAGGTTGACAGCTCGCAACCTCCCCATGTAATAACCTCCCGACCCCCTGAGGGGTCCTGACCCCCAGTTTGAGAACCCCTGGTGTAGCCCAAACAAGGCTGTTCTCACAGCTCACTCGCATACGCGATCTGGCGTTTATTCGACATCTGTCATCCCAAAGCGCTTTGATCCAGCTTGCTCGGGCTCTGAGCCTGGGCTCAATCCACCCGCGGGTGCAGCAGCCAGCCTGCCTCCCACAAGGCCCAAGATCTAGGCCTACAGGAGTATGTCTACACTGCATCGTAAATCCGGGTCTGGGGACCCGAGCTTGTGGACTGGGTGTTTCCAAGACCACACTTGAGTATCCGCACTGCCTTGTAAACCTGGGCTTACAGTGGCTGGAGCTGGGTCTCACGACCGTGCTACTGCATCCACACTGCACTACGCAGAGCTCCTGACTCAGGTCTGCAGCTCGAGCTGCATCCGCTATCCACGCTGCAAAATGACAGGGCTCGGATCCGAGTCACAGCAGGACTTGGGCTCTTGCTGATTGGAGTCAGACCGATTTGTTTGCAGAAGGAAGGGCGGGGGGGCCTGAGTCAGAGCCCAGGCTTAGTGTGCCATAGACATACCCTGTATATCTGCAGGGATCACTCCCCTCACAGCTGAAATGCAGCCACCTCTGGGCTGGAACACCTCAGCTGTGCCATGTACAGGTGGCAAAAGACAAGCACGCTGATCTTGCTGCCATGCATGCCTTCTGTTAAGTTTTCCATGGCAGAAACTCAGTAGCTGCAGCACAAATAAAGGGTGAGCTATGAAGCAGTTAATACGACCTTTACTGGGAGAAGCGGGGACTTAGTTTCTCTAACAACTTCCCACGTCTCCCCTTTCAATGGTCTCGCATTACCATGACCTATTATTATGTATTATTGGCATTGCAAGTGCTTAGGAGCCTCAGCCATGGAGCCTACCCCAAGGTGCAAGGTGCTGTACAAACTCAGAACAAAAAGGCGGTCCCTGCCCAAAGAGCTTCCAATCTAAGTATAAGGTAAGAGACCCCAGGTAAATACAGCCTGACAGGGGAGCACAAGGAAACAATGAGACAAGGTCACAGTGGTCTCAGGCCACCAGCCACCTATTCATTGTCAAGACATAACAGCAAAGGAATGTCTGTAGCTTAGCTTCTCTATGGGAATGCGAGGACTGTTCTACTCAGTTTCATGCATGGACAACACCATTTTGTCTGCACACAGAAGTAGCCCCGATTTAACTGAAACTGATGCAAGCTAAACTGCTCTTAGCGAGTGTAAACTGACTTACGTATGCCCCCATGGGCGTTTGCATTGGTTTAAAATTATAGTTAAATGGGTGCAACTTATGTCTGCTCTATTCTACAGAGGTTCTTATACCACACTCATCATCCCCACAGTGGCTTCCCTTAGTGCACTAAGCAACACGTGTAGGTAAGGCCTATGTTCTGGTTGCAGGAACTTTGGCCTAGATCCTCAGAGGTAGTTGCGAAGATCTGGATGACCTTTAAAACTAGACTAATAGAAATGGGATGAAATTTAAGAGTGCAAAGGCATGCGCTAGGAACTAACAACAAGAATTTTTGCTATAAGCTGGGGACTTATCAGTTGGAGGTAACAGAGGAGAAAGACATGAGTGTATTGGTTGATCACAGGATGACTATGAGTTAGCAATGTGATGCGCCTGTGAAAAGAGCTAATGCAGTCCTAGGAAGTATCAGGGGAGGTATTTCTAGTAGAGACAGGGAAGTGTTCGTACCAATAAACAAGGCCCTGAGGAGACCTCATCTGGAATAGTGTGTGCAGTTCTGGTCTCCCATGTTTAAGAAAGATGAATTCAAACTGGAGCAGGTGCAGAGAAGGGGGACTAGGATGATCCGAGGAATGGAAAACCTGGCTTATGAGAGGAGACTCAAGGAGCTTGGCTTGTTCAGTCTAATCAAAAGAAGGCTGAGTGGAGATACGATTGCTCCCCATAAATACATCAGAGGGATAAATACCAAGGACGGAGAGGAGTTATTTAAGTTAAGACCAACGTGGACACAAGAACAAATGGATATAAAAGTGGCCATCAACAAGTTTAGGCTTCAACTTAGATGAAGGTTTCTAACCATCACAGGAGTGACGTTCTGGAACAGCCTCCCAAGGGTAGCGGGGGGGGGGGGGGAACCTAATTGGCTTTAAGACTGAGCTTGGTAAGTTTATGGCGGTGATGGTATGATGAGACTGGCTACAATGATATGTAGCCAATCTCCAATGGCTGGTGAGGGGACACTAGATGAGGAGGGCTCTGAGTTATGACAAAGAATTGTTTTCCAAGTGTTTGGCTGGTGGGTCTTGCCTATATGCTCAGGGTCTAACTGATCACCATATCTGAGGGGTGGGTGGGGAAGGAATTTTCCCCTGGGTCAGATTGGCAGAGAGTCTGGTTTTTTTCACCTTTCTCTGCAGCATGGGGCCCGGGTCACTTGCACATTTAAACTAGTGTAAATGGTGAATGCTCTGGAACTTGAAGTCTTTGAATCATGATTTGAAGAGGTCAGTAACTGAGCCAGAGGTTAGAGGTCTATTACAGGAGTGGCTGGGTGATGTTCTGTGGCCTGCAACGTACAGCAGCTCAGATTAGCTGAACATGATGGTCCCTTCTGGCTTTAAAGTCTATGAGTCAATGGGAAAAAAAGAGTTTTAGCCCTGAGCAGCCTCCTCTCTGTCTACTGCCTTTAACTTGGATCGTGTGTGCCCCATCCAAAGAAAAGGGAGCGAGCATATATGAACACTTCTGACAATGCAGTCCCTCTTCTCTCTACATGCTTCAAGCACACTGTCACACGTGCTGCTCAGAGACTTTGGCTGTAAGTGAAGGAGAAAGGGAGGTGTTAAGGTGAAATTTAAAGAAGGGAAGGGAGTCAGTCTTGGAAAGGAGAAGGGGAGGGTTAGATGGATGGGAAAACACAAGAGCACCCTGCAACTGTGCAAAGGGGAGGCGCAGAGGTGTGTGGAGATGGATTTGAGATTAAGGGGAGACAGAAAGGAGTCAGAGGTCTGGGTGGAACAAGCCCATGGAGAGATGGGAATTAGATTTGGAAGTGGACAGGAAGTTCAGCTTCTTGCAGCTGGGAAGTCCACCCGGAATATTCTGGACCCTCCTGTAGTTTAGAGATGTATGGTGTCAAATCCCTAAAGATGGAACTCAGAAAGCGGACATCAGGTCCGGGCTGCTTTAAATACATTTGTATTGGCACAGCATGATCCAGCAACAGGTTGACACACTAAACATGGTAGCTAAGGAAGCACAGACTCCCTCAGGTTGCCTGAAATTGAGTAAACCGTTCAACGAGCATTAAATACACAAACACACACACACACACACACACACACCCAGGAAATACACCTCCTACGGATTTGAAAATCATTTCAGAGACCCTGTAAATTGTGGGTAACGAGGAGAGGGCACAGATCACAGCCATGGCATGGCCCCATAGCACAGGGAGCGTGTCAGGATGTGGTTCAAGGGGAGCAGTGAAGCCTAGCACATGCAGTTCCGAAGCTGGTGTGATACACATGCATGGATTGCGAGCATGGAATTCTTACTCCCTGCCTGTGAAGTGCTGTTCCCTTAAAATACCCTTGGAGGATTTCAGAGCACATTACAGGGAATATATTAAGCCTCAGAATCTCTACCACAATGGAAGTATTACCCCCTGGAGAAACTGAGGCACAGAAAAGTGAAGGGACTTACCACAGGTCACAAGTCTGTGGTAGAGTTGGGAATAGAACCCAGCAGCCCTGATTTCAGGATCCCTTTGCTCTAAAATGCAAACCATACCCCCGGGCCTCTACATTGGTGGATTTACATCAGTGTCACGCAAGCAGAAACCTGAGTTTTTTTCAAATAAAAGCTCCAACCTAAGGTGGCTATTTGAAGTTTCAGGTACTAGACATCAACTTTCAGAGGGATAGCGGTGTTAGTGCGTATCAGCAAAAACAACGAGGAGTCCCTGTGGCACCTTAGAGACTAACACATTTATTTGGGCCTAAGCAATTATATAATTTTCATATAGCCCACAAAAGCTTATGCCCAAATCAATCTGTTAGTCTCGAAGGTGCCACAAGGACTCCTCATTTATACCACAGATGGCAGGTAATTAATTCCCCTTGGACAAATCCATTTTCGTGCAAGTGGGAGAAGGGAGCTCCCAAATCTTGAACAGCCCCACCTCCAGCATTCAGACAAGGCAGACTTAAATCTACCAACTAGCCCCAGCCCTATTTCAGTAGCCAAGCTTTGGTGCTCCCGTGCAGGGTCAACGGGCAGAATGATCTCTCAGTTCAAAGACGTGCAGCTCAGGGCACCACTCAAACCCAAAGTCTCAGGGAATGAAGTGATAGGCGAGTGGAAGCCGATGGGGCAGAATTCTTCCTTACCGGCTTTTGGACCTGCACCGTGAAGTTACTTACGCCACGGGAGCCAAAGGAGGACAAATCTAAATACGTTCAAGGTATCAAAGTATTCAGTTAAACCATCGTAACGCTGCCCTATAATGACACCCTGAAGGAACAGTCTTGACTATAGTTAATGCAGAGGGTCACTGCAGGGCAGAGTTAAGGTTATTTGAGCGTCTTTACCATAAGATGTTCATATTTAAGTTTAACCAATTTCCTAGGTTTATAATACTTGCCTTTGGGCTAATTATGACATCCCTGTGAGGTCCTTTACCCTGATACTTATCCTCAGCCCTAACTCCATTCGAACAGAATTTTTTTTTGTGGGGGTGGGGGGAAGAGAAGATATATTTCCAGGTTCACGGGGAGTTAGAAACCCAATTCCCATTAAATTAAGACCGTGGGCATCCAAATCCTAACCTTAAGATTTTACATTTTATTTAGTGCCAGTGAAAGATGCCAGCCTACTAAGATTAGTGGCCAGTCCCACCAAGAAACAGAAGGTCTACCCCTCAGATGAGGGAGGGGGCACAGGACTTAATCAAATATGAGGGAACTGACAGTCTGGGAGATGGAACCAACTGAGAATGGCAGGAGCAACTCAAGTTTCCTGCCCTCCCCTGATGAACCTCAGCCCTGGAGAGCACAGATTTCAGTCTGCCTGGCCAGCTCTGAATTGCCAGCACAGCAGCCATGGTCACTGGTGGTTTTGAAATAGACATGATGCCCTCGGTGCTGCTCGTAAAGACCATATATATTAGTCCCTCTTTCAGACCCCTTTTGGGGTGGTCGAGGGGGACACAATAGGCATTAAAGCCCCCAAACCTCAGGGATCCCCCAAAGCCCGTCCAAGTTTTGCTTTTCCTCCACTCCCCATAGGGGATTTATCCCTTTATTAGGACAGCACTGGCATGGCTGCAATCATGGTTGCTAGTAACGGAAAGTCTTAAGAAACAGCACAGTGGGATATTCCAGTGGACCAGCGCATTAGGAAGGATTTCATGCTAAGGGACGAGACGCTGGATTTCTGAAAGAGGCCTGCCGGAGACCAGTTGTCCCCACTCTGGAAATGGCTAACCGAACACCCCACCTCGCAGCTCCAGGCTAGCGAGTCACGTTAGATATAGACACAAGGGACCGAACAGAAGTGACACGTTTTATTGTTGAAGCAAACAGCAGAAGTTACACAGTATATACTTAAATTAAGTGTCAGTATCTCCAACCAGGAGAGACACACACGTGACAGCAGCCCGTTCCCCACAGTCATGGACCGTCCCTCCCACCCACTGACTTCAGACAAATTAATACTCAATACTCAGACTGTGTCCAGGCCCAAGCCCAGGCAGAGGAGATGCAGCGGTAATTTTGTTAGGCTGTTTCCATACTGTAGTTCAAGGCGCATGGTTCCTCAATCTCCTCTTACTCCTGGGCTGCATCTGGAGCTCCGGTCGATCTGCTTTGATCACCACCCTTTTTCTTATGCCCCGAAACGATGTCATCGATACGGAGAAGGAGGACGGCAGTCTGGGGAGAAAAATCCCAGGGCCGGGTCAGGGAGAGGACGTGCTGCACCTTGCTGAGGTAGCCAGCTTTCGCTTAGGGCTTGCACGCACCGTATTCCCACCAATTTAACGAATTTGATTCTTAAACCAATTTGAAGTGGTGTAAAACAACCTGTGCTCAATCCTGGGGGGACCCCACTGAATGCTGCTCTGAATTACTGCAATGCCTGCTTTTAAATCCGATCAGCAGCCTGTGCTTTCAGCTCTTGGTAGTTTGTACATTTGTATCACAGAAGAACAACAGTCAACCCAAGCACACATACTTCAATCCTGTTGAGTCCCAAAGGACTTCACACCTTACCGCAATGCGGCCACCGCTGCGGTGGAACGTGGTAGCTGCTTTAACAGCAAACGGCAACACGACGTGGTGGGAAGTACTGAAAATATTGAATCCTAGTGTAACTAGGTGGAAGGCATTTAGACCCACTGGAACTTGGCTGGGAGACAAAGCTGATAGGGAAAATGTTTAAAATTTTCTGGTGATGTGCAGGAAGGGAGAGTAACTGGTTTAATCTACCACACACCACCAGTCTACTGAATGTTCAAATCTTAATCTGTGGGGAAGAGAGGAAAGGGTCGTTTGATCAAACCAATCAGTTAACCATGGTGCAGTACACACAGTCCTACCAACGGGATCCCAGAGGTATGTTTTTTGACCTGGATTTCTCTGAGACTGTGGCAACACCCAGCCATAGATAGCACGGGCCACAATATCTACCGACCTTGTAGGTATGGAGACACCGTGGCAATTTCTTCCCTTCCCGCACACCATTTCCTGCTCTAGACACTCAAGCACAGAAGGTCAGTGACACACAATCACTCATCAGTTGCTTCCTTACCTCCACAGCTGTCTTGTAGGTCTGTAATTTGACAGCTAAAGGCTCCCAGATCCCCAGGTCCTTCATGTCCACTAAGGCTCCAGTCTCGCCGTTTACTCCCCAAGTCTGACTGCCTTCCTGAGTGTGTTTTGCCTGTAATAAATTAGTAATAAGGTCTCAAACCAACCCATCTTTCTGAAGGAAATCTGAAACACCGATTCATTCATTCAGTCAGTCTTCTATGCAAATAGCAAGGAATCATTATGATTTTAAACATGTGTAAGTTTTAAAGGGACAGCCGTTTTATTTATATGGAGAACCGCACTGAAACTGCACTAAACACTAACTAGATTTAGAGTCATCAACCAAAGACAAATTAACTCACCCGCTTTGTTAGTAAGATCTGAGACTAAGTGTAAATAAAACTAAACATTTATTTCTAAATCTTCTATGTCATTTGCTTAATTTTGGCCTATTCACTGAGTTTAGACTAGTCAGTTTAACTTTCAGGTTCTCATGCACTAGCCAACGCTGCAATATCTGGGTACAAACACTGCAGAGAAATGCAAAATCATCTTCCATTGATTTAACGAACACAACTTGGAGATGGTGTCTGCGTGTATTAGGTTTTGTAAAAACCTGTTACAAAGCTTAAATCTAGGTCTCCAACGATCTGACATGCTACCACTACCAAACGATCTGTCATGCTATTTCTACTCACACAACTAGCTAGGATTTCCAAGATGAAAATATATTTTATAGCTGACAAAGAGAGGCTGATAGTAACTAGCTCTTTGGAGAAGTTTTTCCTGCCAGCTAGAATCCCATGGACTATACCCCTTACTCTTAGTGAGGTCAGCAGGCGGATGGTACTGGCTCCACAGTTCTGAATCAGTGTCCTTGGAATGACTTCCAGAGCCTGGGCGACCGCACGGTAGGGCCACTGCTCCACTCCTGTCATGACTTTAGACTTTCTGTCAACGCGTGAGAAACAGCCATCTCTGCAGCGCCCCCTCCTGGCACCAGCTGAGGATCTACTAGGACATTACGACACACCTGCATGGCATCCTGGAGGTTGCGTTCCACCTCCTGCGAAAAAAGAAAAAGGCAAAGATGTGATAGATTTGCAGGTTTGCTTATTTAAAGCACAACAGCAGCATGACAGAGGCTACAGAGCAGTCAGGACCATAGAATAAGGCTAATATTAAAATCGGCACCAATATGACATGGGTCCTATTTACAGGAAAAGTCAATATTGCTTCAAGTTCTCATCTGAGGCAGCAAGGTTTGCAGGTTTAAGCATGAGATTAGGCACCAGCAGATCTGTGTTCTACTCCCAAATCTGGAGCCACTAAGTTAGTTCAGTATGTCTTAGATAAGTCAGGTGACCATTATGGGCCTCATTTTACTTCTCTGCCAGATTTGGGGTCAGGAAGGAATTTTCACTCCGATCAGACTGGCATGAATGCACCTTGGGGGGTGGGAGGGTTCCTTCCTCTGCAGCATGGGGAGTGTTGGGTTCACTTGGGCATACTTCACCTATGCAATTCGCTGCCATTGCAGTGCCCTTGGGCATTGGTGGCAACTTGTTCTCTCCTTATGCCACACATCTTTTTTGCCTTCTGAGCACTGAAATGCTTTAGTCTAAGTTTTTGGGCTCAATACAGGGTGAAATTCAATGACCTGTGATATACAGGAAGTGAGACTAGATGATCTAAATGGTTCCTTCTGGCCTTAAACTCTATGAAACGATTTTAACATAAAAGATATATTTGAAAAGTGTTTTAACATCCTACACAGAAGAAGGGGTCATAGGTGAAGTGCTATTAAAGGCCACACAGATGTCCACTGGTCAATTGTTTACTCTGGGAAATATAGATTTTGCTTTTCCTATGCAGTGTTTAAGGCTGGAATTCCTTGTAAACCATCAGCTCTCCCATTTTTCCAAACCATGTCACAATTTGGAGAGATCTGCTAGCAGTAAATCTTGTCACACAAGATGGCTCTGCATTGCAATGGAATGCTGCTAGCAATTAGAAAGATGCCATGATGATGAATTCGTAAGCGTCTTTCCAGGGAACTCTGCCTCCTGGCATCAAGGGAAGGTCTATCATGCCATAACTTACTGCTAGGATTTCCTTGCTGGCTCCACGCAGCATGATAGTGCAGGCCTTGGGGTCTTTGCAATCTGTGATGAAGGTGAAATACTCATCTCCTATTTTCTTAACTTCAAAAAGCCTGGCTCCAGTCCCCACGTCCTCGTCACGCAGCTCGTCGGTGCGGCTCACAATGCGAGCTCCACAGGCCCTGCCACAAAGGAACAAAACAGAAATCCTTCGCTGTGGTTTGGATTGCAGTAGAGTGGAGAGGCCCTATATGATCAGGGTCCCACTCTGCTGGGTGCGGTACAAAGACCTAAATGTCCAAACTAGTTTGTAAGCGGAAGTGCAATACACGAATAAGTGAGAGCTGGGGGTAACAGTGGGAGTCCTGTTGAAATCAACAGTGCTATGCATATATGTAAATACTATTCAACGCGAGTGAGGGCTGCGCAATGTGGCTCTCAACAATGAAGGTCTGTTCACCTGGAGATTCTGTTGTTGTCTGTTTTCCTCACCCTGCGGATAGCTGTAATGTTGGCTCTGATCAGGTAGTGCTGGGCCAAGTCTGAAACCAAGTTTGCACAGAAGTTATTTTACACAGATGAGTCACCACGAAGACTGAGTTTCTACAGCTGATGATACACAGGTTTGGTTTAAGGTTTATCACCACTCTGGAAACCTGCACCAAGGATTATGGAAAGAAAAGAACCTAGTGCTCAATACTTCTCCTAAACCAACAGCAAAGAAAAATGTTCCAGTGCTGCTTGGATAAAACTATATTAGACATTCCAGACCCAGCTCCTCTATATTCTGCTAGGTTCTTGTTCTCAATAGTGTTAAATACATTACCAAACCATGGGTCAAACCCTGAGAAAAGTTAAGCATCCACTGGAATCACAGGGGTCAGCCATCAGCTTAAAATAAATCATACAGACTACGCATCCTACTGGATAAATATAGCAACATCTGACTGACTAACCAGTGGAATCGCAAGCTTCCCAATAAGCATGTGTACGGGGGGGAGGTTGGTAGTTACCCTAAACAAGCTACACGTCCAGAGAAATTAACAAGTTGGAGATTTATCTTTTACCCACCCACCCTGGCTGTCTACAGAGTGAGAGGTTCTTTAACACTCCATAAATCTAAGAGTCTGCTTTAATATTTGCTCTCTGAAAGGCAATATTCAGAACTTGTTACCACTCTCTCACTTAACACTAAAGGATCATGTTGAAACACAACTACGGTTATATTTGTCCATCACTACACTCAATCATATACATTACCAGAGATTCCTTTCTCTGTGATGATGAGATCCGGTTTGACCCTTATCAGGTCCTCACAGATTTGCTGAATGTATTCTTCCTCCATTTGCAGGATGCGTGCAAAGTCTTCCTCACGGGTAATTTCAATATCAGTCTGCATAGAAAGAGGTTTAAGGGGCTTAGTCTCTTTCTCCAGGGTTTTAACATAAATGCAATGCATGTCCCTTAGCTAAAACAATCATACTCCATTTTTCTTGTCCGTTCAACTGGGCAAAGACAGACTGAACAGAGAAGAGGTGAAAGGAATCAGTAGTACCCAATGAAAAGCCGTTGAGCCGATGAGTAAGCCTTGGTGTAATGTCTTTCCATTAGTGTTAGCACCAGAGTGTTTCACTGTTAATTAGGATGGGGAAGTGTTTCTACCTATATTTTACTCATACTTGGCGCTATGCAAGTCTTGAGCTGCAACAAACCCTCAAGAAGCAGAAGAAAACATTCAAAACGCCTTACCCATTATAGCATTGTTGGCTCTTTTCACTAGCATCATACAAAGACCTGCAGACGTCTTTACACAAGAACTGCCTTACCTGGCTCTCTCCTTTCTTGTACTCCAGCGAACAGTCCAGAAGCACAATGCGTGGATTCTTGATATAGCGACGCATCCTTGGGTGAGTTACGTCTTTGTTCACCATGATTCCACGCAAGACACAAGAGTCTTCGATTATGCCACCTGGAATCTGACAGACACATGCAGGGCATAGGTGAGAGTTATCGAAGCAAATGAGAAGACAAGTAACTCTCCAGATGACTGGGAAACCGATACAAATTTGGCAGATTTTAATCTCTAGCAAGGATTTATTTTTAAAACTACAGCAAACAAACCAGTTTATACTTAAGGAGGAATTAGTTGCCTCTAACAAATCGTAAGGCCCTTTAGAAGGCTGGGGAGAGATTCCCAAAGGTATTCAGACACCTAATAGGTTCCTACAATTTACAAAAGCACCTACACAGATTGGGAACCGGACTCCCATTGATTCTCTATGGGAGTTAGGCACTGAACCTCCCCAGGTGCTTTCGTAAATCCCCCCCCCCCCCCCCCCCCAGGATCCTAAATATTGGCGTAATGCTCGCTCCACTTGTCCTTAAGTTTTAGCCCTATTTCTTCACCATTCCTTTTGCACACTTTATGTTTGACGCACTGGCTTATTACCCCTTTTGCAATCCCACAGCATTCTTGGAACCAACGCGTGGCTTCTAGTTTTGATTGTTGTCCTTTTCCACTATACAGTATAACAGGCTAAGTTTCCACACTTGGATGCCTAATTTTAGACATCCACTTTTGAAAACTGAATTCCAAAATAAGACTTCTCCTTTTCCAATAGTACCTTTCAAACACATTAGCATCACTAGTCTCCTCTGAAGTAGTTATCCCCATCATACAGATCAGTAAACGGAGGCACAAAGTGGTCATGTGACCTGCCCCAGGCCACACAACTCAGTGGCACAGCCAGGAGGAGAACACAGGCACCCCAATGCTCTAACCACTAGAGGATCAGTCTCCTCTCTATAAGGCTGAATACGGGCTCCAATGTCTTTATTTTTAAGAATTACTTTATAAGAGCACAAGCCTATAAGCGCATGAGCAGAATGGAAAGCTCTCAGAAGTCTATCCCATGAAAATGTGTGTCTGTGCTTTGGAAATCAAATGAATGGGCTTAAAACTGTACTTAGTTTCAGTATTGAAAACAGAATGTGCACTCTGTCTTAACTACTTATGACTTGTTCCGGTCATGGTAGACCATACTAGGGGAATTATTGCAAACTGGCCTAAACTGTTAGTACCTGAGAAGACACAGAAGGGACTACTTACATTCCATTATTTGTTATACTTTCTTGGAAGTCTGAAAAATCAGATATTCCCCTCTCCCATCAATATTACTTTTTTTCCAATCTGGCAAACCTGGTTTCTAAAACCTTGACATTAATTCCTTCCCCAACTCCATTCCCTTCATTGTGCCACAGCATCAAAGAAGATAGCACAAAGTAGAATATATAAGGACTGAGTTCCTGTTGACTTAGCAGCAGCAGAATACAAAACCTTTCCCACAAGGTCCTACATTAATATTATTTAGTATTTATATTATTATAGTGTGTAGTAGCCCCAGTAATGGAAGGGACCCCATTAAGGTAGATGCTGTACACACAGAGCATACATTGTAGCTTCAGAAAATTGCTCTGCCATTAGCGAGAGAGATACAGAAACGAGCGAGGGTCCAAAGCATACTTACCTTTTCTACTTTTGCATAATTCTTGATGTCAATTTCCTTTCTGCCATTTTCCTCAAACTCCACAGTCTTGACAGCATCAAGAGCAATGCCGCAGGCCAAGTCAGACCAGTGGCTTATTGCCTTGGTGTTTATAGCACTCTTTATTATATTCAGCATCATCTCTTTGTTGTTCACGTCAACTGGAGTGCTAGAGCAAAGAACAAACAGCACACGGGATATTACTCACAGTACAGAAGGAAAAGATTTAGTAAATAACCCAGTCCAGCTCTCTGAAATTGCAAGACTATTCCCTATAGGGAGTGATCTTCCCCACACTGAAAGATGGTTAAAGATCAGACATGCTTAGCAATTAATCAAAATTACTGTGGGTCTGCTCAGAGACAATAGCCCGGAGGTACCGCCATTCAAATATCTATTCAATGTACTATGAGAATTAACAGAGTGAAACACAGAAATACACATCTATAACATCCTCCCTTCCAAATAGACCCATGAGAACTAGGTTTACTTTATCACCGTTGACACTTGCTAACTTGTGTGGCTATACAAACTGGTTTCTGGACCTCCCTCTGAGTTACACTTTGCTGGGCTGAATCACCAGAGTGTCATCTTTACCCAGAATTGCAGAGAGAAATAACTCCAAACCCAAACAGCATTGCTCACCTGATTTTGTTCAGACTGCTGATCATGTCATCCAGAGCTTTACGATATGCACCAATGATCACAGTTGGATGCATCTGCTGTTCTAGGAAGTGCTCGGCAACAGCCAACATCTCTCCAGCTAAACAAAAAACAAAGACAAGTTAGTGGGAACTGATGGCACATCAAATAAGGGACACCTAAAGCATCTGCTACCTATTCTAGGAGCCTTGTAATCACCAACACATCTCTTCTATATTTAATCATGATCATTTGCTTAAACTAGAATATAAACTCTTGAGGGCAGGGAATTGTCTTCAGCTAAAGAAGACCAATGGCAACGAGTCTCAGAGCCCAGGTCAACTGACTCAGGCTTGTGGGGCTTGCGCTGTGGGATGAAAAATAGCGGTGTAGACATCTAGGCTCAGGCCGGAGCCCGGCCTCTGAAACCTGGTGGGAGGGGAGGGTCTCAGAGCCCAGGGCTTCAGTGTAAGCCCTGCAGCGCGAGCCCGGGGGAGGGATAGCTCAGTGTTTTGAGCATTGGCTTGCTAAACCCAGGGTTGCGAGTTCAATGCTTGAGGGGGCCATTCGGGGATTGGTCCTGCTTTGAGCAGGGGGTTGGACTAGATCACCTCCAGAGGTCCCTTCCAACTCTGATGTTCTATGACTCAGTTGACCTGGGCTCAGACTCACTGCCATGTCGCCCCCCCCGCCGTGCAGACATACCTTTACTTGTACGTAAATGGCCTAGCTCATTTTGGTGACAAAAACCCATCATATTTACGCTTTCCCTAGCATAAAACTGTTAAGGGATGCTCTGAGCATTCTCCCTGCATCCCCATCAGCAAATGTGAGGCGTGGGTTCCTTAGCAGGAGACTCTCACAAACTCAGCGTGCAAGAGGAAAGAAAATGTCAAGTGACTGCAATGCTTGGAGGCATATTGGGGGGGAGGAGAGAGAAGGAGGTGCCCCTTAGATAGTAACTCCCCAGGGCCAAGTCACAGAAAATCGGTACACAAAAGCAAAATGCTTAGCCCTTAGCCATCCATCAATCCACAGGGCAAGTTGTCCAAAGTTTCCACTTTGCTTGCCAAAGACAGAAGCCAGGCTTAGACAAAGTGGCTCATAATTAATCTGAGTCAGCATTTGTCAATATCACACAAATAGAAGAGCATCAATGTGAATGTTAAAATGAATATCGCTTTGCCATAGATGTATTAATCAAAACACAACAAACTTTAGCTGCAATCCCTCCTTGGTTCAAAGCATATCCTCACCGAGGATAATTACAGATGTGGTCCCATCTCCAACCTCTTCATCCTGAGTACGGCTGATCTCGATCATGGATTTTGCAGCTGGGTGCTGGACCTGAATCTGCAGGGAAGAAAACAAAATGGAACACTTGGTCTAGAATGCAAGGTACTTGTTCACATTTAGCGGGAATGGAAAATTTCAAGTGAGTTGCGAGCGCGGAAAGGGGTTTCACCCCATCTTGGCAAAGAATTTTCTTCCCAATACTAAGGCAGAAGATAAAATGTTATTTATGTCACATCTCCAGCAGATTTTTAGGCACTAGGAATATTCTTGAGATTTAAAAAATATTTGTGTGGAAAGACAGCAATGGTTGGTGTCTCTCTCTCTTTCTGAAGGCCTCAGTTGGTGAAAGCCAGTAGCCAATGATGCATGCAACAAACAATTATAACAATAAATTAATGTGGAAGTTACACCAGCCTTGCAAAACCATTATGAAAATGTATTACCCCAAGTGCAAAATAAATTTGTGTTAAGCAAGGATAATGAAAATCAACTAGTGATATTTTACTCATCCCAAGCAAATAGACCAATAGAATTGTGTAAGTTGAATTACCCTACAATACACATTTTCCTTTTCAATTAGAACAGAGGTGTCATCCGTAAAACTGTCAGTTATCAGTATTTAATAGGAATTATACAAATTGTAAGTGTTCCAGGCCAGGGACCTTGCCTCTAACATGTCAGTAAAACACCTACCACTATTGGCACTACATAAATTAGTGTCACAATGACACAAAGACAAAATTCAGACAATGAGGCAAATTCTACTCTTGGGGGCATATGTGCACTTACAATTGGTAATTTTGAGGTTAAATTCTCGTAACTCCTCTGTCACATAAGACTCTTCCTCAGACCAGAGAAAGGAAGTGAATTAAATATGAACCTTCTTATCCTCAATTTCTGTCAAATTCACTGGGCAAAACTGATCTCAGAGTCCAGCTCTTCTTGTACAAAGCTCCATTTGCAATAATCCCACTTCAAGCTTCTAATTCCATGGGCTTCTGGGAGGGAAGGTCTTTGTACAGCCACAGAGATTTCACTTGGCAACTTTTAGCCGTCCACTGAGAGGTTGCTACTAACCAGCAGTCGCTAAGAAGACTGAGCACTGGGACATGCCTTCATTGGCAGTAGCACCACAAACCTGCCTGTAGACAGTGTTTGGCACATCCCTGCGCTTCCTTCCAGGGCTGCAGCCCTGCAAACCTGCTTTCTAGGGCTGCAGCTGGGGAAGGAAGCACTGGGGCTGCACAGTACCTGATGTCAGAGCTTGATGCAGCCTGGAGAGAGCAGGGAGAGGTACCATTCAGCCCCACAGGGCCCCAGTGCTCTCACTCCCCTTGGAAAGCTCCGACTTCTGGGCAGCAGGCCCCCTCTCCACTGCTGACCTGCCCACAGCCCAGGTTGTGCACATCCAAGCACTTCTATCCCTGGCTGCAGTCCTGCAAATCTGCCAGCAGCTAGGCTTTCCACATGGAGTGGGGGTGCCAGGGGCCCTCCTGGCAAAAAAAGTTACCAATAAATGCCAAGCCTAGACCAATTAACACTGTCGTCAATTGGACAATATTGGTTTTAGGTAAAACTTTTTTTATTACAGGACAGTTGTTAAGCAGAATCTACTGTATAAGGATTTTACCGAGTTGTGGGCTTGGTTTGGGGTTTGTTTTTTGCCACCAACATATTTTTGTATAAATATTTCTCATTCGTTAGCTCTATTGAAACTTACCCTCTCGGCCAACCACAGTAAAAGAGAAACGATGTAATGGGATCTGAATTTCAAATTGACAACATTTATTGTGTTTTTAATTTAAGACAACGAAATATTTATCAGCTGCAAGGTAACAAACTCCAGAGGCAAATCTGTGCAAGTTACGTATGCATATACCCTGAAACACATTTATGTGCCAAGAATGAAGCTACAAGTGGTTCTGTTAAGAGAAAATTAGTAGCAACAGGAACTCAACAAGTTCACTGTCCATCCTCTGTCTGGGTTGGGAGGATACATACTACATAAGGGCTAGATATGATTATTTTCTAGAGTTGTCCAAATCACTGCAAATGTACGTGGGCAACGCAATGTGGAAATCCCTGAGTATCTGCTTAAGAAAAGGTATCAAAACTGAAGACTCACTTCTCTAAGAATAGCATTACCATCATTGGTCATCACAATTCCGCCCATTGGATCCAGGAGCATCTACATGAGAGAAGAGAAACAGCATTTAGATGGCTCTTTAAGACACACAGCATTTCTAGGCAGAGTCTAGTGCAAGGACTACAACAAAAGCTCTTACCTTCATCATAGCTCTTGGTCCCAAACATGTTCGGATAACGTCAGCAATGGTCTAAAATGAAAGAAAAACGAGATGATGCAGGAGTTGTTCATAACTAATGTATGTTCTGCCTTTTTTTTTTTTAAAGCAAAGCTCATGAGGAGGGGAAGAGAAAATATCAAGTGATAAGCTACTAAGCTGAATGTTACAGTTTTTATACCAAAAAGTGATCTATGTTTAATATTTAGAGTGTGGGTGAGAGAAAAATTCACTCCTAGTATGTACTGCCTCAGTTCATTAACCTCTTACTACCAGACCTCTTTGCCACTAAGCATGAACTTTGTGTGTTAAAACTCAGTGACAATATATTCTAACTGACAGCATCAAGAGTTAAACATGAACAGGAAAGGTCTGAAACTCCGATTTCTAATATAACTATAATAGTACGAGCTAGGCAACATTTGACGTATACGTAGTAAGGAAAGCATATATAGAAATGGCACACACTTTCGTTTAAAGCCAGCTAGCGAGCTGGACAAAACTGTTGTCCTGCTCATGCATGATTTAATATTGTGATATTAATTGCTGAAAAAATGTAAGCAATCCTGAGGGTAAGAAGGCACTACCCATAGATATGCTGATAGATAACGGTCCCTTGTGAAAAGTAAACACCTTCCCCCAAAACATCCAGAATTAGCCAGAGTCAGGGGTAAGATAATGAACTAGGTGGACCCTTGGCTATGAAGGTTGCTTCTTTGTGTATCGCCCCATGAAATGTTTCAATACATACATGCAATTAGTCAGTACTGAGGTAGCTACATACCAATATACTAGAGTTTGATGGTACAGAGCGCCTTTTATATACCAGTTACCAGTTCAAAACTCTTTACAAAGAAATAGATAGGACATAAATAGCCATATATTATTACCTAGATGTCACACATGAGGTTATGAATTCCTAGGCACACTGTGCACGTTGCTATAAGGATTGGGTGTGTGGTTTCTACTTTTGAACTGCATGTAAATAACACTGAAGAACTGAACTGATTCAGACTTTGTCTAACGTTTCAATTTTTGCCCTGCACTCTAAAATATGAGGCTGCCCATTCTGACCCTAAACTGTCTCCCTTTAATCCCTTGGGTCCAGCAGTCAGGGTTTCATTACCACCACATTCAGTGCTTCAAAATTCTAAATGGGCTTGAATAATCCCTCCAAACTACACAGAAAATGCAGACCTTGTAATTAAGATAAGTGACCCAATGATTTTACAGTTCCTTGGATGCAGCAAGACTAAGATTTAATTAGGCATGACAATACCGCTTAAAGGTTAAAACAACAGCTGCCTCTATTCAGAGACCAGGCACAATATTTTAAAGTAATCATCTGCTCAGACATCACCCCAAACTACTTGCTAAACAAGGGGTCAAGGTTCAGATTTATGCAGAATTCTGGATTAAAGTTTAATTTTTCTTCTACCCTTTTTTTTTTTTTACTGTCATCACTAGCATAAAAAGTTGTTCTATTCAATTGCACCTGTTATTTTAGCAGCTCAGTGGTTTGAACATTGGCCTGCTAAACCCAGGGTTGTGAGTTCAATCCTTGAGGGAGCCACTTAGGGATCTGGGGCAAAAATCAGTACTTGGCCCTGCTAGTGAAGGCAGGGGGCTGGACTCGATGACCTTTCAAGGTCCTTTCCAGCTCTGTGAGCTAGGTATATCTTCATTTCAGATTTGTAAAGAAATATCAACAAGTGGACTATAGGGAAGCCAAAGGACCTGCTAAAAATGTTCTAAGTTCATTATGCTTTGGATTTCTAGTTTGCAAACGTACTTGGTAGCATAAAACAGTACCTTAGCTGCACTGATGTTTCCAATCTGAACCTTCCTTCCAGACTCACGTTTTGTATTCTGACCTACGGCATGCAGAAAACAAAAAATAGCAACAGCATGAATATAACTGATCTTGTGAGCTCTCAATGGGAAATCCAATGTTGAGGAGGCAATACCGACAACATATCAATGATGCAATCTTACTCATGTGCACGTGAATTATGGAGCCATGCATTTAAATAAGAGAGTACCTAAGAGGTACAGCCACCAGAATAAAATTATGCCAACTTCCCTTCTTAATTTCAAAGAAGGATATTAAAAAATAGCAACATTAAAGATTTCTAAGGTGGTCTCCATTATTTAAGTCTCATGAGTAGAAACTATGTTACCAAATAAGGCACTATACAAGATGTCTTGACTTGTCACCAAAAGAGGGCCAATAGTACTGAAGATTCAAGCAAGTCAATATTCCTGAGAATATACTATAAAATTGCTACATAGTAACTTTATGGTACTCTAAAAAAATTATTGTTTTAAGGATTTTTTCTCCAGCATCATAATAGGTAGAATAACATTATAAATGTTAAATTTCCATATTGCACCTCAATGACCCATAACCTGCCATACATAAAACAGTGTGTATTGATTATACCCATAACTTAGACTAACACCCATATTAGGTGATCTCCTGTCACAAGGGTCTGCCCCAAAGAAACCCCACCCATATTAAATGTGATGTCATTTCTTTATTGCAAGCCCAGCTTGGATAAGCAAGATATCCTTTTGTGGGGAAGGGGAGAAAACAAAACTGGAGTGAAATAACCGGAAGGGAGGAGTGAAAACTCCCGCCCCCAATATTGGGAGGGACTCCAAAAACAGAAATAAACTCAATACAGGAGGGCTACAAAAGAAGACCCCCAAAGTGCGGGGGGATTTATTAATGTGAGAAGGGAACCCAAATAGGAAGAAATGCCAATGTAAAGGACTACAAAGGGTTAGGGAGACCCCAAGGTGGGAGGGGAATATAGGAGGTACCTAATACAGGACAGACCAAAATGGGAGAGCACCACCAATCTGGTGGGACACACATGAGAAGAGAGAGGCTGTAAAACAAGAAGGGGGAACCTAAATGGGTGGGGAATATGTAGGGGATAACCCAAAGGTTGGAAGATAAATGTGGGAGGTTACCCAACATACAGGAGGAACAATGGAGACCCAAATGGGAAGAAACCCCAATAAGAGGCAGTGACCCCAATGAGAGTGGTACTTGGTAGGGAAGGGGAAGGGGCTCAATGTGTGTGTGTTGGGGATGGGGGGGGCGAGGCAAACAATATGAGGGAAGACCAGAGGAAACCCGAGTGGCCCAGGTGACAGAGAATGACATGCGAGGTGATGGGGGAAGGCAGGGGGGAGCTGTATGGATCGGGGGGAGCAGGGGGGCGCTGTATGGAGGAGATGACTCAGGAAAGATGATGGATGGTGGGGATGGGCCCAAGAGGGGCACGAGAAGGAAATGGGGAGCAAGGGGGAGCTGTATGGATCGGGGGAGCAGGGGGGAGCTGTATGGATCAGGGGGAGCAGGGGGGAGCTGTATGGAGGGGATGACTCAGGGAAGATGATGGATGGTGGGGATGGGCCCAAGGAGGGCATGAGGAGGAAATGGGGGGCAGGGGGGGCTGTATGGATGGGGGATGAGTAGGGGGGAGCTGTATGGATCAGGGGAGAGCAGGGGGTAGCTGTATGGAGGGGATGACTCAGGGAAGATGATGGATGGTGGGGATGGGCCCAAGGGGGGCACGAGGAGGAAATGGGGAGCTGGGGGGAGCTGTATGGATGGGGGGGAGCAGGGGAGAGCTGTATGAAGGGGATGACTCAGGGAAGATGATGGATAGTGGGGATGGGCCCAAGGGGGGCACGAGGAGGAAATGGGGGGAGCAGGGGGGAGCTGTATGGATGGGGGGGAGCAGGGGGAGCTGTATGGATCGGGGGGGGGGAGCAGGGGGGAGCTGTATGGAGGGGATGACTCAGGGAAGATGATGGGGTGGGGATGGGCCCAAGGGGGGCACGAGGAGGAAATGGGGGGAGCAGGGGGAGCTGTATGGATGGGGGATGAGTAGGGGGGAGCTGTATGGATCAGGGGAGAGCAGGGGGGAGCTGTATGGAGGGGATGACTCAGGGAAGATAATGGATGGTGGGGATGGGCCCAAGGGGGGCACGAGGAGGAAATGGGGGGTAGGGGGGAGCTGTATGGATCGGGGGGGGGGAGCAGGGGGGAGCTGTATGGAGGGGATGACTCAGGGAAGATGATAGGGTGGGGATGGGCCCAAGGGGGGCACGAGGAGGAAATGGGGGGAGCAGGGGGGAGCTGTATGGATGGGGGGGAGCAGGGGGAGCTGTATGGATCGGGGGGGGAGCAGGGGGGAGCTGTATGGAGGGGATGACTCAGGGAAGATGATGAGGTGGGGATGGGCCCAAGGGGGGCACGAGGAGGAAATGGGGGGAGCAGGGGGGAGCTGTATGGATGGGGGGGAGCAGGGGGAGCTGTATGGATCGGGGGGGGGGAGCAGGGGGGAGCTGTATGGATGGGGATGACTCAGGGAAGATAATGGATGGTGGGGATGGGCCCAAGGGGGGCACGAGGAGGAAATGGGGGGCTGGGGGAGCTGTATGGATCGGGGGGAGGAGCAGGGGGGAGCTGTATGGATCGGGGGGGGAGCAGGGGGGAGCTGTATGGATCGGGGGGGGAGCAGGGGGGAGCTGTATGGATCGGGGGGGGAGCAGGGGGGAGCTGTATGGATCAGGGGAGAGCAGGGGGGAGCTGTATGGAGGGGATGACTCAGGGAAGATGATGGATGGTGGGGATGGGCCCAAGGGGGGCACGAGGAGGAAATGGGGGGAGCAAGGGGGAGCTGTATGGATGGGGGGGAGCAGGGGGAGCTGTATGGATCGGGGGGGGAGCAGGGGGGAGCTGTATGGATGGGGATGACTCAGGGAAGATGATGGATGGTGGGGATGGGCCCAAGGGGGGCACGAGGAGGAAATGGGGGGATCAAGGGGGAGCTGTATGGATGGGGGGGAGCAGGGGGAGCTGTATGGATCGGGGGGGGGCAGGGGGGAGCTGTATGGATGGGGGGGCAGGGGGGAGCTGTATGGATCGGGGGGAGCAGGGGGGAGCTGTATGGATCAGGGGGAGCTGTATGGATGGGGGGGCAGGGGGAGCTGTATGGATCAGGGGGAGCAGGGGGGAGCTGTATGGAGGGGATGACTCAGGGAAGATAATGGATGGTGGGGATGGGCCCAAGGGGGGCACGAGGAGGAAATGGAGAGCAGGGGGGAGCTGTATGGATCGGGGGGAGGAGTAGGGGGGAGCTGTATGGATCGGGGGGAGCAGGGGGGAGCTGTATGGAGGGGATGACTCAGGAAAGATGATGGATGGTGGGGATGGGCCCAAGGGGGGCACGAGGAGGAAATGGGGGGAGCAGGGGGGAGCTGTATGGATCGGGGGGGGGGGGGAGCTGTATGGAGGGGATGACTCAGGGAAGATGATGGATGGTGGGGATGGGCCCAAGGGGGGCATGAGGAGGAAATGGAGAGCAGGGGGGGAGCTGTATGGATGGGGGGAGCAAGGGGGAGCTGTATGGATCGGGGGGGAGCAGGGGGGGAGCTGTATGGATCGGGGGGGAGCAGGGGGGGAGCTGTATGGAGGGGATGACTCAGGGGAGATGATGGATGGTGGGGATGGGCCCAAGGGGGGCACGAGGAGGAAATGAGGGGCAGGGGGGAGCTGTATGGATCGGGGGAGAGCAGGGGGGAGCTGTATGGATGGGGGGAGCAAGGGGGAGCTGTATGGATCGGGGGGAGGAGCAGGGGGGAGCTGTATGGAGGGGATGACTCAGGGAAGATGATGGATGGTGGGGATGGGCCCAAGGGGGGCACGAGGAGGAAATGGGGGGGCTGGGGGAGCCATGAGAAGGGGGAGGGGGGTTATGGGAGACCCGGGGGGGGGGGCTGCGGGGCGCGATGAGAACCTGGTAGGAAGGACCCAGGCGGGAGGGGCCCAGGGAGAAGGTGCGGGGGGGGGGGTTACGGGAGACCCCAATGGGGGCGGGGGGAGGGGGACGTTTCCAGGAGGCCCCTGGGTGGGGGAGGGGCGGGAGACCCCGGTGTCGGGGAGACACAATCGGGGGCGCGGCGCGGCCCCCCCTTCACACTCACTGAGCACGAGTACGGGGCGTTGGCCCATCATCCTGGCGGCGACGCGGAGCAGAGGACCAGGCCCGGAACCTTCTGGAGACAGACACACTACGAACAACGCCGCTTCACCGCGCCGCGTGACACCCTACCCCGCCCGCCGCCGCGTCCACCAATCGCCGCTCGAGCCGAACGCCCGGCACCCAATAGGCATACAGGACCTCACGTATAGGACCCGCCCCCCACTTCACCACAAGCTCGGTTGAGCGGTGACTCCCAGCGCGCGGGGCCTCGATTGGAACTGCCACCGTTGGGAGGGGACAGGGAATACTGCGCATGCGCCTCAAAAAAACCGGGAGTCCGCGTCTGCGCGATTATTCGGACGGGGTGATTTCACACATGCGCAGTGCCCAGGGTCGTGGTGAGGCGCATGCGTACAAGCTCCGAGCAGCGGTTGGATAGACAGAGAAGGGGAACCGGTCCGGCGGCCTTCCGGGCTGCGTCCGTCGCGCTCGGGTTTCGGCCGCGCCGGCTGTGGAGGCGAGTGGGGAGGAGAGCAGAGGCCGTTAAACAGCTGGCTCTCGCCCTGTGGAGGACCCTAGGAGTCGTAGTCTCTTCCACCGAAGCATGCTGGGAATTGTAGTTCTACCCAGCGGCTCCCTCACACTGGGGCATCATGGGAGTTGTAGTCTTGCTCCCGAAGCATGATGGGAGCTGTAGGCCTTACCAGGTGTTTCATGGGAGTTGTAGTTTGTTAATGAGCCATGTTGGGCCATATGACAGTGCTAGAGATGTCCAGCATGCACAACATGGGGCCTAGATGCATATTATCTTTGGGGACCAGTGTTGTGTTGGGTGCCACTCACTGACCACCCCACCCCAGCTCCCCTCCATACACAGTGCAGCCGGGACTTATGGAGCAAAAACAGCCATTGCCCCTGTAAGAATAAGTTCTTCACTTGTAAATGTGTTTTTTCTCTCTCTGTGTTAACATTACTATGAATCAGCCAACGCACATGTTGCCATAGTCCACTGTGGCTGGAAAGAGAACTGTCCGGTTGTGTGCCAGAGGCCCTATGCTGCTACAATCTAATGAAGATTCTCCTTTAACCTCAGAGCAAAGGGCCTGTGCATTTGGAGCAGAGGGTTTGAGCTCTAGCCACCTATTTATATGGTGTAAATCACCCATATAGCTGCTACTGTAAAGTTCCAAGTGGTCACAGCTTTGTTATGATATAAAATCTCTCTGTATGTTTTAATTTTTCATTCTTTTTAACCACCAGTTTAAAAAGAAAGAATACAGTATATGTCTCTAGCTAGCACACACAGCCAAGAAGAAAGTTACATTCTAGTCTGTGTCTTTCCAACCTCCTTCCTTTAAAATATTCCCTTGGATAACACAGCTCTTTCCTTTCCATAGGCACAAGCTCTGTTCCTCCACCTCCTCAGATGGAGCCAGAAACAGATACTCAGGAAGAAAAACAACACTGGAAAAGTAGGTTGAATGCATTTCTACTTCAGACACAAGCCAACCTTTAAAGGCCAAATTGGAACTTTTGCAGCGAAATTGACATAAACGCTCCCCATGCCAAAACATAAACTCTCTGGGGGCAGGGCCCATCTTTTTGTTCTGTATTTGTACAGTTCCTGCCTCCATGAAGTCCTGGTCCATGAGTGAGGTTCCTAGGTTCTATTGCAATACAAATAATAAATAATTGTACTACAACTTCATACAATATAATTCCTGCTATGAGTATATGTAATCTGCATGGCATTAGGGTTATGCATAGATGCTGCTGGCTGGGTTGAGGACACTGCTTTGAAGAAGTTAGGTGCTACATCAGGGGTTCTCAAACGGACCCTCAGGGGGTCGTGAGGTAATTACATGGAGGGTCACGAGCTGTCAGCCTCCACCACAAACCCCGCTTTGCCTCCAGCATTTATAATGGTGTTAAATATATATATATAAAAAAGTGTTTTTAATTTATCAGGGGGGCGGTCGCATTCAGAGGCTTGCTACGTGAAAGGGGTCACCAGTATAAAAGTTTGAGAATCACTGTGCTACATATTATTGTATGTATACACACCACCACTGAAATGCAGCTAGCACTGGGTTGGGCTGATGACAGATACATAGCACAACAGAAGAAGAGAAGGGGATATTATAGCAAATCTTTGCTTGTACTGTGAGGGTCTGATTCTGAAGGGTCCTGAGCTCTGAAGGGAGTGGAGGGTGCTCAGTACCTTATAGGAACAGATCCTTAACTTTCTTGAAAAGCAGATAGGAGAGTGTAGCCTAGTGACTAGAGCATTGGTCTAGGTCTGAGATAATCTGGGTTCTGTTCCCAGCTCTGCCAGGCCTCCTGGGTGACCTTAGGCCAGTCACTTCCTCTCCCTGTACCTCAGTTTCCCTATCTGTAAAATGGGGATAATATTACCCTCCTTTGTAAGCGCTTTGAGATCTACTGATGATAAGCTCAAGTTTAGAGCTAGGGATTATTATTCTCATTTACCCTAAAGCCCCACTGGACCTCTCTTGCAGTATAAAGGGGCCCTAAATCATAAATTAGTTATACTCACAGTAGCGTCCCTTTGCAGAGTAGTGTAAAGCAGTTTAGTGTCAATAAGAATCAGGCACTCAGTTTTGAAGGGCTCATTGCAAAGAAAAGATATCAGAGCAGCGGAAGAACTCTTCCTTAAGAGTCTTGTTATCCCATCAATATAGAAACTCACGGTAACAACAGTTGTTTATTTTGCAGACACAGCGAGACGATCCACTCAAAGCCCACGTATGTATTTCCCCAATCTGAAATCCCCAATCTTTATACCTACTTTTACTGTAATGATTGTTAATTTAAGATTAGGTTCTTTTAACAACAGGACATCAAATAATCACAGTCAACCAAATGTGTTAACCCACGAGTGTTAGTCAAAGTTCAGTCTGCACAAATACAGAAAGATGAGAGTTAAATACTTTCCACTTCATCAAGCTGGGGATACAACCAGCAGCATGGATTGTTCGGGAAATATAATTCACTGCTGAGGTGTATATATACCTTTGGCTTTTACCATGGTCCCAAAACTCCCCAAAATACTCACCAGCAGCTACACACCACACCACAGAAACACCAACCAGGAACTAATCCCTGTAGCAAACCTTGTTGCCTACTCTGTCCCCATATCTACTCTGGCGACACCATCAGAGGGCCCAACCACATCAGCCACACCATCAAGGGCTCATTCACCTGCACATCTACTAATGTTATATATGCCATCATGTGCCAGCAATGCCCCTCTGCCACGTACATTGGCCAAACCGGACAGTCCCTCCACAAAAGAATAAATGGACACAAATCGGACCTCAGGAATGGTAACATACAAAAGCCAGTAAGTGAACACTTCAATCTCCCTGGTCATTCTATTACAGATTTAAAAGTCACTATCATTGAACAAAAAAACTTCAGAAACAGACTTCAAAGAGAAACAGCAGAACTAAACTTCATTTGCAAATTTAACACCATTAATCTGGGCTTGAATAGGGACTGGGAGTGGCTGGCTCATTACAGAAGCAGCTTTTCCACTCCTGGAATTGACACCTCCTCATCTATTATTGGGAGTGGACTACATCCACCCTGATTGAATTGGCCCTGTCAACACTGGTTCTCCACTTGCGAAGTAACTCCCTGCTCTCCATGTGTCAGTATATAATGCCTGCATCTGTAACTTTCACTCTATGCATCTGAAGAAGTGAGGTTTTTACCCACAAAAGCGTATGCCCAAATAAATCTGGTAGTCTTTAAGGTGCCACCAGACTCCTTGTTGTTTTTGTAGATACAGACTAACACGGCTACCCCCTGATACTTGTCCCCAAAATTAGTTTGTGTCATTCTTACCCTAAGATTTCCATTTCAATGCAATCTGTACTTGCTATCCGAGATTGTTGGAAATTTGTACCTGGTTTCTAGCAACAGTTATATCAGTTGGTTATTATTTTCACAAACCCCAGCAAAATACTACTTTCTCTGTATGCACCAAGAACAAAACTTACACAGTTGTTAATATATTTCAGTATAGAGGTTGCTGGGGAAAATGGTTAACTTTAGTATAGGTATGGATTCTCTTAAAAATACATAATATATTGGCTATATCATTTTGGTAACACGGCAAAGCAGGTCCAGCACTCTGAGAATGGGTGATTTCTATTAGGGATCCCCGTTTGTCATTTAAACAGAAAACAACAACAACAAAGGAATATATATAAAACTGTATTTTATCCTACACATTACCTGATAGGCAGTATGATGTTGTGGCAAGAGCTCCTGACTGCACAGTCAGAACTCCTGGGTTCCGATCCAGGCTCTGCTACCGACATTCTGTGTGGCCTCGGGCAAATCATGTCATCCTCTATGCCTCAATTTCCCCTTCTGTAAAATTATCAGGATTTCCCTCTCCATGGAGTGGGGTAGGGATTAATTGGATAATGTCTACAAAGCAGCATTAATAACTAAAGCCTGATTTTTCATCACCCTGCATCTTTTGTCATCATTTTCACCAGTGCGAAGCTGCTGTAAAATGCTACCGGATCAGAATGGTGGTGTTTTGCACTAGTGTAAGTGACAAGGAATAGATCCATAATATGCTACATAGTAAGTCTATTAGCCTAGTGGATGGACTGGGACTCGGGAGTTGGGTTCCACTCCTGGCTCTGCCCCCAACCTGCTGAGTGACCTTGGGCTTTGCCGCTCTGTGCCTCAGTTTCCACATCTGTAAAATGGGGATAATGATACTGGCCTCCTTTGTAAAGTGCTTGGAGTCCTACTGAAGAAAAATGCTACACAAGAGCTAGGGATTATTATTCAATAGGGAAAAACATCCTTGTAATACAAAGTCTTTTTTTGACAGGAGAGGATAACTTCGAAGGCCCTTCCTCTTCTTTTAAGAAGCTATGTCCTGCCAAACCCTCCCCCAGCTTTCTTGAGCTTCCATCTTCCCAACGGAGGCCCAGCCCAGGTCTACCCTGTGCCCAGGCTGCCAGGAAAGGACAGAAAAAATTCAGTAAGTGTTGGAACTACCCCAGCTTTGGCAAGGGCGTGTTCTCTAGCGGTAAGGAGTAGGGGGCTAGGAGTCAGGACTTCTGGAGTTTATCCTGGTTCTGGGCAGGAGCAAGGGTTAGAGGTTAGGACAAGGCACTAGGAGTCCAGGACTCCTAGGATCTATTCCCAGGTCTGTGTGACCTTGGGCGAATCATTTCCCTGCTTGGTGCCTCAGTTTCCCCATTTGTAAAATGGGGATAATACCCTGTGCACTGGGCTGTGGCACAGCACAGCGAGGTTCTGGGATGCAAGTTTCTGTAAACAGGCAAAATTTCAATAGAATTAAGAATCACTTAGCATTGGAGGAAGGGGAAAACAAACCAGCGCTTTGCCCCGTTTTTCTCCAGCCCCTGATCATCAGCCACAGGATTGTTACGGCCTACTGGAGTGCATGCACAACAACATCCAGATCCAAACCCAGATCGCTCTGGCACAATTGAGCATCCTGGAAGGCTTGCAGGAATCCATGAACTTGCTTCTGGCTAGCGACGAGGAGAAAGGGAAGGAGCAGAGAGACCAGGAGGGCCTGCAAAACTCGGCTTCCTCTCCCACCTAACATATCTATAGGTTTGGTGACTAGCTTTGATTCCCATAGTCTCATCCCTGCGGCCTCGTCTCCTTTGCATTCACTCTGGCTCTGGCTATCAAGTGTATAGCTACAGGATTGGGGTCTGTGTTACCATGACAACTGATAGGGCTCTTGGAAGTAAAACTATTGTAAATACTTTGTGTGAGTTTTCCTCTGAAGGCTGCATAGTCCTTGTGGGAGCAGCATGGGAAGCGACAGCAATGCGCTTATGGAGAGATGCAGTCTGATTTGAGGTCACTCTGCCCATAATGCACTTATGGAGAGATGCAGTCTGATTTGAGGTCACTCTGCCCATGCCCCTAGGGCTAGGGTTCAGGTGACTTGAAGCCCCTTTATGCTGCCCATGTTCTGGGGGCTTGCCAGACCTCTGCTGTAAATTAGAACAGCCTCAGGGCTACTCTCATTTTTGCTCTGCCTCCAATGGCCCTTGCAGTATGTTCCAACCATGCCTCCTCCACTGGAGACAGGGAGCAGGGTGGATACCGAACCCTTATGCAAGCTCCATACCAGCTAGGATGGCTCCTGCGCAGGGAGGATTTCCAGGGAGCTGGTTCTGCTCATTTTAAGGTCCCTCTGCACTGCCAGAGCAGCACAATGGGACCTGAGCGTGACAGTGACAGTCAGGTTCACCATCTCTCCCCAGTTGAGGCTTCCTTATTAGAAGCTAGTCATGATGTTGTGCTCCGTTCTCTGCTTTGGCCTTGATTGTGTGTCTGCTGGCTGGATGCAAGAGGGCTGGTTCTCTGGCGCCCGGCATCTTGTGTAGCCTTTTGTACCTGTGCAGTGGGGGTGTAAAACTACCAAATCAGTGTTGCACACCTGTGAATGAATACATGAGGTAGAGGGCAACATGGAACGAGGCCCCATGTCTGTGCAAACATCTCGCCACCGCATTACAGCTGGGTAGCTCATTTCATCACGGGATCCCAACGTTAATGAGAAGATTCCTCTTCACTTACCTCCCATGGGACTTAAGCATCAGAGATGGAGAACATGAAGCATGGCCGAGGGGCCTGCTCTTTAAAAGTGCGGAGCGCCCTCAGATCGCACCGCAGTGGAAGTAAGCAGCTAGCTGCCCCAGTGAGTGGGCAAAACCCCTTCATCTTTTCCAGCCAGATCCAGTTTGCAATGCTGGCAGGATCCTGCAGTGTCCTGTATGGTCAGGTGCAAATTGAAAGACAAATGCAATGTACTTACCGCCTGAGATTCTAGTTGGATTAAATATAAACTTTGTAGAAAAAGGATATGCACACAAGGGGCTGTTCCCTTCCCTTAAGGCAGCACCATCCTCAACAGGAGTTGAAACAGGAGGAGCATTAGGTGTCTATGTTCCCCATCTAAGGCAAGGTTAGAAGACCGGGGAGGGCGGCTGCTCAGAACTCTGGATGCACAGGTCAGCCGCGCTGGGCTTTGAACCCCGTATGAACTCTGTTTAAGAATGATTGCAGCTGACTTGGCTTCAATCACAATCAGGAGCAGTGTGGTCCGGTGAAGAGAGGGCTGAGTTGTGGCATCTATTCCTAGCTGTACTGCATAACATTGGGAATGTCCCTGCCCCACTCTGTGCCTCAGTTTCCCATCTATACAATGGGGATAATAGTGCTGCCCTGGGGAGGCGGGGGGGGGGAAGATGGGGGGTGAGAAGAAATACACTAAGCACTGTGAGATGCTCAGCTACTGTAGTGATGGAGCCAGGTAAGTACCTTAGACAGACAACAACCCAGCTGGGGTTCCGACCATGCAAAAGGTCCCCTGCCAACCTATGGAATATGTGACCCAAATAATACTGGGAGAGCGAAATGAAGAGACCATGGAGCAATAGAGGTTTCCCAGCTGATGGGTGGAGTGCGGCACAGAGGTCCGAGGCTCGGGAGAGCAGCAGCTTCTGAGAGATGGCTCTGGTGCCCCCGGAGGGGAGATGGTGTAAAGATGCAAACCACAGCAAAACTGCCTGCACGTGAACTTCACCCTTCCTAGTGGACCCAGCTTGGGTGTGCGCAGGCGCCGTCAGCTCCCGCCGCCGCGTTGCCGGAAGCGGACTCCAATTCCCAGCGTGCCCCGGGGCGGAGGCGGAGGCGGAGGCGGGGTTTCCGGGCGCTCAGTGCTGACTCTCGCTTCCGCTGCCGCAGGGCGAGGCGGGCCGCAGCGGTGAGAGGGGGCCGCGGCCCCGGCGGGGTTCCGGGTCGGGCGGCGGCGTGGGGGGCGCGGGGCCCCGGGGGGTTGTACGGGAGATCGGTGGGGAGCGGTCGGTGGGGGGGCCCGAGGGGGGAGGAGATTTGCAGGGGAGCCCAAGGGGCAGGGGTGGGGGGGGCTGTGCTGGTGGGGGTTGGGGGGGGCAGAGGAGGGGGAAGGAAGGTTTGGAGGGGATCCCAGGGGACGGGGGGTTGGGGGAGCCGTGGGGGGGGGCAGGTGGGGTTTGGGGGGGGCAGAGGAGGGAGGGAGGGAGGAAGGTTTGCAGGGGAGACCAGGGGGTGGTGGTTGGGGGGATCCGGGGGGCGGGGGGTTGAGGGGAAAGGAAGGTTTGCAGGAGAGCCCCGGGGGGGGGGGAGCCATGGGGTTGGGGGGATCCGGAGGGCGGATTGGTTGGGGGGGAGTGGTTGAGGGGATCCGGAGGGCAGTGGGAGGAAGGTGGGGGTTGGGGGGTCTGAGGGAGAAGGAAGGTTTGCAGGGGAGCCCCGGGGTCGGTGGTTGGGGATGGGGGGATCCGGAGGGTGGATTGGTTGGGGGGGAGTGGTTGAGGGGATCCGGAGGGGAGTGGGAGGAAGGTGGGGGTTGGGGGGTCTGAGGGGGAAGGAAGGTTTGGACGGGATCCCAGGGGACGGTGGTTGGGGGGAGCTGTGTGGGTGGGGGGGAAGATGGGGTCTGGGGGGCCTGTGGAGGAGGAAGGTTTGGATGACCCAGGGGTGGGGGTTTGGGGGGGTACATAGGGGAGGTCTCTGACACGTCAGCGCTCCACGGAGGAAAGGCAGCTGGGGAAGTTCTCCTCCAGGCAGCCTATAATCAGGCTGTGGGGTTCCTGACTTGCTGCCTGTTCTGGCTCCGGAAGTGCCAGGGAAATGGAGACACGTGGCTGAGAGTAGCAGCCAGGCCCTGATGCTGCCTGGTAGGAGGAGCTGCTGCCCCACAGAGGCTGGGGACAGGCAGAACTATACTGGGCATAAGGAAGCAATGATCTGTGGCTGCAGGAGGAGGAGGAGGTGGGAGAAGACAGGACTGTGCTGTGTACAGGGGCTGAGCAGGAGATGGGAGTGAAAGAGCTGCACGGTTAGCAGCCCCTTCTTCATACTTTCATTTAAGGTAGATCACAGGTTCTCCAGCCCTTTCATGCTGTTGCCCAAGAGGTGTTAGATGGATCTTTTCCCAGACCCAACCCCTCACTCCTTGGTTATCAAAATATAATTTCACAAGCCACTGGGAAGGGTTCTGTGATCTAAGACCACTGTTTAGGAATCACTGTATTAGCCAATTGCTCAAGACTTTGTTGTGGCTAGGGAAGACCATGGCGCTGTAGCCTAGAAATCTCAGAACCTACAGGATGAGAGGTTTCCTGAGAGTCATATGGACAGGGATTTATATTGGTTATGATTTCAGGTTTTTTGAGGTCTGGTTATCTGCTATCAAAAGAGAGGATGGGTACAGAAAGCCAAAGCGGTGATAGGAGCTTAGTGGAGTGAGTGGGGTGTCAGATCATCAGGACAGAGCTCTCTCATATTTTTTTTTTGTCTGGGAAGAAGAGGTTTGTGCCAGGGCTGAAGAAAAGGAGTGTGCCCTTTGGAAGGGTCCCCCACCAAATGGTGTTTGGATGGGATCGGACTGATGTTTGAATATTTGTGTGTGAGAGTAAAGATAGGAAATATGTGAACTCTTTAAATGGGCCCTCAAGTTAACTTTGTCTTAAATAACATGTTCTCTGTTCTACTGCTGACCGCTGATGTTAAATTGATGACTTTAAAAAATAAACCTTTAAGCCATTTGTTTTTCTGTCATCTGAATATAGGCTAGCCATTTTCAAGGTCATTTTTAGTCAGTTGCAATTCTCAGGTGCTAGCACAATGCTGCAGTGTTTGTTTGCAGACACTGCAGGGGAATGTTGTTGTGGTGTGTGTTAAATTGTTTCCACTGGATTTCAAAGGAGAAATATGAGTCAGTAGTGTGCCCTCATTGCCAAGTAGGCCAAGGCAACGGCATATTGGGCTGAATTAGTAGGAGCATTGCCAGCAGATCAAGGGAAGTGATTATTCCCCTCTGTTCAGCACTGGTGAGGCCACACCTGGAGTATTGGTCCAGTTTTGGTCCCCCCACTACAGAAGGGATGTGGACAAATTGGAGAGAGTCCAGCAGAGAGCAACGAAAATGATTAGGGGGCTGGGGCACATGACTTATGAGGATTGGCTGAGGGAACTGGGGTTATTTAGTTTGCAAAAGAGAAGAGTGAGGGGGGATTTGATAGCAGCCTTCAACTACCTGAAGGGGGCTCCAAAGGGGATGGAGCTCGGTTGTTCTCAGTGGTGGCAGATGACAGAACAAGGAGCAATGGTCTCAAGTTACAGTGTGGGAGGTCTAGGTTAGATATCAGGAAACATATTTCTCTAGGAGGGTGGAGAAGCACTGGAATGGGTTACCTAGGGAGGTGGTGGAATCTCCATCCTTGGAGGTTTTTAAGGCCTGGCTTGACAAAGCCCTAGCTGGGATGATTTCATTGGTGTTGGTCCTGCTTTGAGCAGGGGGTTGGACTAGATGACCTCCTGAGGTCTCTTCCAACCCTAATATTCTATGTTCGTAGAAGCTTCTTGTCTTTACAAAATGAGTGTCCTAATGCTTTCAATGCCTTTAATGATGTTAAATAACAGTAAATATACTAGGGTTGTTGCAGCCAGGTTGGTCCCAGGATATCAGAGAGACAAGGCGGGTAAGATAATATCTTTTATTGGACCAACAGGCATTGGTCCAATAAAAGATATTATTACCGTGCTCACCCTGTCTCTTTAATAAATTTACCACACATTCACAGAGCAGCCAGGGAAAAAGAAACCCGGTATCAGGTCATTGCTTTGCAGTTGTCTCATTCTGGTAGAGAAGTGTCCAAAATATTACAGGTGCAATTGCACTGGTGCCATATTGAACGGGACTGATCCCTCCCTCCTCCATGGTATGATGCTTTAGTGTACGATGTCTTAAACCACACAGCTGTCTGTGCTTTATAACGCATTGCACTTATGGATCTATTCTTCTGTCTGCTACTGCCCCCTCCAGAAGGCCGCCACCTCCAATTTTTCCTCTGTAGAAACTCGGGCATTAACCGTGAATGTTTTCCCCTTCCAGATGAAGCTGTTAGCTCTTGCTGTGTTTGCCCTGCTGTCTGTCGCTCACAGCGAGGAGGGAGCCAGGCTACTCGCCTCTAAATCTCTGTTAAACAGATATGCAGTGGAGGGCAAGGACCTGACTCTGCAGTACAACATCTACAATGTTGGCTCCAGGTAAGGTTTGTCTGTGTTCTTGGTATCTATCAGATGCCTGGCCCTGAAGGACACGGAGTGTTAGAGGTGTGTGTCTGCAGTGTGTGTTTCACTAGCTCGGGGAGGAGGGAGACATCTAGAGTAAATACCATTCTCAAGCTCCTCCCTTACTTCTCCCAAATCCCCTCTGGAGGGAGGGGCACTCTGGGGCAGGAGCGAATAGAGGGGAAGAATCTCTATTCATAGATTATAAGTCCAGGAGGGTCCACTGTGATCACCTAAGGTTTTCTGTTACCGCTGTTTTCTCACTGGAGTCCATAGGACTGTTGACTTGAGTAGGAGTAAAGTTGCAGTGTATGAGCCCCCTATCAGGCCCACTCGGGGAAGGGGCATTATACGAGGCTTCAAGGCTAATGAGACTAAAGTGTGCAGGTGTTTTTTGGGGTGTGTGGGAGGAATGTGATTCTGGAGGCTGTGAAAGGGTCTCAGTGGATTCCTGTGTATGGGAGCAAATCAGTGTTCATTGTGATGCTGTTTTAGACTCCTTGACTTCTCTCTCTCTCTATCTCCCCTTCACCCCCAAAGCTCATGTCTAAACTCTTACCAAGTTCTGGCACTCCACTCTCTAATCCCCCTGTTCACCCTTTCTTCTCTGTTCCAGCCCTGGTCCCTGCCTTCATCACGTGTGTCTTTGACTGCATCATCATCCACCGGTGTCCAAAATGCTGCAGTTGAAAATCACCTTCCTTTCCTGTCACTCATATCCCCAATGCGGGGCTCCCCTCCTCACGCGCATAGACCTCCATTGGCTTCCTGGGCTCTTTTCACAGCCAATTCCTTGTCCTCCACTTCGTGGCTCCTCTCAGCTCTTCCCTCTTATGCCCCAGGTCCTGCTCGGCAATCATTTCTCCTTGACGCTGTCTTCCTTCTACTCTCATCTTTGTGGCTTTTTACTCCAGATCAGCAGCTAGCACTGAACTTTCCTCTGTTTGTGAAACAGCCTGTAGCATCATAGGGTTAGAAGGCACCGCAAGGGTCATCTGGTCTAACCCCCAGTGGGACTCCAGCTAACGCATCCCTCGGCTCTGTTCCTGACCCCTCTCTCTGTTGTGTTTAGCGCGGCTTTGGATGTGGAGTTGTCGGATGATTCTTTCCCCCCGGAAGATTTTGGCATTGTCTCTGGAATGCTTAACGTCAAGTGGGACAGGATTGCGCCGTATCTTTTTGCAGTTCGAAACAATCTCCCCATATGCCATGTCCTGGGTCTGTTCTTCGGCTCCCCCTTGTCCCTGCTGATGCCCAAGGATACCAAGACACGTCCAACTCCATACATCATCCCTGAAATGCAAGCACACCTGACATCTGGCTAAGGCTCCGAGGGCAAATCCCAATCAAGTGCCCTGGGATCTCCAGTGTCCTTGCAAACAAGAACTAGTTCTCGGGTCACACAACACATAGCCGCCCCTCGCATTAAATTGCACGGAACTCCATTCATCTGTCAGGGAAGGAGGAATAGATGAGTTGGCCCTGTAAGGGTCTGAATCTGTAGTTGAAGGTCATTTAAGATTTCAAACCTGCTGGTTAGACCCCCTCCCTGTGTTTTGAGTCTTGCTCCCCGGAACAAAATGCAATTCGTTTCCTTAACCATCTGCTACACAGAGCCAGCAACGTATCTCACACTGTGGTCCTGAGGCCCCTCAAAGCCGGCTACTTCAACTTCACCTCGGCTACCATCACCTACCTGGCACAGGAGGGAGGGCAGGTTGTGGTGAGTGGCTACTACCTTCCTTGTGAACTTGATCATGTACAGGATCCTAACGGCAGATCTCACAGCAGAGACGCACAGTGTGTGCTCCTAGACACAACCATCGAGGATGAGAGATTGTCCCTCTCTCTTATATAGTGCTTGCCACGGAGCACCTGCAGTGCCAGGAACGGTGGGCAAATGCTATTTCTTTTTCCCCCATTTCAGGTTGGCTTCACCAGTGCCCCTGGGCAGGGAGGAATCCTGGCTCAGAGAGAGTTTGACAGGAGGTTTTCCCCTCACTTTGTAAGTACCATTAAACCAGTAATCCATTTTCTCCCAGTGACTGTACAGTTCAAATCCGCGTTGACCTTTTTTGTGTGCGCTGGCTCATGGCGTGAAAGCAGAAGCCCAGACACTAAATTAAAAGCCGCCTGGGAAATCCCCACGGTGGCTCCTAAGCTTTTGGGGGCAACTTCTTGCAAGAAGAGTGCCAATTAATTCATCATGGTCCGTTAGACTCGCTTCTAGGAATGAGCCTGTGTTGTAGGGGTCGGATCAAAACGCTTGGGCAGGGGGGCTCAGGTCTGAGACGCTGGGAATTTAGCTATGCATAACCCATCTCAGCTCTACTTCTAATGGGTTTTCCCCTTCTGCTAGCTCGACTGGGCAGCTTTTGGTGTGATGACTCTTCCCTCCATCGGAATCCCTCTGCTGCTGTGGTACTCGAGCAAGAGAAAATACGATACCCCCAAGACCAAGAAGAACTGAGGAAAGCCAAATGCAGCCAGCACCCAGAGCTTAGAATTACAGTGTACTCGGAGTAGCAGCGATCAACCCTCCAAATCAAGTGACTGGGCCACCGGTTCAGTGCTGGCAGGGGAGGGATTTGTATCATTCTTGTGGCCAGTCGCTTTCTTGAGGTGTTTTTTAACCCTTTCTCAGCAGATCTGGAGCAAAGACCTCTCCGGTTCTGTTGTAATTAAGTTCCAGACGCAGCTGCGGTACAAGAACGCTAATAACGCCCAAGGAGTGTGGGGGTGAGAGCCTTTCTGCAGCATCACCCCTGCTTGCCGAATGCCAGTCACATGTGGCCAGATCTCCTCATGCCGCAATCCTCCTCGATCTTGGATCAGCCCATCACCCTCGCTCCCCAGCATTTTATGCTTCTTGCAACTGTCACTGAGAGGATTGATCAAGTGACGGTAACGGAGACCTCCTTTCTATGCAGGTTTATTAGTGCCCTTCCCTCTCAGCCAAGCGGCGGCCTATGAACCCCCATAGAAAGATGCCTGCCCTAGAGAGAATGTTGGCTACGTTGTTCTATTTTGGTGAGCAATTGACCGTGTTTCTGTTTTTCTGATTACTCTGTTGAGAAGTGTGTGACTGTACGCACCAAGGGTTTTATAATAAAATGAACACCACAGAGTGAGTCTGTCTCTTCTCCTACCAGTGAGTCCCACAGTCGGACTGGTGGGTTTCAGGAGCCATACCTATAACTGCAGTAAATCCAGTGGGTGTAGAGGCTCTGTCTGTACGCGCCAGCAGGGGCAGTGAGGAAGATACAGCTGAAAAAGTATACCAAGCCCTTAATCCTAGTGAAGGCATGTGTTTAACATCTGTTAAAATCCTACTGTGGGTTACTCCAACCCTCCTTCCAGGGTCCCCCTTGACCAGTTGCCACATGTGAGAACTACACCACGCCTCATCTACCCTATGAGTTTAATAATCCACTTTTTTTAGACTAGACGTGGCCAAAGAGCTTAAACTCTAAGACACAGGATGAGAGAGAAACAGCCCTACCCAGGGTAAGTGACTTGCCCAAAGTTGCACAGCCAGGAATAGAACCCAGATCCTTGTAGCTCCCAGTCCAGGGCTCTCTGCTCAGCACCATGCCGGCTGATTTGAAGTGTTGAAACACCTGGCTGCCCAAAGCATTGCAGAATGGGTGGCGCATAACACTGCCTTCGCCCCTGGGGAGTGGATTAGCTGGGATGAGTCTAGAGTAAAACACCTTTACAGCCATCAAGAGCTGAGCGAGAATTCAAGGGGGTCTGTAGCTTTGTGGATGGGCCGGTGTCTTCTGAGGAGTTTTGAGCCGCCCTGTCTAGGGTGCTGTCCTCTTCCCCAGAACGTTATTGTTTAATACATAGCCTAGCTTCCAGCAAGGGCAGGAGGCACCTGCGTTCCCAAACTGCTTGCTTGCTTATAATGATAGAAGATTCAGAGTAGGAGCTCCAGGAGTGGGACTTATTTTTTTCAACTGAAAAAGATTTTCATCAGCTAAAACCAGGCCCGGGAGGTTCCCCTGGTGGGTATGCTGCCTTCTCTACTGCAGCTCCATCTTGCAGTATACCTGTGGCCTCCTGCAGTGAGGAACAAGCCAGTTCTCTGAATTGCCCTTCTAGCGACATCTGCCGTGATTTGGTGGTGGAGCGGGGCTCTGCCATCTTTCATCAGCCCTGACGGGCCTTGGGCAGGAAGAATAGCGGGAGGGATAGCTCAGTGGTTTGAGCATTGGCCTGCTAAACCCAGGGTTGTGAGTTCAATCCTTGTGGGAGCCATTTAGGGATCGGGGGCAAAAATCTGTCTGGAGATTGGTCCTGCTTTGAGCAAGGGGTTGGACTAGATACCTCCTGAGGTCTCTTCCAACCCTGATCGTCTATGATTCTAGATGAATGTAGGCCGGGCAAACCACAACGAAGGTCCCCATTGGAGGAGATGGGTGCATGGGACCTTGGGTTGGGGGGGATAGAAGTGGGTGTTTTGGGCAACCTCAGAAGAGAGTGCAGGGATTGGCTAGGTCTGAGGCCCATACCCAAGGGCAGCGTGTAGCAGGTAGTTTGCCCTGTTGCTACTGCCCAGCCTGTTCTGTGCAAAGACGCCTTTGGTCTGTCAAACCAGCTCTAAATTCACACGCACGTGATTCAATTTAATCTGCGCCAGTTTCTTTCCAGCCCCTTCCAAATGGGAATCGCAGAGAGCTTCATGGCCATTCGTGAATTGAACCTTTCAGTCAGTCCCTCACTGGAACTAACCATCCCCATTTCACATATGGGGAAACCGAGGCATAGAAAGCGGATGTCACTTGCCTCAAGCACTCAGAGGTGGAAGAACTTGGGTCTCCTGCCGTCTACCCCTGAGCCTTCCCTACGTGCCCCCTCATCTTTTCTCCTTCGACCAGGCTTCTGCTAACAGGACCCTGACGGGGGTGGCAGGATTATTTTTTTTGCCACTCAGAGCAAAGCGGTCTTGTTATCCAAGAATTCCATGTCGGTGGCCCAAACTCCCAGGCTCCGCTGAAAGCAAACACTGCAGCTTTGTCACAAGAACAATGTTTCCAAGGCAGGATTTCTCACCCCCTCATCCCAACGGCTCGCTGCCGCCACCGGTTCCACCCTTTGTTTTGACTGAGGAGGGTTGCAGTTGGCAGGATCAAGGAAACCATTGATGCTGATACTGAACAAAGCAGCTCCGCTCCACGAAGGGTGTGCAAGAGGGGGCCGGAGAAGCTGAACTAACAGGTCTAACTGGCGCATCCCACTTCCCAGCATTAATGCTTTGTCTTGCCTAGTGTTGAGTGTCCCAAACAAGGGCGCTTTCCTTGTGAGCCTTGGCATGGGGAAGAAAGACAGTCACTCATCCCTTGCAGGTGCCTCTCCTGGTCCCCGGTGATCTCTGGTAGGATGGATTGCAGGCAAACAGGTGAGAACCAACAGATACACCTTGCACACATCTTGCTTTGTTTTCTACCTTTCAAGTTCTGCTGGGGGTTGCTTAGAACAGGGGCTCTCAACATTTCCAGACGACTGTCTCCCTTTCAGGAGTCTGATTTGTCTTATGTACCCCCAAGTTTCACCGCACTTAAAAACGACTTGCTTACAAAATCCGACCTAAAAATACAAACGTGTCACAGCCAGTGTTACAGAGAAATGGCTTGTTGTCTCATTTTTTACCATATAATTATAAAATAAATCAATTGGAATATAAATATTGTACTTACATTTCAGTGTGTCGTATATAGAGCAGTATAAACAAGTCAGTGTATGAAATGTTAGTTTGTACTGACTTGGCTAGTGCTTTTGCTGTAGCCTGTTGTAAACCTAGGCAAATATCTAAAGGAGTTGATGTACCCCCTGGAAGACCTCTGCGTACACATGCCCCTGATGGAGAACCACTGGTTTAGAAGGACCTGGTCCTAGGAGGCTGGTCCTGTCTGATCTGTGTAGCCTTTGGTCGAGCCAGGACCGTACAATGGTAGCATTATTTATTGGTATTGTGGTAGCCCCTGTCACCGACCGGGAGCCCATTGTGTGCAAGGTGCTGTACAAACGGAACAAAAAGATGATCCCTGCCCCCAACCTGTGTCTAACATTTAGAAAGACACAAGGTAGCTGAGATCATCTTTTATTGGCCCAACTGCTGCTGGTGAACAGAAGGGACTGGTGTGACTATAACAACACTGCAAACATCTAAAATGTATGAATTTCACAGCTCTCTCTACCTGGGGTAATAGTACAGTGTGCTTCCCAGGCCAGGAGCGTAGTGTTTTCTGCCCTCTTCCCTTCCCCGTCCCCATGAGATGGGTGTTCTCCTTGTATAGACGGGAAAACTGAATCCGAGTGCCCTGTATTTAGACTGTTACCTTGTGGACATTCTGGTGCATTTGCTCACAATGAGATGATTCTAGGAACAGATGCAGCCTAACTCTGTGGGACTGGCTGTAGGCCTTGCCTGGTCATTGGGGAGAAGGGGGTTCACTTCAGTCTCACCCCATCTCTGAGGAAGGAAGGACTGGAGAGAAAATCGGGTACGTGGGCTCTGTGGAGACTCCCCCCAACAATAGCCAATTGCCGTCGTGGCAGCAGGACACAGAGACTGCAGGGATGAAGGTGCCTTTGTCCACTAGGGGTCAGGCTTTCCCGAGTGCAGGGTGCCAGCAGTTTCCAATGATGTCCCTTGAAGTATTGGGTGCTTGAGGGAGACACACCAAGATCATTGTAGAGCTGGCCCCGGGCCCGCCGCTCCGTTACACCTGCTCCAGGCTGGATTGAAAATGGACGCTGGGGCTGGAAGCCTCCGTTGGCTCCGAGGTCGCCTCTCCGCGGCTCTCCATGTGGTGGTGGGAATTGAATTGTGCCGCGGTTCCTCCGAAGCAGCGGGCGGGCCCCTCGTCCTCACGCCGGGCCTGATTCTTACTACAGCCCGCAGCAGCTGCTGGTACTGGCTCATCTTTGGAAACCTGCACAAAGGTCCCGGTGTCACGTGTTTGCTTAACAGGCTGTGGTCATGTTTACTGAACCAGCCAGAATATGGAAGAAAGGGCACGATCACCGACAGAGCCAAGGTACACGCTCCGGGGCCTGCTGGTGGCTCTCACTCGGGAAACCTTTCACGCTAAATGAGGGCTAGCCGGAGCAGTGCTAGAACGGTCGGAAGACCAGCCAGATGCTGCAACGTGTGTGTGTGGTCAGTAGGGGGTGCTCGTCTCTCTCAAGGAATGTCCCTGTGCACCAGCAGGGCTGTGATGGGGGACCAGGGAGCCTTACAATCAAAAAGGCCTTAATTGTCTGTGCATAGAGTCCTCCACGGGACTATTTTTTAATCTTGTTCCTGCTATTAGGGCAGGATCCCAGTCCCGCTGCAGGGTTCTGCTTGCAAGCTTTAAAACCCTTCCTGCTAGCTTGGAAGGTTGGACATTAATCGGGTAGGTTAGCGGCCAGGGTAGGTTCCTCATCTCCCCTCCCACCCAGGAGAGACTTGGTCCATCCGATAGCCCACCCCTATCCTGAAGGACCTAATGCATTGAGCAGTTGGTCAAGTGCATCCGACACTTGGATGCATCTGGTCTGGTTGGGGGTCCAGCGGAGGCATCCTCCACCCAGCCAGGCCTCTTCCGTTGGGCAGCCTGCTCCCTCCAGACATGGCTGGTACGTTGTCTTGCTCCCCATGCACCTGGCGTGCTTGGCGGCAGTCGAAGGGGTGCAAAGAAGGGACAGTCCCAGAGCTTGGAGCTGATTCAGAGGCAGGCAGTGGCTGGCCCCGCTATTTGGAGCAGGCAGCATCGTGTGGGCAGGGTGATGTCATAGAGGCCTGAGTCACGGCTGCAAAAGGTGTCACCTCCATTGTCCAGCCCTGCCCAAAGCCGTGCTTATCACTGCGCCCAGGTGGGGCCCCGGCTGGCTTGTCACCTCACGTGGCTTGTGTGTAGCTGCTGCAGACGTGGACCTGCCCTGGGTCAGGCTGGGCTGAGCCGGCAGAGCTTTGGAGACGGCCACGGGGGCCTGACCATCATGGCAGTCAGCGATAATTCGCCCTGTGTCTCCCGCGCCTTCCGCTGGAGGATCTCAGAGCGCGTTGCCCACGCTCCTGAAGGAAGCCCCTCGCCCAGCCGGGGAGCTAGCTCAGTGTCACCCCCTCTCCGAGCCGCAGTTTCCCCAGCTGTAAAATGGGGACAGGTCATCCCCAGAGTCCTCCAGGGAACAGATGCCCACTCCTGCTCTGACCATTAGATCCCACTCTCCTGCAGGCAGGAATTCAATTCAGGAGTCCTGGCTTAGTCCCCTCCCGCGTGAACCGGGAGGTCACCTCCCTATCCCTGCGGACAATGACATGTGGGTGCTCAGTGCTCTCCAACGTCCCCGGGGAAGCCATCCTGGGTTGCAGATCTGGCTCCAGGGAAGCCCATTTCCCATCGGCAGGGGAGAGCTGAGCTCCCCCGGACAAGCACCACCTTTGGGGAGCACTGTCAGCCAAGGGAGTGCGGGGGGGGACATGCTGATCTCAGTTGCCATCTGCAGGATTTTACTCCCGGTTAGCACCATGCAGGGCTCTGTATGTTCCCTTTCTGCAGCACCTCCTGTTCTCCCCAGGTCTCCCGTCCCCACCCGGCTTCGCAAGGCCTGACTGAATCGCTGCTCTAGGTCTCTACAGCAAGGAGACGCCCGGGCCAGCCGACGCTGTATCTGCTGTATAGACCACTGCTCCAGGACCCCGCCAGGCGGGAGGCCACTTCCTCCGCGGGGCTCCTCTGTCTCTGCTGGGCACCTCACAGAGGGATCCTTGACATCGCAGGGAGGCAGGTGACGGCGGCCCCCTTCTCGCAGGTGGGGAAACTGAGGCACCCAGCCAGTAAAACCAGAGGCAGGATGAGACCTCAGGATTTCCCCATTCCCAGCCTCCGGCTCGTCCTCCAGATTGCGCTTCCAAGGAAGCTTTTTTGGGCGGGGGGAGGGGGGGTCCAGGCTGCACCCTGGGTATTTTGCAGCCTTCAAAAGGCAGCCGTTTGGTGCTGACTCAAAGGTCCCTCCGCCTCTGTCTTCCGGCGGAGCCCCGCTCGGTTCAGCCCCGTTGGGGACGGGGAAGGCGACTCAGGCGAGAGGCTGGCGCTGGAGGAGGAGATGCCCCGCGGGTGAAGGGTTAACAGCTGGGAGGATCCGAAGCGCTGGGCGGGTCCCGGCTGTTTGATTCGGGGTGAGCGAGGAGACGGGGGAGGAACCTGCAAGTTGCGAAGGAGCGAGGCTGGAAGCAGGAGCGGCAGGAGGGGAGGGGGGGTCGCCCACGCCCTGCCCCTGGGGTCCTGCCGGGGCATAGCGGATCCGCAGCCCTCCCGGGGGAGCAGCCGCCCCCAGCCCAGCAGGTACGTTCCTACCGCCGCTTTTCACCCATCACCTGCAACAGGTGCTAGCCCGCCCGTGCCAACCCCTCCGGGGGCTGGGCCAGGTGCGTCTCTGCACCTGGGCTGGGGTCGCCCGGCCAGCTCCGGAGAATGGGCTCAGCCCCTGCCCTGCACCCGGGGCTCGGCCTGCCTGGGCTGTTGACGATCCCGTGGCTTCCTGGGTAACCTTTGCCCCGTGCTTTGGTGTTAAAACGGGCAAGGGAGAGGCGAGTTGGCAGCCTTCTCCTGGGGGAGTTAAAGCAGCGATGTGGCATAAAGGGAGCTGCTCCCAGGGCAGCCCTTCCCCCAGGGTAAGGGGAACGAGCTATACCCAGACCCTGCGTCCACACTAGGGAATGGCTCTAATAATAGCAGTCGAAAAGCACACCCCGGCCTAACAACACAGCTATGCCAGGACCAAATGTGTGTGTAGACCAGACCTTTCCGTCTGTCCCAGCTCTGAATTCTACCACCTTAAGCCCCTGCGTGCCGTGCCGTGCCCTCCGATTTTAGCTACGTGGGTTAGGAGTGTGATTTTATGATGATCAATTCTTTTATTTTACCAACAAAGCTATGTTGCTAATAGCCCCAGTGTAGACCCTGTTACAGCAGTGTACTGGTATAAATGCCGTTAGCATTAATGCTTCTGGGGGGGAACCAGCATAAGCTATTTGGGGACAAGCACTCTTATACCAGTGTAACTATGTCCACACTAGAGAGTTTTCCCGTACTGGAGTAACTCTACTTGTCAAAACTCTCTAGCATAGGGAAGGCCTCAGCAACAGGGCTGCCCAGAGGAGGGGGGGGGCAATTTGCCCCAGGCCCCAAAGGGGCCCCCCCACGAGAATATAGTATTCTATAGTATTGCAACTTTTTTTTCTGGAAGGGGCCCCCAAAACTGCTTTGCCCCGGGCCCCCTGAATCCTCTGGGCAGCCCTGCTCAGCAGATGTCAGATTTTTCTCCCGTGGAAGCAGCGGCAGCAAATCCCATCTGGAGGGCTGGAGCGTGTGGCTGTTTGGTTATATTGGAAGTTGTGGGTCAGCTTGGAAAAGTGACTGTGGAAATATGACAGGTTTCAGAGTAGCAGCCGTGTTAGTCTGTATCCGCAAAAAGAACAGGAGTACTTGTGGCACCTTAGAGACTAACACATTTATTAGAGCATAAGCTTTCGTGGACTACAGCCCACTTCTTCGGCTGTAGTCCACGAAAGCTTATGCTCTAATAAATTTGTTAGTCTCTAAGGTGCCACAAGTACTCCTGTTCTTTTTGTGGAAATATGGCAGGTCTGCTGCTTGTGCGTATCAGACTGTAGTGACAAATGACAATATAGACCCGTGAGCCCTGGTTCTGGGTGCAGGAACTCCGGGGTATTCTATTTCATGCATGATCAATCAAATTGCTTCCTCTGTTCCCCCTGGAGTCACACCTGGCCGGCCCCCATTGAAGGCTGGGGTGTTGCTGAGGGCAGAATTGGGGTGTTGAGGTGCAAGGTGGAAAGAATCCAGGCTCTGACTCTCAGATCCCCAGCTGGGTTTGCAGGGGTGGGTGTTTGGGGTGGGGGGAGAAAAGGAGAAGGGAGATCCCTTTGCTACAGTATCCTGGGAAGGTAATTTCATGGAGTCCACGCCATCCTTTTTAAGAACTACCTCTCAGGGGAACACCTGGCTCTAAACTCGCCCTAGGGGAAGCTGCCCCATCCCTTTTGCAAGTGATTCTCCTCTGGAACCCATTTGCTTCTAATGGTTGCAAACTGCTGGCTGAAAGGCCCCATACAAGTGCAAATCTTCTGCTGCTGCTGCTGGACCAAATTCATCCCTGCGTCACTTGGCTTCCCCTGAGCATTGGCCGGGATGCACTTTGGCCGAGGGTGTTTGAAGCACATCTCCCCCTGCCCCAGTAATGCAGAGTATTGATCTTGGCTCATTTCCTGAGGATGGCTTGCAGTCACAGTGTGTTATTCAATCCGGGGGGAGGGGGCTGTTAGCGTTCTAGCATAGAGCACAGGGCCCTCACCCCTTGCGTGTACGGGGTGTGTGGGTGGTGGGGAGATGAGCGGGGCCGATCTCAGCACCCATTGTAGAAACAGCCCCGACAACCAAGGTGCCAACCAAGAGGCCACAGAGCCCAGGTTCAATGTTTCAGTCGAAACAGTTTTCCAGCCGAAAAAGGCCATGTTGACGGCGCTGAATTATTTTGCCGAATTGGATCCGTTTCGATGAACTGGCGTTCAGGAAACCAATTCGGAATTTCTTGGGGGAAAATGCCGCAACATGTTGTTTCCAATGAAAAGTTTCCTTTTTTTTGGCTCCAAAACGTCTTTGCCTTTTGAAATTCACTTGATGCCGTATAACTGTTTCAAACGGTCACATCAAAGCGTTTCATTTCAATTGACCTAGAAGGATTTTTTCCCCCCTGAAATTTGGTTACAGAAAAACTTCCGAATGTTTGGCTTTGGGGCCTGATTCAGGATGGAAAGAAATGTTAAGCTTGAAATATTTCACTGGATGGGCCCGACCAGCTCTACCTCCAATGGGCCATGGAGCCTGAATTCCCCTCTCATCCCCCACGGGGTCCTTCTATCGTGGCAGCGAGACACATTGGTCCATAGGGTGGGCAGCTTGCCCTGGGCTGGTCCTATTCTGTGGATATCGGACTGGATAGCCATCTATCTTGGATGGTTTAGACACAACAAATCCTGTATCATGACAGGGGATTAGACTTGATGACTCTTGCAGTCCCTTCTAACCCTATGATTCTGTGACCTGGTCCATTGCCTATTGGGGGTGGATTGGACCCATATGGACGTCCCACGTCTGCAGATTTTCGATCCCACTCCAGCCCTCAATACGCGCAGGGCCTGATCCAACATGTGCTGAAATCCAATGGAAAAACTCCAGCTGACTTCAGACTTGGGCTTTGGATTAGGGCCTTAATAAAACTTTGATCCCCTCTCCCCCAGGAACTTGGTTCTTTTCTTGCTGGCCTAAGCAGCGCCTGGGTTTGTACTTGGGAGACTTTCCCCTAATCCAGAAAATTCAGCACTGAAAGGAACATAAGACTTGCCAGACTGGATCAGACCCAAGGGGAACCCCTCAGTAGTGGATGTGAGATAATCTGCCCCCCCAACATCAGGTCTTATCCTGACCCCAGCCAGAGCCTGGCTTGACCCTGAAGTGGTTTAATATCCCTTCCACAATCTGCTTGTATTCGCTATCCTAGCTCTGGGTAGTCTTGCTAGCTTTATAAGTGTCCAAGCCCCCTTTGAACCTTGCTGACTTTTTTGCCTTCAGAGTCATCCTGTGGCCATGAGTTCCACCGTCTAACTGCATGCTGCCCCAGGGGAAAGTATTTCCTTGTATCGGTTATGAACTTGCTACTGTTTAATTCCATCTACTTGTTCCTATGTCAGGGGACAGGGAGGAACTGGAACCTGTGGGGGGAGGGGATTCCAGTGGCACGTGAGGCTGGCCAATTTAGCAAGGTCTTGCCCGTCATCTACCCCTATTATGTTGTTAGGATAACAAAACTGCTCATCAGTTGAGCCGGGAGCTGCAGCTCCAGTAACATGATCCGCGAGTCTCTTTGTCACTCGTAGGCAGGTGGCTGCTGGAATTCTTTGCAAAACATAAACACAGGTTCTAAGAGGGCTGGGTGTTGAGTTTAGCCCCATTCGTAAGTTACCACTGAGTCCACCGCAATCGATTCCTTTCGGGGGGCCCCCGGGACTCAAATCCTTGCTGTGATTTGAGCTGTTCCGGGATGAATCTAGCAGGCAGCGAGATGCCTGGCTGAAAGAGTGACCTGTAATAACCGGGGCTGATCCGAGAAGGAATGTGCAGGGATGTGTCGTGCTTTAGCACGAAGGCATGTCTTCCTGAACCCAGCCTATAAACTCCGCCTGGAGCAACAAAGTTTTATAATGTCTGGCATTTGAAACAGAAGAGTTGCTTTCAGGATGTCCATGCACACGGTGATGTGTTTGGATAGGGGTATGTCTGTGTCCAGGCATATAAATGACCTACACTATCAAACTGTGTTAAGAGCCCTTGCTCTGCTCCACAGGAGAGGATAAGAGTATACTACAGCTACCAGCTGAGGGAGCTGCTCTCGCCGCTCAGATGGCGTAGTCTTATGCTTGAAGGTCTGGATTTCAAACTGCATCCCTGAGCCCAATGGGGCTGGTGTGTCTGTGTGTGTTTGTGTACGTGGGCGTGTTTATGTAGGGTCTGTGCATGCACCTGTCGAAGGTATTTTGGTGGATGGAGAGAATGTTGCCTAGACTAGAAAAGGTGCCAGGCAGCGAGCTGGGAGTGTTGGACAGCTGGCTATAAATGAGGGGCAGGATGGTGCAGTGGTTAGGGCTTGGAAGACATGGGGGTAAGTCCCGTCTCTGCTGTAGACTCCCTGGGTGGCCTTGGGCCAGGGTCTGGGCCTCCGTTCCCCATCTGTACAGTGGAGCTGACAGCAGCTGCCTTGGGTCGTGTGCTAAAGATCACGAGGTGCTGGGGCCGAGCGCTGGGGTTGTCGAATGTGTCCAGCCTGGATGCGGGATGGGCCCTGTTTTCTCTCTTTGGGATCTTGGCCAGAGCCGCCCTGTTTTCCCGCTGTTCCCTGCATGCTGGCACGGCTCCCACCTGCGCACGTTTCACTTCTGAGCAGCCAGACGCTTCATGCCCCGATGCAGGTAGGGGAAGGAGCTGGCAGGGGGGCAGATTGTCTCAGGGAACCTTTCCCTGGATAAAATAATAATACCCAGCTCCTAGATGGTGCTTTCCATCAGTAGCGCTCCAAGTGCTTTCCCAAGCGGGTCAGTATGGTTAACCCCATTTTACAGATGGGGAAACTGAGGCAGAGGGAGGTGCAGTGACTTGCCCGAAATCACCCAGTAGGCCAAGGGCAGAGCTGGGAATATAACCCAGGTCTGCTGAATCCTGGTCCAGTGCTAGCCTTGATCCCTTTTAAATTCACAGATTGATTCATCGGACAGGCAGTGGATTCTGTACCAGGATTGCTGGCTTGGTGAGAAGTAACTTGGAGTGCAGGAATAGATCCACATTAGTGGCATATTTTCTGGGGTAGCAGCGTTCCCAGGAATGGCTTTGTTATTGAGGACCATAGAAGCTACAGTGGGGTGCCCCCCAAAATAATGTCCCGGTGCTGGAACAGGGGAATTGGATGCATATCTCACTAAGGCCCTAATTTGGCCTCTCTCACTGTAGTCCCTGAGCACCTCACCTCTATTTATCGTCACCACTCCCTTGTGAGGCTACTAGCCCCCTTATACAGATGGGGAAAACGGAGGCCCAGAGCGGCTAAGTGACTTACCCAGGGTCACACAGGGAGACTCTTGCAGAGCAAGGGATAGAACCCAGGATTTCCAAGTCCCAGGCTAGCTCTTCCCCTCCATCACCTATCCTGCCATGGCGCTCCCTAAAATCGCTACGTCTGACCCAGCCAATCCCACTGCTGCTGGGGTGGGGACCCAGCAGGGGATGTGTTTTAGGGGGACCACGGAGCTTTGAAGTGCCGTGGGCTCATGTAACCCCTGGTGAGTGTGTGTGAGGGGCCCCCCGTTTGTGCCAATCCACAGCGGTTGTGAGTGTGGATTTCCCTATCCTTCCCCCCTCCCCCCGAACACCCCCCTGCAGTGGTCACAGTGTTGCTAATTTAGCTGTTTTCCAGTTCCCCCGGTAAATTCGTACCCCACCCCCCATTTCAATTCCTGGAGAAAACACTAATCAGCCACTCCCCTGGCTGTATGTAGGGCTGACACCGAGGTCTCGTCAGCGGTGCGTTTAGCAATTACCAGATGCCCTTCTAGCCAGATCCGAGGCTTCCACTGTAGCCCCATGGGCTTGGCTGGGTCCCTTGACTATTCATGACTCAAGGCTCCGAGATCAGCAAACAGACTCTGCCACAAACAACCCACACCTTAATGCCATGTTTCCTGGGCAGGCCGTCCTTGCGCCCTGCAGATCCGGTGCCCAGAAATGCGCAGCAGAGACAATGCAAACAGGGAATAAAGGGAGAGGGGTTTTGTTTGTTTGTTTTTGCAGGGAGGGGGGCCGGGAGGAATGGAAGAGGAAGAAGGGATATCTACAGGGCAGAGGGGGAGCGGTTAGCATCGTGATCAGAGCCAGCAGGAAGAGAATTAAGTGCCAGCGGGTGCCACCTGCTGTTGTCTGCACACCTTGGATTCCATTTGTTGGGCCGGTGTTTTGATGTGGCTTCTTGGTAGGTGACGCACGGCTGTGAATAGGACAGAATACCACACAGGCTGCTGCACCAAGCAGTCGCCCACACTCCAGCTTTGGGTGAGATCTTGGGCAGGGCACTCAAGTTTCTTTAAGCCCCACCTGTATGGGCAGAGAGGAGCGTTGTTTAATGTCTCCTCCTGATCTATCATCATCAGTTTTGCAGTAACAGCTGGGAGCCACAGTCAAAGCCAGCGCCCCGGCGCTAGGTGCTGTACAAACACAGAACAAAACCACAATTCCTGCCCCAAAGAGCTTACAGTCCAACCTAACAGGACGTGGCATTTATATAGGGCATAGGTTCTCAGCCTGGGGGCTGGCTGTTCATATTACTGAATGGAAGGGGGGTCCTGGCTAGATCCTGGTAGGGTAAGGAGAGTTCTGAAGCTGGGTTCTTGATATGAGAAAGGTTGAGAGCTGCTGGTCTGGTGCTGTGTGGACATTGATTCCTCTTTTCAGCTCCCTGAGAGGTGGGTCTGAGTTGTTCCCTCCATTTTACAGAAGGGTAAACTGAGGCACGGGGGAAGTGACTTGCCTGAGATGACACCCTGAGTCAGTGGCAGAATCCACAGTGGGGCCTCCTAGCCTGGCGCTCTAAGCCCTGGCCAGCACGCAAATCCCATGGACATCAGCGAGCATTGGAGGGCAGCGCCTCTCAGGGTCAGGCCCTCGGCGAGCCTAGCTTGGAGCACGAATCTGCCTTTCAAACAGCGGACTCTCCTGGGCCTGGGTCTGATTGGACACGGTTTGCTTCCCACTTGCCGGAAAGGGCTTTGCTGCTGCAACGTGACACGGGCGTCTCCAGTGGAACAGACCTGCAAGAATTCCTGGGCCTCAGTTTCCCCATCTGTGAAACGCGGAAAGCAGCACTTCCCTACCACACAGCCTGTGGAGAGGATACACACAGGCCCTGGGGTGCTCAGATATTAAGGTGATGAGCCCCCTGGCTAGATGCATTATTAATCTGTCCCTGCATAGGCTACCGGATGAGGGAGCTTGTTCTCTGCAACCGTACATGGTGCTAAGAGTAATATATCCCTGATTCCAGCAAGGGGGTCTGGAGACCTGACAAGCCATGTGTTAGCTAATAGCCTGATAGAGGTGTGTTGCTGCAGGCACGTTATTTAACAGGAGAGCGTTAAATGTAGATCTACCCGAGTCCCTTGCCCTCCTCCACATCTGCTCTGCTATCCTGCATGGTCTGGGGATGTTCCCCAGCGGGATTTATAAAGGGCCGAAGAAAAGGCAATTTGATCCCTTCAAGGCAATCCATGCCACCAGCGAGCCCAGGGCAGGATGGGCTGGGAGTGACATGGGCTAAGCCAGTTGCCCACCAGTGTGAAGTGTTTTGTTGCAGTTCCATCCCATCGCTTTAAGAACGGATTTCAGCTGAATTAGTGCAACTTCTGTGTGGAGACAAAAATCTCACTATCGAGCCGCCAGGCCTGACTCTCCACTCCCGTTGCCTTGTGCAGCCACTCCGGTTCACGGTGAATGTAAAACGCAGCTAGGTCTGGGCGTTTCCCACCCACTTTGCGTGGGGGTAAACAGTGGTGCCAACCCTCGCAATTGTATCCCAACTCTTGTGATATTTAGTATTTTTTTTCCTTCAAGCCCCAACTCCCGGAGTCACGTGATTTTTGGGAGAGTCACAGGGATTTGTTTATAGTAAGTTTCTAGCTCTTGTGATTGCTGAGGGAAGCTGGACAACATGATCCCAGCATGGCCTGAAAGGCTCAGAGATCAGGAGGCAAAGGGGAAAAAAAAGAAGCCAAATTATTATTTTTTTTTAAATCTCATGATTGATTAGCTGATCCCATGATTGCATGGGGTTGATGCTGTTATGTAAATGACTCCATACAGTGCAGGGCAGTGGCGAAATCAGGACGTAGGGGTACGTCCTGGCTGATGTCATGGGGAATTTTGCCATTGACTTTAACAGGGTCAGAATTTCAGCACTAGTCCATTGATTTAAAGACTTCCCAGCACCTGCATCTTTTCAGACACGGTGCTTCCCATGTTCACATTCCTGACATTCCAAACGGTGCCCAGTAAGTAGGCTTGGAGGCGTCAGATTTGTATTAGTAAATGTCAGTAGATGTTGATTTCACTGAACCCACACTAAAGAGAGGACAAACTATTTCCATCAGTAACAATTGAAATTTACAGCTAGGCAAAGCAGGAAAAATGACACCCTGTGTCAGTGGCCGAATCCACAGTGGGGCCTCCTAGCCTGGCGCTCTGATCATTCCACGAATGCAGGGGACTGGACTAGACGACCTTGCAAGGTCCCTTCTAGTCCTATGGTTCTGTGATTATTTTTTGTGTGTATTTTCATACTAGGTATATTGATGTTGACAATTTGTGACTTACTGGTTATAAAGCTTTCACTTTTTATGTCTCGGCATCCGCTGTCATTTGATAATTGTCTGACACCTGCTCCCATACTTTCTGGCATCTGTGAACATTTAAATAGATCAAAATAGGGGGAAAAAATGCTTAAACCCCATAATTTTGCACAACACTGAAAATTTAAATTGATAAAAACACACATTGATATTATCCGTTGACCTAACAATTGAATTCTGCCAAGCCTACTAATATAAATTTTTTTTTAAATTCCTGGTCACTTTCTCATTATAAAACCACGATCTAGAGAACAATAAGGATGTCCAGGAATCTCCCACATGTTATAAGGCTGTCACTCCATCAGGAGTGACTGGGAAGCTTGTAAATTGTCAGCCCGATGCTGGAATGACTTCCCCCCCAATTCAGTTTGGGAGGCTTTGCTGAACACCAGCAAGGGATGTGATCAGACCGTTAAAGCCCCTGACGTGGAATCAGGACTCCTGTGTTTTGCGCCTGACTCTGGAAGGGGCGTATGGCCTCTAGGGGCTAGAGTGGGAGACTGGGAGCCCGGACGCCTGGGTTCTAATCTTGGCTCTGGAAGGGAAGTGTTTCCTACTGGATAGAGTGAGTTTTGGAAATGTCCAATTGAAACGGTTCGTTTTGATGTTTCTGAAATATTTCGATTTTGTTTTTCAGGCTGGAGTCACAAAATGGGGAGGGGGGGGTGTTGCCTCCCTCCTTATAGCGTTAGGTCAGTGGTTCGGGCTCTCCCTGGGGAAGTGAGCGCTGGGTGACGGTGCGTGCTGGTGTGTAGAGGGTATGAGTGTGTTACAGCCCCCGCTAGGGTGCTTTGGTTGTCGAGCTCCTGGTATAGCAGCTCCTGTGTTCAGCTTTCGAGGGCCCTGGTGGGCACCATGCACTCGCAAATGCTTCAGCTCGGAGGTTGTCCAGGTCACGGCATTTGCCTCCAGGTTCTTTTCCCTGCTCCTGCCGATGGGAGCCTGGTCCCGTCAGGGATGAGGACTGCAAGGAGTGGAACATGGGAATCCCTAGACTGGATTAGATCTGGGGGGGTCCCATCTAGTCCCGCAGCTCATCTCTGACAGTGGCCAGACGGCTGCTTCAGAGGAAGGTGCCGGATCCCTGTAGTAGCCGATGAGAACGTGGGTCAGGCCCAGAAGCGTGAGGTTTAAGAGCCGTTGTGTATTCTAACTCTAGTCCGTCGCCCTGTCCCAGCCCTCTCCTCGCTCTCCCAGAGATCAATCCCCTCTTCCCAAATCCCTCTTCTCCACCCCTCCCCCACCCCTGGCATTTCTTTTTCCTTTTTTTTTTCTTTTTTTTTTGTTGCCTGTTCCTCCCCCTCTCAGCAGCTTGGGTCTCAAGCCTGTTTACATTCCCCAGCAGCACATACAGCGTGTGTGACGGGCTTGTCTGATCTCCCTTCTGCGAATGTGAGGGTGAGTCCTGTTCTGGATTAAAGCTAGAAAGATGGGTTGGGCTGAGGAGCTGTATTCATTCACTACCAAATACTTCTACTAAAAGTACAGGCAGGATGCACGCAGGCCTGCGTCATCGTCAATTACTTGTTCGATCTGTTTCAGAAGGAGGCCGCATGTGGGCTAGGGGGTAGGGTCCTGGGTGGGGAGTCAGGATTTGTGGGTTGTATTCCTGGCTCCAGGAGGGGCGTGGGGCCTGCCGGTTAGAGCAGGGAACTTGACGTCAGACTCCTGGGTTCTGTTCGTAGCAGTGGCAGAGAAGTATTTGATTGGGAATCAGGACTCCTGGATTCCCAGCTCTGCCACTGATTTCCTTGGGTGACCTTCGGCAAGTCACTTCCTCTCCCTTTGCCTGAGTCTCCCCATACGTAACCCCCCCACCCTACCAAAACAATACTCAATTCTCCCCCTGGGGAGCGGGTGAGAGAGAGAACAAACCACAGAGGCTAGATGTTTGGTTGCTTAATGCACACGTGGAAGAAGCTCACTTGCTACTGTGAGGGGGAAGGTACTTGGATTGCAATCTCTTTGGGTAGGGGCTGTCATTTTGTTCCGTGTTTGTACAGCACCTGGCACCATGGGTCCTGGGGCATGACTGGGGCTCCTAGATGCTCTGATAATTGAGATAATAATTAATAAGAGAAGATATGAGACAGTCTGTAGAGTCTAGTAGAACAGAGATGTTGCCCCCCCCCCAAAGGAGTTTTGAGGGGGGGCTAATCCAGTGCTCTGAGCTCCTCGGATGGAAGGGGAAGGCTGGTTTCTATGCTTTCTCTCCCCATCTGAGCCACCCACCCTGCCTGGGTCATCAGCAGGGGATTGACTTCCCCTGCTTGAGCTAAAAGAGTCACTCCACTCCCTGGCAACAGTAGTAAGCTGTTATCCTCTAGCAGATCAGCTAGTGGCTGGAGTGGGACCCAGCACGCACGTAGCCAGTGGGTCATGCTAGCCCCGCAGGGGGAATTGTGGCCCCAGAAGGAGAATCCCATTGGGGCGGGCGGGGGCTTTGCTTTGCTTTGCTTTTCAGCCACTTCCCTGATTCTGGAGCTGTGGCTTTGAGATGGGCGCCAGCCTCTTGGTGGTTCTCGGGGGGAAAGGCTGGCCCTGGGCTAGGCTGTCCTCACCCCCTGCCCCTCCCCATACACCCCAGCGGGAATCCTGCTGTGTTGTGTACACTCCTCCAGGTTTCCATGGGAGCGCTTCCCGCCCTGGACCCTATCAGCTGACTGCCTTCTAGATATTCCCACCCACCCCCGGTTAGCTCCTGGCTGGCTCAGTCCAGCCTGTTGAGTGGTTAAACAGGTGCTGGGTCCACCCAAACTGCCCCTTCCCCAGGGCTCCTAGAGCATCCTTCTCCAAGCCAGACCCTTCCTCTCCCTCCTCACATGAGTCCCCGTTCGTCTCCTGCTCCCAGCTGCCAGCCCAATGCTCCTGATTCTTCCCTAGCCCCCAGATTTGCCCAACGTCGCATACTGAATTGGTATCAGAGCTAGGAATAGAACCCAGGCGTCCTAGTTCCCGGTCCTTGATCTAACCACTAGACAACACCCCCTTCCCAGAGCTGGGTTAGAACCCAGGTGTCTCCCAGTCCCATCCTCTATCACACTACCTTGCTGTGAAAAGAGAGCTAAATTTATCAGGAGGCCTGACTCCCAGCCCCCTTTGTTCTAATCTCTAGAGAGGCCATGCTCCCCTTCCGGAGTTGGGATGGAACCCAGGAGTCCTGGCTCCCAGCCTCCCAGCTTTACCCACTAGACACCACTCCCCTCCCAGAGCTGGGAAATGGAGCCCAGGTTCCCTGTCCTCTCTTCCAACCACCAGCTCATGCTCCTCTCCCATTGTTTTGCTCAATCGCTATATATGGAAAATTGGTAACCGGCCCTAGGACAAGTCAGCAAAGATCTGACAGCAGATAACAGCCGAAAGGGAGGAAAGTTCTTGTCAGCTGACTGTGCTTGGGCACTCGAAAACAGGAAAGCAGTGAGCTCATCCCGTTTGCCCCGGGGCGGTAGCGAGGAAGTTTGTATGTTGGGGGCAAAGAGGACGCCGCAGGCTGGCCACAAGCGCCGAAGGCGTCAGTGCAGATAGAGGCCGGAGCAGATCTCTGCAGGAGCAGGTGAAGAGGGTGAGTCCGTGGCAGCTAGAACCGAAGGACGGGGCCGATCACCCATGGAGGAAAACTTACAGTTTGGTCGGTGACTGAGCAGGGCTGCTAGGCAGAGCCCTAAAGATGGTTGTAGGCTGGGCAGCATGATCTGGCGGAGAGGGCGCTGGGCTGAGCCTCGGGACTTCTGGGGTCTATTCCTGGCTCTGCCACTGACCTGCTGGGTGACCTTGGTCAAGTCCCTTCCCCATTCTGTGCCTCAGTTTCCCTCCTGCCCTTTGTCTGTTTTAGATTGTGAGCTGTTCCAGGCAGGGGACATCTCTCACTGTGTGTCTGGTACAACATGTAGCATGTTGAGGCCTCTAGGTGTTACTGTAATCATAATATTGTAGCCAAGGGCCCATCCATACTAGGGCTCCCAACATTGCAATGTCATTAACCTCCCCCTCTACGTGGGTCATCAGCAGGGTGTGACCAAGGATCTGCAGCACAACTGTCTGCTACTTGAGCTAAAGGAGTAACTTCATTAGTTGGCAGCAGTAGTAGGTTGTTGTCTTCTATGTGCAGATAGGGCCATGACTAGGGCTCTATCAAATTCACGGCCATGAAAAATACGTCACGGACCATGGAATCTGGTCTCCCCCTGTGAAATCTGGTCTTTTATGTGCTTTTACCCTACATTATACAGATTTCATGCAGGAGACCAGCGTTTCTGAAATTGGGGGTGCTGATCCAAAAGGGAGTTGCAGGGGGCTGCTGACTGAGGGCCCAGGTCTGCAGTCAGCAGCACAGAAGTAAAGGTGGCAATACCATACCAGGCCATCCTTACTTCTGCGCTGTTGCTGGTGGTGGTGCTGCCTTCAGAGCTGGGCTTCCAGCCAGCAGCCGCCGCTCTCCAGCTGCCCAGCTCTGAAGGCAGAGACACCGCCAGCAGCAGCGTAGAAGTAAGAGTAGCAGTACCGCAACCCCCCCGCCCCATTACCTTGCGACCTCTCCCCCCAACTCCTTTACTGCTCAGGATCCCTAAAATTACAACACCCTGAAATTTCAGATTTAAATAGCTGAAATCATGAAATTTACGATTTTTAAAATCCTATGACTGTGAAATTGACCAAAAGAGACTGTGAATTTGATAGGGCCCTAGCCGTGACCCATATTGAGGGTATGTCTTCACTGCAGAATTGGTCTGGACTCTTACCTGGGTGTTCCTCCTAACCCCCAACCCGGCCACACACACAACCCTCTGACCTGAGTTTGGTGCTACTTTCAACCTGAGCTCACTGGCCTGGCTGAGAGGGGGTGAGCTCGATCTCTCTAGTGTAGATGCAGGCTAAACCCCTTGCATGCTGATAGTCCTCCAACGCCTTCCCACAATTCCCCCCTGCGTGGCCGGAAGGATGGACAAGTTCTTCCACAATTTGCTGGGAAAGAATCCCGGAGCATCTCAGCTCTCTGCAACACAAAGAATCATGGGACGTCCTAGCAACCCAGAAGTCCTAGCGACAGGCACGGGGGGGAACGCAGAACCAGTGAGGACACAGTAATTCAGGCAGGGCTTTGTAGCAAGGAGGCTCAAAACCCACAATCCCAATCACTCCTTGTACCTACTGCATCCCAGGAGGGACAGGTCTAAACTGGGGGTGCAGAGGAGGTGATAAATATGCAGACACATGCGGATGCTCAAATTGTCCTGCAGCCACTGAATGTAGGGCCCTTGGGTTTCCCGTGGAGAGGGAGATTTGTGGTGACCTGCCTGTTCGCAGCCCTCCCCTCCACAAAGACTAGGGTTACCATATTTTGTGCCTTCAAATGGAGGACACTCCACGGCCCACGGCCCCGCCCCAGCCCCGCCCACACCCCTGCCCAACCCCGCCCCCTCCCCAAAGTCTCCGCCCCCTCCCCTGCTTCCCGCGAATATTTGATTCGCGGGAAGCCTGAAGCAGGTAAGGGGGTTGTGGGGGGAGGAGGCGCGGCCCAGGCTGGCCCCCCGGCGTTTCCAGCCTGGGTCAGCTCGGGCCCTGGGGTGCCGGCCCCGGCCGACCACCCCCGGCCCGCCCAGCACTCCCGGCCCTCGGCGGCCCGGCGCACCCCCCGGCTCCCGGCCCCGCCGGCCTGGCTCCCCACCGGCCCCGCGGGCCCGGCTCCCCGCGGGCCCGGCCGACCCGGCTCCCCGCCGGCCGGGGTCCCCGCCGGCCCGGCCGACCCGGCTCCCCGCCGGCCCGGCTCCCCGCGGGCCCGCCTGACCCGGCTCCCCGCCGGCCCGGCTGACCTCCCGATTTTCCGGACATGCCCGGCTTTTGGGGATTTCCCCCCGGACGGGGATTTGAGCCCCCAAAAGCCGGACATGTCCGGGAAAATCCGGACGTATGGTAACCCTAACAAAGACACCAACGTGACCCGCAGTTACAGAGACTGTTGATCTCCTGCAGCACCTTTCCTAGCTGAGGCCTTGTCTAGGCCGGAGGATAGACCCCGTCCGTCGGCTGCATTAATGCTGCGGCGGGTGATGGAGCCTAGGGCTGGGTAAGGTGGTGTTACAGCCAGGGGAGAGCGAGCTGGATTCCGTTCTGCCTCCCACATCATTCACAGAACAGGTGTCTCCGGTTCTAATTTGCAGAACTTTTCCTGCTGGCGATACTGACCGGGGGCAGGAAGTAATACCCATCGCCTGAGGCTGCCTTTCTTATCACTTAACGGCCTTGAGAGCCTAACTTGGAAGATACAGTAAAGAGAAAGGCAAAGTATTTATTATAAATAATAGAAAAACTCAGAGAGGATGGGTGGCCTTGTGGCTAAAGGCAGTAGCCTGGGATTCAGGAGATCTAGGTTCAATTCTTAGCTGTGCCACAGACTCCCTGGGGGACCATGGGCAAGTCACTTAGGGTATGTCTAGACCTCAATCAGTGGCTATGATTACAGCTTGAGCTGACATGCTCCAGTCCTAGAACAGTGAAGCTGTGGTAGCCAGAAACTGCTGTCTAGAGACACCTTTAATCTCCCTGGGCCTCAATTCCCCATCTGTAAAATGGGATTATATATTTATTTTGATAATGTTCCTTCCTTTGTCTTGTCTATATAAGCTCTTCACGGCAGGGACTGTCTCCTACGGTGCGTCAGTGCAGTGCCTAACACCGTCTCCGCTGCGGTCTCTACGCTGTCCTATCACAGTCATAATGATAAGAACGCAAAGAGCAGAGGTGGCATTTCAGATCTCGTGGGGCTGGTAGGAAAATGCTCTCTCGCAAATGCAGCGGGAAGCTAGCGAGAGGGGATAAACGGGGCCTTTCTTTTTTGATAGCATCACGTTCGTGAGCGCACCTGAAAACTCTGGGCTATCGAACCAGCAGCCAGGTAAGCCCAGGAGCTCCAGCCGCAGCAGATGGAGTATGGACTCCCCATGTTAGCTTTTCAAATAACACCAGGGGCTAGGCCTCTTTTTTTTCTTTTTTCCCCCCTTCATTCTGATTCACCGCCTCAGTGACCTGCCTTCAGTGCAGTCTGGGACATTTTTGCTTTTAGCACCATGACCCCACATTGACCTGTGAGTCAACAGTCTCTGGGTAGGAGCGTTTAAGTGCAAAATCAAAGGAAAGGAATGTCTGAGCAGGCCTTTATGATGGTCCCTCTGCAACTTACAAATTTCATGCAGTGGCCAGGAATCATTAAAGCCACTTCTTGGTCTAAGCCTTCCCAGGTGTGTCGATCATCAAGACCTACAGAAATGGAAGCAGTCGTAGTCTAATCCAATTTCTGTACTTAGCTAATAAGGCATCAGATTATTATTATCATTATTGTATAAATTATTACCACAGCATCTAGGAGCCTTCACCATGGACTAGGACTCCACGGTGCCAGGCGCTGTACAAATACAGAACAGAAATATAGTCCCGGCCCTACTGTTAGCATTTTAAGGGCCAGATCATCAGCTGGTATAAGTCAGCACAGCTCCACTAACTTCAATTAGTGATTACCAGCAGCTGAAGATTGGGAAAGTAAACTGGACTAAAATTGGGAGGCCTGATATTCCTCTGTCTCGGGTAGTTTAAACACAACAAATCCTGCATCTTGGCAGGGGATTAGACTAGGTGACCCTTGTGGACCCTTCTAACCCTCTGGTTCGTTTGGGGCCCATTCTTGAAGTTCTGTGGTTGATCTTTGCATTTCTCTCCTGGAAGTCAATTAAGCAAATCTCTCTTCTGTTTATGGTCAGTTTCACTTTCAGTGCTGCCTGTGCCGCAGCGTTTGGGTTGCAGGCAATGGCGGGGGAGCGATCAAACTGCTTCCGGGCTGGATACAATGCTTTGTAAATGCTTTTGGGTTGTTGGGATTTGGAACCAAGCCTGCGTGGATGGTGCTCCTGGACTGCTGGATTTCCTCTAGAAATGGTGTGAATTTCATGACCCCAAAGACCTTTTGTTGGCTATGTCCAATTTACTCTCTCACTTAGCACGATTGTAAAATGAGGAAACTGAGGCCCCGAGAAGTGATGACTCATCTGAGGTCGTGCTGGGAATCCGTGGCAGAGCAGTGAATTGAACTTGGGTGTCTCGAGTCCCAGGCTAGCGCCCTAACCACTGCACCCTCCTTCCTCGGGGAGGTATTAACCCCTATTTTACAGCAGGGGAAACTGAGGAACGGTGACTTGATCCAGGCCACACAGTGAGTTGGTGTCAAAAACCAGGATGAAAATGCAGGCGTGGCCACCTCTAACCACTGAACCACACTGCCCTTCACTGTAACTTCAGCCCTAATGATTGCTAAACGGCAGCTCTAGGTTGCTTTCCAAATGCTGAATTCCCCTCTTTGCTGTTAGGTATTAACTACACTCCCTTCCCCAGCTACGGTTCATGTTTTCTGCTGGTGTCAGAAATGCCAGGCGAGCTGTAATAGGGGCCGTGATTGCTCCTCTTTTCCTTCAGAAATTCTTTGCCGTTTAATGAGTAACTCGGGTGGTGAGATGGGTGGGGGGCACTTGACTTGGGGAGATTTTTTTCTTTTTCTTTCCTCTTAGTGCACTGGAATATCCAGGGCCGATAACTCCACCCACTCTTGTGCCCGTCTTGTGCCACCCTCCCGGCTCCTTGGCAAAAGGCCCAGGGCGTGAATGGGCGCCCCCCTTTCCAGGGTCTGCCCCAAGCCCACGCTAGGCCCGGCAGGGGCGCGTGCTCCCCGGCAAGGGGCGTGCGCTCTCACGTGTGCTGTAGCCAACGGGCCTGAAAGAGGGATCTTTAGGATGAGTGATCCATAGGCGACCTACCCGCCTCTTGCCACCCTGGCTGCTCCCTGTTGAGCCATGTATCCCCCTGGAGCCCCCCACATCTGCCTCAGAGGGAGGGAGGGAGCTGGCCAGAGGACGCCAGAGTAATTCAGCCCCTTGAGCTGGTCTGTGCCATGTCCGTGAAGTGCCGAGTGGTGAAGTCTCGGGCAGGAAATACCCAGTGCGGCTACAGACTCATTAAACCATCCATCGTCTCTTGGGGTCAGAAGGAGAGAGACGGGATGGAGGGATTGCATAAGGCAGAGGCAGAGAGGAGTGTGTGTCAACTGGATAATATCCCTGAGGAGTTCCCAGCTCTGCTGTGAGCCCTCTAGTGGTTCAAATCCTGCTCCGCCGCAGCTCCCCAGGTGACCTTGAGTAGCTCACTTAGCCTCATGGAGCCTCAGTTTCCCCAGCTGTACAATGGGGCTAACAGCAATGCCCTGCGTCCCAGGAGGGTTGTGAGGATAAATACGTAACAGACGTCGAGGTGCTCGGATACTGCGGTGATGGGGTGTGAGTACGACGCACAGGCGCTTGGCTAATTGCTTTGCCGTTTGGGGATGGGCGGAGACCTGCTTTCCCTTAGCGCTTGGCAAGGAGTCGCTGGGAATCAAGGTCTCTTCACACACACACCCCCCCCCCAGTGCCCATCTGTTGTGTCTTGGGAGACCCAGCCAAGAGCCATTGGGGAGCACGGATGCTGGAGCCCCAGATTCTTGGCCGATTCGTCTCCTCCCAGCATCACTCTCTGAGCTGTAGGTCAGCGCCTTGGGGGAGGCTCTGGTGTGGTTTACGACGTGCTCGCTGAATGGATCTGTTGAAGGGAGCATGGGGAAATGGCCAACAAGGGTAGTTCCTCTTTATGGCTGTAATAAGCTTTAATGTCCACTTGAAAGGCGGCTGCTTTCGTGGAAGAGCTCGTAAAGAGAGCACGATGGGACGGGCTGGGGCTGGATTGGTCAGGGGACACAGGATCAGCTGTAGCAACCAGCTTACAGGAGCCTCAGTTTTCCATCAGCGCCCCCCAACTATTGCAGGATAAGGCTTGACAGCTGGGTTGTAACTGGGTGCTACAATCCTGCGTAGAGCCACAGCGACGCATTGGCTGACTCACCCTGGAGTTAGCCCAGGTGGGTCCCATCAGCTTGAACAGGCAGATGGAACTAGGGGCTGGGAGAGAGAGGGGAAGCAATACACACCAGCAAAGTGGGGAGTTCCCAGATCCAGTGTGTCTGGCGTTGCCGGGGACAGGCAATAGCAAGACCGGCAAGAGGCTGCCCCCTGTGGATGTACCCCCACCCTGATCTGACGTGACCAGCGAGCCTGGTTCTGTCCCAGCGTGTTCTGGTTTTTCCCGTGCTCTGGCCTAGAAATTTGGAGCCTTAAAATGGGCAACTGAGTTGTCCCTCTTTCATGCTCAGTAGTTCCCTATGCTGCTCCTCTTCCCCCTACACCCAAGTGGAGCAGGCGCAGCAGTGTCCATCAGCCGTGCCACCAATGCCACTGAGCCCCGGACGGTGGTTGGGGCGGTTGGCTGGGGTGGGGACTTGGCCAGCTCTGGCACAAGGCTAGGGAGGAGGGGGTGACGGGCCCCTGCTGGGTGAGGAGTGACCCAAGGTCCTGGCCTTCGATAATCTGGTCACCGTAATCCCCAGGGTCCGCCCTGAGTAGGGGCAGGAGGCCAGCTCGGACTCCGGAGGCCAGTCCAGTCCTCTGGCAGCAAGGGGGCTGGTCGGTGCCAGTTATAGTGATGGCTTTGGGGTTGCGGATGCTTGCAGAGCTGAGAACCTACCAACTTGTTTCCTGTAGGAGCTGTATACTGCTGGGGTGTGAGTGGAGTGGGACCTTGCCTGGAGGCTGTGGGAGCAGTTTGGGTAAGGACAAGCATAGGGGCAGGGAGCAGGCACCGGTCCCAGGGTGAAGCTGGAGTCAGGGTTGAGAGGTCAAGGGATGAGCCGGAGTCCTAGCCGGGGGGTCAGAAACCAGACGGGAGTGGAGCAGGAGCGGGACTGGGCGAGAGTACTGGAGCAGGGACCGTGTGGAGGGGGCTCGCTGGGCCCAGCTAGGTTGCCTAGTGGTCAGGTGGTCAGGCTGGAGCTGACAGGCCCCATCGGGTGGCCATCTGACGGGAGTGACCCCAAGTCACCGTTAGGAACCCCCTACCTTCCATACCCACCCCCAGCCTGCTCGCTGTGACATTGCTTCTTGACTCGCCTGGGCCTGACCTCTCTGTCCTGTCTGTCTCCCCCCCTCCAGCATCCGTCTGTCCCCGTGACTTGAGGATGAACAGCCCCGATCAATGCCAAGGAGTCTGCGACGGCGTCCCCTGCAGGGCCCGGGGCCAGAAACGCCGCTGCATGTCAGCTGTGGAGCAGGGCTCCTGCCCCGGTGGCGACCCGGAGGCCGATTGGGAGATGGAGGAGGAGGAGGAGGACCGTTTCCTGGGTGTGCCGCTGCGGAGGTCGTGCATGTCGAGGACCTCCTTCCGGGGACGGGACTCCTACCGGCGCCACAGCTGGGAGCCAGGCAAGAAGCTGCAGAGCGACCCGGACTACAACCAAATGAGGTACCCAGCCTGGCCCATGGCGCCTTCTCTCCCTTCCATGGCCTGGAAGCCTGGAACCCCCACCCCACGCCTGCCATCTTGGCACCAAACGCAGAGCCTAAGAAATGTGCTTGCCGCTTGACATTAATGGTGATTTGGGGGGGGGGGGGGCGTTAACCCCTGGAACTGGCTGCTGCAGGGTGGTGGTTGGGGTGTGCCTAGCTGCTGGGGTGTATTCCTGATGGAGATGGGGTGTTAACACCTATTGCAGAATGTTATGTGGGCAAGGGTGTGGCTTGCGGATCTTGTTTCTGAAGGGTATTTTGGGGGCAGGAGATTAACTTACTGCCACAGGCCTGTGAGATATTAACCCATGGAACTGGCTGCTGCAGCATGCTGCGACTATCTGCCGAGCAGTACTACCTAGGGGGTATGTTAACCTGTGGAACTGCCTGCCACAGGACTGCACAAAGTTTGGCAAGACCATTGAAAGGCTTAAACCTTGTGGCTCACACGCAGTGATGCTAGCTGGGATAAAAATCTGAGGGCTCCCCATCCCTCTGATGCAGGGCAAACCACAGCCCCTCTCCGGGCCTCAGTTTCTGCAGCTGTGAAATGATACTGGCCTCCTTTGTGAAGTGCTTTGCGATCTACTGAGGGAAAACTCTGTATCAGGGCTAAGTGTTTGTGTTCTGTGTCTTGCGCAGTGGGGCCCTGGTCCGTGGCTAGGACTCCAATCCAAATAATAATAGACCATGGCTCTGTCCTGCTGTGGCCGCCTCCCCACGTCCTGTCCTAGCCTCTGTCCATTAACCGTCGGCCCCTTCCTACTTGGTACATGCAGCTCTATTGCGTGGGCTTCCCTGTGGACTGGCTCCCATGGACTGGCCTCAGATGGGGTTGGGGATGTGGGCTATGATCCCAGGGTCACTGGTGGGGACGGGGGTGGCTTCAGCTCTGTTATTTCTGATCTTGGCTGCCTTTGTTCAGTGGCTTTGATTCCCTTTTATCGCCCCTCGGCAGCTCGGCCCAGCGAACGAGCCCCGGGATTGATGGCGACGACGAACGAAGCGTTGCTTTGGCAGCTGGCCCGGCTTGAGCCGAGATGCTGGGTTTGCTAGCTAAGCAGAGCCAGGCTGGGTCAGGGCTTGGATGGGAGACTGATGTGCTCCCGGGGAGCGGGGTTTAGAATTTGAACAGGTCGGGATCCAGTTCGGCCCTTTCCCTCGAAAAAGGCAAATGTCATCCTAGGATGTCCAGTAGAGAGAGGGAGGTATTAGCGCCAAACTGCTGGTAAGACGTCGTCGGGCATCCTGGGTACAATTCTGGCCAGTCGAGTTCGAGAGAGGTGAATTCAGATGGCGGGAAGTGCCGAGAAGAGATCACGAGGGGACTGGGGAGCCGACCCCCCAGGAGGAAAGTCTCTGGTTTGTTCAGTGTGGCAGAACCAGGGCCGAGATCGAGGGGATCTGGTGGCTCTCTGTGAAGACACTGGGGTGAACCCCAGGGAGGGGGATGAGCTAAAGGACAAATGTTGGCATGAGAACAAAGGGGGATGAAGCGGCTGTGAGTAAATTTCACGGGGGAATTATAAGGTTTTCCCACCATCGGAGGACAGAGGGTCTGGGACAGCCTCCCAGTAGCAGAGGCAACAACCTAACTCGCTTTAGGAGGTGCTTGATCAGTTTCTGAAGGGGATGGCCGGAGGGGCTGCCTGTGACCGCCCGGGGTTGGACCCAGTGGTCCCCTCCGGTCTTGTGTTCCGGTCTGCCGCAAAGTAGGCAGATGGTTCCCCCTGCTGGTCGCTTGAGGCAATTGCGGTCTCAGCGAGCCACCTGCCCGTGGCAAAGACAGAGGCCATCGCTGAGAACCGGGTCCTTTGTTTCGCAGTATTTCAGCTCCCCGGTAAAGCCAGGCCTGGCAAGATCCAAGCCCCAGTGTCCGTAGCAGAAGCCGGGCCCCCTGCTTGCGTGATGGGGGAGCCGGCCCCTCTGACTCACCCTGCCGCTACGCCCACCCCACGGCCCCTTCGTGTGTCCGGTTGAAGCAAAGCCTCTTTCGTTCCGAGGGGAGCGTTGGGGTTTTTCTCTGTCTGAGAGTGGCCGGCTCAGGCTAATGATTGGCTTTTTCGTCTGCTGTAAAGAGGCAGCTATGAAACATAACCAACCCCTAACCACCAGCCCACTTCTGCAAACAGCGTGGAGGCCGGAGCAGGAAGTCGGGCTCTGAGATCCAGAGACCGAGTCTAGAGACGTGCCGGCGTTGGGGGAGTAGGGGGAAGGGGAGATTGCGCCGGGGGCGAGGGAGGGGTTCATCCAGGCACCATGTTCAGCAGGCTGTGGTGAGTAAGGTGTGCTCTGTGGGAATGATTTCGAGGTCAGTTTCACTACTGGCCTCTGAGCTAGCAGGGGCTGAGTGGGGAGGGGCGGGGGGGGGGGGGGGCTGTGGTTAAGGCAAGCGACCTGCGTGTTGGAGCCGAGGGCTCTGTCCTGGCCTCTGCTCCCCTGGGTTGCTATGAGGATCCGATGCTGTTTGCAAAACTTGCATTAGGATTCAACTTTCCCGTGCTGAAAGTCGGGGGGCGGGTGGGTTGTTGGGCCCCTTTATGGGGAAGGGAAAGGAAAGAGCAGCGTGATCCAAGATGCAGCTGGTTGTCACCTCCCTGAAAAAGAGTGGGTTTTTATTTCGGAGCCAGCGGCGAGAGTCAAACCTCCCGCTATGCTGGTGTGAAGCATCTACGACTAAATCCCCCTTGGGGACGGATTAACCCTAGCTGCAGGGGCAGCAAGGCATCCTCATCCCCCTTGTGCAAAGGGGGGAAACTGAGGCACAGAGCGGGGACGTGACCTGCACCGCAGCTTAGTGTTCCGAGCTCAGGACCTGCCCCCGGTCTCGGAGGGGAGTCGCTGTCAGAACCGGGAGGGGAGCGTGGGAGTTCTGGCTCCCGGTGCTGAGAGCGGAGCCGGGGAGGCATGCGTGGCGCAGTGCGTGGCGCCCTCTGCTGCGGTGGAGGGAATGAAGCAGTCCCAGTGTGCGTTGGTTTGGATTTGGGGTTGGGGGTGGGAAGGCGGCTAGCAGGTTTCTGGGCTCCGGCCTCGGAGTTCTCAGCCTGACTGTCCCTCGTCTGTTTCAGCGTGAGTTTGAAGGGCCTGGCACCTGAGGAGCTCGACTCCGCTGAGGGGCAGTTGGACGGCTTCTCCCGACCCCGCAGGGACCCCCGCCGGGCCCCCATCATCCGCAGCAACGACGAGCTGGAGTCCCTGCTCTCGCAGGACGAGGAGGAGGAGGAAGAGGACCTGGAGCGGGCTCAGGTAGGGATGCATCTCCCCTTCCTCCCTTGAGCCCCAGGGGATTTGCCCGAAGGGGGTGGAGGGCCAGATCCGGGAAGGTGCTGACTATCTCCTGCCAGCTGCTGTGTGTCCTCAGCTCCTATTGGCTTCAGCGAGAGAGCTCTGCACCTCACAGGATCAGTGCCCTTCTCCCTCCCCCAAATCTCGCCTATTTGCACCTGCACGTTTGCAGCAATCATGCAACCAGCTCTCATGCTTCAGGGCCTTGTCCCGCACCTGAGACGGATCAGGAAGGAATTATCCCTCTGCTTGCGCATCACTAAGCACCTGGCCACAGCTGTATCCCCAGGGGCAGCTGCCTTGCTCTGAAGCACCCAAAACAGGCCATAAGAGGCAGGGATACTGACTCAGATGGGCCAGTGGTCTGTGATACAAGGAGACCGGGCAGGAGTCCGATCCGCTGTGGAGGGAGGGTGGATGCCGGCTGAGACGGACCGAATCTGGTCTGGTAGGGAGGTGAAGAGAAGTAAGATGGCCCTGCAGTGCAGTCTGGGAGAGTAGAAGGAAGTTCAAAGCAGACTCTGCAATGAGTGAAGCCAGCCAGGCAACCCCTCCTGTCCCTGCCCAGCGCTCTCTGCTCCATTTCTCATCTGTTTTCACCCTGACTCTGCGGCTCCCTTTGTCAGCCCGCGGTGGAAGGAGGAAGGCAGAACAGTTCCTGTTCGGGGGCGTTAGCCTCGATGATGTTTCTCTTCTGGGGAAGGGAAACGGCCGGCAGGGCTGGCGACAGGGCTGGCTCTAGGTTTTTGCTGCCCCAAGCAAAAAAAAATTTTGGCTGCCCCCCACCCCAGCCCTGGGCTCTCACCCAGCCCCCACCAGTGCCCTCCCCCACCCACACCCCCTGCCGCCCCAGCCCTGGGCTCACTCTTCCCCCCCCCCCCCGCCCCCATCCCATCCCACCCCACCCGCACCTCCTGCCGCCCCAGCCCTGGGCTCACTCTCCCCCCATCCCACCCCACCTGCACCCCCTGCCGCCCCAGCCCTGGGCTCCCCCTCCACCAGTGCTGACTCCGCCCGCTCCCCCCTCACCTCCAGCCGGTCCGGCGCTGGCAGGGTCGGGGTAAGCAGCAGGGCTCCCGGGCTTTGCCTCAGCCCAGGGTCCCTCCAGCCGGGGCTCCCGCCTCCAGGACTGTCCGGGACCTGGGAGGGCAGAGCCAGGGGACCGCCCGGCAGGGGGCTGAGGAGCCGACGCAGGGTAGCCCCAGAGGGAGTGGAGCCCCGGAGAGCGGGACGTGGGCCCCGCACGGCTGCACCCCGCCCTCTACGGCCCCGCTGCTGCTGCTTTGGGCCGTCCTGTCGCAATCCCTGGGCAGCTCGGGCTGCTTCACCCAGCCCCGGCTGCGGCGCTGGGGGGCGGCCGCCCTGCGGCACCTGCAGGCAGGGCGGCCCCCAGCCTGAGTTTCCCCTGCTCAGAGCCTGCCCGGCCCAGCCACAAAGTGCGGGCACCGCTCCCCCGCGGCGCGAACCACAGCGGCCCCAGAGCGCCCCCCACGCACGACACGCTGCTGCTGCCAGGGCCGGCAGGGCTGCCCAGAGGATTCAGGGGGCCTGGGGCAAAGCAATTTCGAGGGCCCCTTCCATAAAAAAAGTTGCAATACTATAGAATATTATATTCTCGTGGGGGTCCCTACGGAGCCTCGTGCGAGACGTGTAGCCACGGCCTGGCTGCTCCTTCCGTCCCTAGATTGTAGAGCCAGACGGGACATTGTGATTGTCTCGTCTGACTCTGGGGTGGGGGAACCAGACCTGGGTGCTGGAACTAGAGGGTGCTGGGGGGGCTGCCGCACCCCCTGGCTGGAAGTGAATTCCATTCTATACAGGGATAACAGTTGCGTTCAGTGGCTCTCAGCACCCCCACTGTACAAATTGTTCCAGCCCCCCTGGAACCATGGCTGTGTGTGTGGGGGGCCTAGTGCCCCCACAATGGAAATATTCATGGTCGAGGACCGCCATGGGTCATCTCTACGTCGCTACCCACCAGTGTGTTCCTCTTTGCCAGAGTGCGACTTGGATTTGTTCCCCTCCCCCGTTTCTCCCCCCCCCATGTGCTGGGGGGGAGGGGGGGAGATGAGTGGGACGCCGAGGGGGGACTGGAGTGGTCGCTGCGGTGTGTGGGATCACTGTGAGTGGCAGGTAGGACTCCCCGGCCCAGCCTGGTCCCTCCTTCCAGGCTCTCCCAGGCCGTGGGGACAGGACAGGGTAGAGAGGAGGGGGCTTTGGCACACAGGGTCCCAGCCACTGAGAGCGTGGGGGGAGCACAGGGCACCTCCCATCTCAGTAGCTCCCCTCGTTATCCCTCCATTGCCCCCCCCATTCACAGGGAGCACCCCTGCCCAGCGGGTCCGACCTGCTGCATAACATGGGCCATAGGACTTCCCTGGGTTAATCCCTCCTTGAACTAGTGCAGTTTTCCGATACAAACATCCAATCTTGATTGAAAAGTCTCCAGTGATGGAGAATCCACTACAACCCCGGAGGAGTTGTTCCGATGGTTAATTACCTTCCCGGTGAAAAATCTGCGCCTTGTTTCCGGTCTGGATCTGTCTAGCTTCAGTTTCCAGCCATTGGTTCGCGATCCCCCTTCCTCTGCTAGACCGAAGAGCCCGTTAATTCCCGGTGGAGAGCCTCACGGCCTGGGATCCAGGTACCCCTTCACCTTCCCTTTGTGACGCTAAACAGATCGAGCCGCTTGTGCGTGCCCCTCTCGGACGCGTCCTCCGATCCTTTCATCCGGCTCGTGCCTCTTCCCCGAGCCTTCGCCAGCCTCCTGCTGGAATTGTGGACTCCTGAAGGGGGCCCAGGATTCCAGCTGTGATCACGCTGGGGCCAGATGCAGGTCCCACGGTGCTTTAACAAACATCCGGGGTGTTTAACCCCTGGTTTCCTGGCTAAATTCCAGCCTGGGCCAATTCTACCTACAACTATTCTCTGCATTTTTGGTAGGGCCTAGATCAGACCCCTGCTGAGGTAGGTGCTTCACCTACACTAGTGAGAGACAGTCCCTGCTCCAAAGAGCTGACAGCCTAAGCAGAAAACGGGTGGGAGGGGAAACTGAGGCACAGAGCAGGGCAGTGACTTGCCCTGGGCTGGCCAGTGGCAGATCTGGGAATGGAACTCAGGGGTCCTTAGGCCCAGTGCCAGGTAAAGGTTCCCACGCTGGAGTCCTGCTGATCTCTGGGATGCTTGCTGGTCTCCTGGCACTGGATTCCCTCTCCTCCTCTCCAGCGGACAGGAACAGGGGAGGCGGGGAAGAGAAGCAAAGAGCTAAAGGTACGGGGAGGAGAGCAACTAATTTCTGCCCCGAAAAACAAAACCTCAGTGCACCACAGGCAATGAAAAATCCACAGTGCATTTCGGGTGTTACCTGCCACGGAGGCAGCGCCTGTAGGTGTGATGGGGAATGGCGGGGCTGGGCAACGGAGAACAGGAGGGGAGCCCCCGACAGTGGAGGTGGACAGGCTGCTTCTTGAATCCTCTCGCTCTCTTGCTGCTGCTGCTGCGGGGTTCCACCCCAGAGGTGGCTGCATTTTAGCGGTGGGCAAAGTGATCTGACCAAGCAAGAGCGTCTGGAGAGGCGAAATTCTTCACCCCCTCCCCACTGCAACCTCAACCAACTCTCCTTGGAGCAGTGAGTGGGGGTCCCAGCCAGGGGTTCGTGGACCCCCGTTCTGCTGGCGAGGGGGTGTGGCGGGGACCCTGCCCCCCCACGGGCGGGTGCTGCGGGAAGCAGTGGGCATGCCGCTGTGTTTTTGAGCCGTTGCCCCGAGCCACCCCCCTCACCTGGCGCAGCGGGGGCAGCCGTACCCCTGCGCTGCCTGGCACTGATCCCTGCGCTTGTCCCCAGGAAGATGCCAGGAGTCTGCAGGCCTATCGGACCGGGCAGAACCCCGCCTCCAGCGCCCTCTCCAAGTGCGTTTCCCTGAGTGGCATCGACCGCTTCCCGGATGCGGATGGTGAGTACGGAAGGCCCCTCCACCTGGCTCCTCTGACCCCAGCCTGCCAGGCAACCCCAAGTGCTGGCGGGGGGGCGGGGGGCATCCAGAGGGGCTTGGGGCGCCCCCTTGCTGCTGTGCAATGCCAGCAGAGCCCTGAGCACGGGCCAGGTGTTCTGCCATGTACCTCCCGCCGCCTCGGCTCCAAATTCCCCACCAGGCAGTGCCTAGGGCGACCAGACAGGAAGTGTGAAAAATCGGGACGGGGGGGTAATAGGCGCCAATATAAGATAGCTCAGTGGTTTGAGCATTGGTCTGCTAAACCCAGGGTTGTGAGTTCAATCCTTGAGGGGGTCATTTAGGGATCTGGGGCAAAAATCTGTCTGGGGATTGGTCCTGCTCTGAGCAGGGGGTTGGATTAGATAGGGTTACCATATCTAATAAATAAAAAAAGAGGACCCTCCATGGGCCCTGGCCCCGCCCATTTCCCCACCCCTAGCCCCACCCTAACTCCGCCCACTCCCAGCGCCGGCCGGGCAGCCCCCAGACCCTGCGCCCCCGCCGGCGCTTCCCCAGCGTAGCTGGAGCCCGGGAGGGGAAGCGCCCAGCCGGGGGCGCAGGGTCCATAGGCTGCCTGGCAAACTGTGAAGCCGGTAGTGCTCGGGCTTTGGACAGCCCCTATGCCTCCGGACCCTGCGCCCCCAGGTGGGCACTTCCCCTCCTGGGCTCCGGCGGCGCAGGGTCCGGAGGCACGGGGGCTGCCCGAAGCCGGTAGCGCTCGGGCAGCCCGGCTCTTAAACAGAGCTGAAGAGTCGGGGAGGAGCAGAGCTGCCATTTTCCCGCACATGTTTGGCTTTTTGGCAATTCCCCCCGGACGGGGGTTTGACTGACGAAAGCCGGACATGTCCGGGAAAAAGAGGACGTATGGTAACCCTAGATTAGATGACCTCCTAAGATCCCTTCCAACCCTGATAGTCTATTCTATGAAAAAGACCCAAAAGTCAGGACTGTCCCTATAAAATTGGGACATCTGGGCACCCTAGCAGTGCTGGCTACTGTCCACCAGGGAGAGCGCTGAGACCAGACGAAATCCCCAGGACCTGCTCCAGGGCATTTGACCTGTTGGATTTCTTTCCTGGCCGAGCCTCCCTTCTTGGCGGGGAGGGTTGGGAAACAGGGGGTGTCTCTCACTCTGCAGTCCTAGGACAAACCCTTCCCCATCCCAGCCGGCTTTTCTTCCTTAGCCCTGCGCCCACAGGACTTTTGGTTTTGCAGGTGGGTGTTCCACACTGCTCCCCCAAAGCCCCGCCCCTTCCCTGAGCCCCCCTCCCCTGAGCGCCTCCCGCCTCTCCCCACTCACTCCTTTCTGCCCCTTCCTGCCTTAAGGACATTGGGGGCGGGGGAGGGGGCAGAGAGGGGTCAGTGGCGGGGCAGCCCCACTCGACAGCTGACGGGTGGGGCGACCGCTGAAGAGCTGATTGGCAGCCAGCCCCAGGGGTGCGTGAGCCCCTGAGCACCCCCAGAGTTGGTGCCTATGCCTGGCCCCTAGCCAGGCTCTCGCCCGACAGGGAGGGGAGGAACTGGGCCGTGTTGTCACCAGCAATTGAGTGCAGCTATAAGGGTGGGAGCGCCTCGCTCAGCGGTGATAGCCGCTGCCGGGCGGTGGGCAGACTCCTGCCCCGTGGGAGGAAGCCGGACCAAAGCGACCTGGGTCAGCTTCCCACCTGATCCCCTTGCTAAGATGGGCAACTCAGCTGGGGGCAGAGAGCCAGCCCAAAGCCAGGCCCAAGCAGGCGGCAAGGGGCACATCAGCCGGGCTGGTGCCCTCTCCTCTGTGAGGGGAGCAACTTCTCTCTAGGACGAGAGCGTTTCCCTCGGGGAGGGTCCCGTCCCGCGGCCCTGATGCTCGGTGATCTCTCCAGCACGCTGACTGTTTCCTGTATGTGTGAGGAAACCACCAGACCCTCGGCTTTGTGACCACGGCCTTGCGGGCCGCCCCTTCCTGAGCCCACTGCGTGTCTCCGGCGCAGCCTCGGGTTTCGGCGGGGAGCTTTCCGGGACTTTGCAGTGTGATGATGTCCACTGGCCTTCGTCCTCGGGCACCAGCCCGGCTCTGAATCCGTCATGAGCCATCTGCTGTGCTGCCGTTTCCCTCCTAAATCAATGGAACGCCCCAAAACTTTAGCCCCGAGGTGAGGTTGCCCGGTGGGGCCTGCTGCCCTGCCAGCATGGGGAGAGAGGCGATACTTAAACCTCTCATTCGTGCCCTCCGGGTGCACAAAAAAAGTGATCAGAGCCGGGCGATTTTGCAAATGGCTAGTTCTAGGGGGCTGTATCTCAAGACCCCTTTACTCAAACAGCCCCAGAGCTGGACCATTAGCCATACCCCTCCCCCCCAAGGTGGCACAGCAAATTTCAAGACAATCCGAGTAAGTGTGGGCAGGGCCGGCTCCAGGGTTTTGGCCGCCCCAAGCAGCCAAACAAAAAAACAAAAGCTGCGATCGTGATCGCGATCTGCAGCGGCAATTCGGCGGGAGGTCCTTCGCTCCGAGCGGGAGTGAGGGACCGTCCGCCGAATTGCCGCCGAACAGCTGGACGCGCCGCCCCTCTCCGAAGTGGCCACCCCAAGCACGTGCTTGGTAAGCTGGTGCCTGGAGCCGGCCCTGAGTGTGGGGATTTCAGAGCACTTGGAGTAGTTGAGTCTTAGACAGAAAGCAAGACTCAACGTTAACCAGAGCTCTGCTATTTCGCTCCTGTGTTCTCCGGTCCTAACCCCGAGCCTTGCGGTATCTCTAGGAAGCTGCAGGGTGCTGGATCGGTATCATAGTGGTTAGTTTAGTGAAGCCCACAGGACGCTGACCTTGCTGTGAACCTCTTCGTTGGCCTCCGGGCTACGGCTTCCTACCGTCTTTTTGTTTTCACCTTTGCAGAAATCTCCCTCTTCGCTTCTGGGATGGACCTCGCCAATGGGTAAGGCTCGGAGGCATTTGCTCGTCGTAAAGATGTGTCTGGGTGCCGGGAGCTGTACAGTGGAGGGGCTGTACTTGGAGAAGGAGGATGGTCCTGTGGGTAAGACAGAGGCGTTTGCCTCAGGTGGTCTGGGTTCTGTCCCTGGCTCCTTGTGTGACTTTGGGCAAGTCCCCTCCCTGCCTCAGTTTCCCCACCGGTAAAGTGGGGTTAATGATACTGACCTCCTCTGTTAAAGCACTTTAAGGCCTATTCATGAGAAGAGCTTCGTCACTGCTGGGCTTGTTGTTCCTTTGTTTCTCTTTTCTATTTAGCTTGCAAGTTTTTCAGGGCAGAGGCTGGCTCTCACTGGGTCTGTGTACCGTGCCTAGCATGATGGGGTCCTGAACTCAGCAGCCGCCTCTCAATGATACCATAATACAAAGAATAATAAGTCGCTCCCCAAGCCCCGAAGGGTTAACAGGCTCAGGACCCCTGTTAGTCCAGTACCATATGGAGCAGGTTTCATTGATGCCATACTTCAAATGGGATGGGAACCTGGCTTCTCAGCACCTCACTTGCTGTTGCTGAATTGGTGCAGACAATAGTAGTGTGGCTTAAGAATCGCGAGTCAGGTCCCTTCCGCCCCCCAAATCATGAGATTTAAAAATATAAAACCAGGAATCTTGAGGTTCTTTTTATTTACCTTCTGGTTTTGGCGCCAACGGGATTCACATTTTCAAGCTTCTGTTTCTAGCTGTGAGAGCTAGAAACGTGCTTAAAACAAAGAAGCAGCAGCAGCTGAGAGTCTCTCCTAATCCCATGACTCCAGAAGCAGGGGCTTTAAGAAAAGACACCAAATATGAGTCGGGTCCTACCAAATTCACAGTACAGTTTGGTGAATTTCACAGCCAGAGGGGTTTAAAATTGGTCAGTTTCAGAGGTTTACCTCTGAAATTTCAGGGTGTTATAACTTTGGGGGTCCTGACTGAAAAGGGGATCATGGCGGGGGGGGGGGGGTCACAAAGCTGTTGTGGGGGGGGCAGTGTCGTAGGATTTCCAACCTCACTTCTGTGCTGAGCCCAGCTGTGAAGGCAGCAGCTGCGGAGTTTCCTGTAGCTGGAAGAGGTTCCCGGAGGTGGAGGTGATGCCAATCTCCCCCCAGCTGGGGGCCCATAGCTGCTAGTCCCGGCCAGTGTCCAAGGGCCCCGGCCAATTTGGAGGACCCCGGAAAAATGGGCACCCTGAACCTCCAGCAGGAGCCGTGGAGGTGGGGCAGAATGCCCGAGCACGGACACCCCAAGGATGTGCAGCGCAGAAGTGAGGGTGAGGATGTACCACCCTCACTTCTGCGTTGGCTCTGCAGGTGGGTCTGATCTCCCCACCGAGAGCGGCCGTGCAGGGGAAGGACAAGTCCTGACCCTCCCAAGCCTGGCCAGGACTAGCAGTTAGGTGCCCCCGGCAGGGGCGCTCCCAGCAGCAAGGGGGAGATCGGATTTCACGGGGAAGGGCTTATTTTGTGGGCCGTGACACATTTTTCATGGCTGTGAAATTGGTAGGGCCCTAATTCATGAGATTCCGGCTACAAATCACACTGCCATGGTGGGAAAAGTCATAGTCATAGAAGCAGATAACAAGCAGCTGAGAGCTGGTTAAAGCCCAAAGATTTGCTTGAATAAAGGATCTAAGGGGACATTGACCGGCGTGCAGATCTACAGGGGTGTTTAGCCTCCTGATTTCAGTGCACGTTAGGAGCCTAAATACCTCTGTGGATCTGGGCCCCCCGGACTCCAGGAGCAAACGCCGATGAGAGGGAGCTCCGGGTGGCAGAGGGTTTAATGCATCTGGGCGTCCCTCTAAGCTGTCGATTTCATTTTGTTTGCTCGAGCATCCTCTTGAGCTCACTGGTTTCCGAAGTCCTTTCCCGGGCACGTCCAGCTGCTGCATCGCGGCCCCTGGACGTCATGATCCCGGTCGGCTCGTGGAATGTGACTGATGCAAACCCTGAGTAACTCGTCTGAGTCAGGCTGCCAGGATCTCCTGGGGCCCCAGCTCTTGCTGCTGTATGATACGCCGCTTGGGGCCCTGGCCAAAGCCCCCCCGAGAGGAATGGGAAGGCGTAGGTTCAGTTCCCTGCTCAGCCACAGACTCCCCTGTGTGAGTTGGCTACGGCTACGTCTACACTGCAATTAGACACCCGCCACTGGCCGCTGCCAGCTGACTCAGCCGAGCCCCAAGTGGCTGTTTAATTGTGGTGTAGACGCTCAGGCTGCCGCCCAAGCTCTGGGGCCTTCCCACCTCGCAGGGTCCTAGAGCCCAGCCACCAGCCTGAGCCACAACTTCAGAGCAGGGCTGGGTTTAGAGGAGTCGCGTGAGCCCCACCGTCTGCGGATCCGGGCTGGGAGGCCCGCTCCAATACGCTGTGCAGTCTCGCCTGCGCCTCCCACCTCCCAGCTGGGCTTGATCAAGTGACTCTGAAAGCCAGTGAGCATCTCCGGTGGGAAGCGGGCGGGTTTTTGTGCTGAGGGCCGGAGGAAGAGCTGCGTCCGTACAGTGTGGGAGTTGTTACCTGATGAGGCGGGTGTCTGAAGAACCATAGAATCATAGACTATCAGGATTGGAAGGGACCTCAGGAGGTCATCTAGTCCAATCCCCTGCTCAAAGCAGGACCAATCCCCAGCTAAATCAAACTGTGCCCTAGGGTTGCCCAGAGGGGGACAAGTGGGGCAATTTGCCCCAGGCCCCCGGCCCCGGGGGGGGCACCCACGAGAATATAGTATTCTATAGTATTGCAACTTTTTTTTATGGAAGGGGCCCCCGAAATTGCTTTGCCCCAGGCCCCCTGAATCCTCTGGGCGGCCCTGCTGTGCCCCCACAGAAAGGGGCTGAGTAGAGTCTGGGCATGTGGGGTCAGCCCTTCCTGAGCTGGGGGAGACAGGCCAGGAGCCTGCAACCAGGTTCAGTTCCTGTACCACAGGCACCGTGGGTGACCTTGGGCAAATCACTTAGGCCAGCTCCTCAAAGGTATTAAGTAGGGCTGTCAAACGATTAAAAAAATAAATCACGATTAATCGCACTGTTAAATAATAGAATACCATTTATTTAAATATTTTTGGATGTTTTCTACATTTTCACATATATTGATTTCAATTACAACACAGAATTCAAAGGGTACAGTGCTCACTTTATATTATTTTTATTACAAATATTTGCACTGTAAAAAACAAAAGAAATAGTATTTTTCAATTCACCTAATACAAGTACCGCAGTGCAAGCTCTTTATCATGAAAGTTGAACTTACAAATGTCGAATTTATGTACAAAAAAATAACTGCATTCAAAAATAAAACAATCTCAAACTTTAGCGCCTTCAAGTCCACTCAGTCCTATTTCTTGTTTAGCCAATTGTCCAGACAAACAAGTTTGGTTACATTAGCAGGAGATAATAGTGCCCACTTCTAGTTTACTGTGTCACCTGAAAATGAGAACAGGCATTCGCATGGCACTGTTGTAACCAGCATCGCAAGATATTTACGTGCCAGATGCACTAAAGATTCATATGTCCCTTCATGCTTCATCCACCATTCCAGAGGACATGCATCCGTGCTGATGAAGAGTTCTGCTCGATAACAATCCAAAGCAGTGCGGACTGACGCATGTTCATTTTCATTATCTGAGGCAGATGCCACCAGCAGAAGGTTGATTTTTTTTGTTTTTGTTTTGGTGGTTCGGGTTCTGTCGTTTCCGCATAGGAGTGTTGCTCTTTTAAGACTTCTGAAAGCATGCTCCCTACCTTGTCCCTCTCAGATTTTGGACGGCACTTCAGATTCTTAAACCTTGGGTGGAGTGCTGTAACTATCTTTAGAAATCTCACATTGGTACCTTCTTTGCGTTTTGTCAAATCTGCAGTGACAGTGTTCGTAAATCAAACAACATGTGCTGGGTCATCATCCGAGACTGCTATAACATGAAATATATGGCAGAACACGGGTAGAACAGAACAGGGGACATACAATTCTCCCCAAGGAGTTCAGTCACTAATTTAATTAACGCACTATTTTTTTTAACGAATATCATCAGCATGGAAGCATGTCCTCTGGAATGGTGGCTGAACCATGAAGGGGCATACGAATATTTAGCATATCTGGCACGTAAATACCTTGCAAAGTTGGCTACAAAAGTGTCATGCGAATGCCTGTTCTCACTTTCAGGTGACATTGCAAATAAGCGGGCAGCATTATCTCCTGCAAATGTAACCAAACTTGTTTGTCTTAGCGATTGGCTGAACAAGAAGTAGGACTGAGTGGACTTGCAGGCTCTGAAGTTTTACATCGTTTTATTTTTGAGTGCAGTTATGTAACAAAAAAAAATCAACATTTGTAAGTTGCACTTTCAGGACAAAGAGATTGCACTACAGTACTTGTATGAGGTGAATTGAAAAATACTATTTCTTTTGTTTATCATTTTTACAGTGCAAATATTTGTAATAAAAATAATATAAAGTGAGCACTGTACACTTTGTATTCTGTGTTGTAATAGAAATCAATATATTTGAAAAACATCCAAAAATATTTAATACATTTCAATTGGCATTCTATTGTTCAACAGGGCGATTCATTTTTTTTTTAATCGCGATTCATTTTTTTGAGTTAATCGCGTGAGTTAACAGCGATCGATCGACGGCCCTAGTATTTAGGTGTGTAACTTCAACAGAAATTAGCAGGGCCTAAATCAGGAGTGGAACTCCCTAAAAGGGTGTGGGGCCTACTGGCATCGGAGACCCTGCCTCTGTGCCACCCCTTTCTGCTGAGACCCTGCCCCCCACGTGCTCTTCTACACACACACACACACACACACACACACACACCCATTGCTCACCCTTCTGGCCAGTAAAAAGTGAGGGGCCCTGGCCCCCTGGACCCCCTTGTTCTAAATACCTGTGAGGTTTAGGGCCTTCATCTCTGCATGTCTCAGCTCCCCGCTGGAGATAACCGCTTCCTGCCTCGCAGAGGTGCTGTGAGGATAAACATTTCACAGAGTGACGGGGGCTCAGTAAGGGGGCCAGAGAGAAATATGCCATCTAGAGGGAGACTAGCTCCAACCTAGGGGTGTAGAAAAGGCTTGAATGCTACTTTTGGCGGGAGAAGGACCTGCGGGCAGGGGCAGAGGCAGGCCTGCTGAGAAAATCCTTAGCGATGCTCCGAGCTGGGGAGAACGCTTCCGTTTTATTGCTCTCCAGTTGTGGTCACAAACCCAGCCTGGGCTGTGTTGAGAGGGCAGAATCGGGGCTTACTTCATTCACTGGCTGGCCCAGGCAGGCTTCATTCATATTTCTGAACAGGCTTCATTCATATTTACGCCTTGGGCACAGCCTCCCCCTAGTGGGGTGCCCTGGCATCTGCAGATGCTGCTGGTCTCTGCTTTCGGTGGAAGGGGGGTAATTGTCACAGATGGTACGGGAAGGGTTTGAGATTCCTAGGAGGTTGGCGCCAGACTTGTACAGATTTGAAGATGCTGACAGGCCCCTACTGAAAATCGCACTGGGCACCAAAATGCCTTGACAGATCTGGTCTCAGGCCTGGCCGCTTGGCCTGTCTGTCACAGTTCACGGCCTTAGCATATTTCAGCGTCGCCATCTCTGGCTGCTTTACTGCAAGTCTTGTGCTATTCGGTGGGGTTTTTCCTTAAAGCTCCAGCTCCCGGGGTCATGTGACGGGAGACCCTCCGCTTTCTTTTCTTTTTTTTCCAAGTAAGTTCCTAGCCCCCTTGTAAAGTTGGGAGATGTGATTCCCTAAAGGCTCAAAAGGCAGAAAGCAAACAAAAAGAGACCCCGACATTTGTTACTTTTCAAAGTTTCTGGATTTTTAAAGTAAAATTGGTGGTGGTGGGGGTTTCTTTTTCTAGTTGGGGGGTTCAGGTTTGTGGGTTTGGGCTTTTTTTTTTTTTTTTTAAAACAAAAATCTGGATGAAATTGGTTTTCTCAGGGAAGTTTCCAGGGTTTTCTTTGTGTGTGTGGGGGGGAGGGGGAGGAATGTAGACAAAGTTTCAACCAGCTGTGCTAATTCAGATAGCGTTGTTCATCCCATCCCTATGACATTCTCCAGTATTGCCTACTGGTGACAGCCCAGGCCGCGGCGTCAGGATTAGATCCTGCACACGGTTGGAGGAGATCCCTTTCTGTCTTTAACCTGCAACTCTGTTGTCTATTTGCCACTTGGTGGGTGACAGTGGATAAGTTGCTTCCCCATTCCGTGCCTCAGTTTCCCCATCCGTAACAGAGAGATGATAATTATGTTCCCAGCCAGAGTATTCCTGTGCACTGGACTTGTCCCCCCGCTTTTTGAGCACAGGGAGGCTGCATTAATTTTCAACCACCACAAGCTCCTCCCTCAACGAGCTTTCAGTGGCCAGGGTCTAGGCTGCTAGAAGCCAGCACAGACCATGAAGTGTATCTAGGCCAGAGGTAGTAGAACTGGGAACGGATTCCACCCCTTGCTCCTCCTATACTAGATCCGGCTCCATGTTCTGCAGCTCTGACCATCAGGCTCCACTCTCGGGGCTGGGAATGCAAACCTTGGGCTTGTGAGTCCCTTGCTCCGACCACTAGGCCTCACCATCTCCCTGAATGTCTCCCGAGCCGCCTGTCACACACTGCCCTCCATTGTTTGTATCTGTGTCAGGCGGGGCAGCCAGCGACGAGGGATCTGTCGCTGGAGCTGGTGGGAGGGGATGGATGAATGAATGAGAATGGAGCCGTGTGCTACATATTGCTCGCAGCTTCCCGACTGGAGCGGACTTGAAAAGGAAAATATTGGTTGATTCTGGCCAGTCCTTTTGAAAAATCATGGGTGAACTCCTGCTGGCCTGGGGCAGAACTCCCAGGTATCTAGTGAAAGCTGTGAGTTAAATCAACACACGTCTGTGTTACTAACAGCACCTCCGGTTATTAGAACTGGCAGGGTTTAGGACAGGAAGTGAAGACGTAGGCCACATCCAGTTGAAACTGCAGGGGGAGGTGGCTGGAATGTAGCTACCCAAACTGGACTTTACCCTCCCCTATTTCTGCTGTTTGTTTACTTCTGCTGGACTTCAGTGGGACTAGTCAGTTTCATTTGTACTTAAGGTCGATTTCACATTTAGCTGTAGCTAAGGCATTGGACTGGGACTCAGGAGATCTGAGTTCAATTCTGACCTCCTTCTGTGACCTTGGGTAAGTCACTTAGGCCCAGATCCTCAAAGGGATTTGGGTGCCCCAAATCCCATTGATTTCAATAGGCGTTAGGAGCCTCAATACCTCTGACTGAGGATCCGTGCCTCAGTTTCCCAACCTTACACAGGGGGAAAATATTTCTTCGCTTGTCTAGTTAGTGTGAAAACTTGTGTGCGCTCTTGGACCTTTTCTGCACAAAATCTTGTGCCACTTCAACCACACTGGTATGGTTCAAGCCATGTAGTCCCTTTAGTGGGTAGGGGTACGTTGAGTCTTGAGAAGAGAAGACAGGCTGGGGGAGGAGGAAAGCTGAAAACGGTCTTCAAATATGTTAGGGGGTGTTACAAAGAGGACGGTGAGCAATTGTTTTCCGTGTCCTCTGAAGATAGAAGAAGCAGCAATGGGTTTAATCTGCAGCTAGTGAGACTGAGGGGAGATATTAGGAAAATCTTTCTAATTCTCAGGGGAGGTTGTGGAATCTCCCTCATTGGCGGTTTTAAGGACAGGGATGTCAGAGATGGTCTGGGGTTACTTGGTCCTGCCCAGCCGGACTTGATGACCACTTGCTGTCCCTTCCAGCCCTACAGTGCTATGATTCTTTGTACAGCTCCTAGCACAATAGGGCCCTGCTCTTGGTTGCGATCTCTAGGTGACTGTAATCTCTTTGAGGCAAAGCCTGTCTTTCTGTTCTGTGTCTGTTCACCTGAGTAGGGAAGGAAATAGACTTCTGGGAGGGAGGCTGGCTCATCTTATCAAAAGAGCTTTAAACTAGCAAGTTTGGGGAGATGGTTGGGAGATGCACAGTTAATCTCCACGCCAGATTCCAGTATGGAGAAGGTGAGTAAAATGAGAGGAGACATAGCTGGGGAGATGAGATTGGACATAGGAAGGACAGGAGGGACGGACACTAGGAGGCCCGCAACATATAGTGCTACTAATGGGAGACGGGCTAAACGACATACATTAGGGTGTCTATACACCAATGCCAGAAGCCTAGGTAATAAAATGGAGGAATTGGAGCTCCTGGTCCAAGAGCTGAAACCAGATATCATAGGAATAACGGAAACGTGGTGGAATGACAGTCACAACTGGAACACAGGTATGGAGGGGTATGCGCTGTTTAGGAAAGACCGGAACAGAGGTAAAGGTGGGGGGGGTGGCATTGTATGTCAATAGTGAAATAAACTGTAAAGAAATAATAGTGGATGGATTAGACAACACAGAGTCCGTCTGGGCAATACTCACAATGGGTAATAGGACTTCTAGAGCCTCTCCGGGGATAGTGCTTGGAGTGTGCTATAGACCGCCGGGATCGACCCAGGATATGGATAAGGAACTATTTAATGTGCTTAGAGAAGTAATTACTAATAGAAACTGTGTAATTATGGGGGACTTTAACTTCCCGGAAATAGATTGGGGAACAAACGCTAGTAGCAATAATAGGGCTCAGATGTTCCTAGATGTGCTTGCTGATCAATTCCTCCATCAAGTGGTAGCTGAACCGACGAGGGGGGAGGCCATTTTAGATTTGATTCTGGTAAGTAGTGAGGACCTCGTTGAGGAAGTGGTAGTAGGGGACAATTTGGGCTCCAGTGATCATGAGCTAATTCGGTTTAAAATACAGGGAAGGAGTAACAGAATTAAGTCAAAGACTAGGGTTTATAATTTTAAAAAGGCCAATTTTAACAAATTAAGGGGACTGGTAAGGGAAGTGGATTGGGCAAATGTATTAATGGATTTAAATGCAGAAGAAGCCTGGGATTACTTTAAGTTAAAGATGCATGATCTGTCGGAGGCCTGTATTCCCAAAAAGGGAAAAAGATTACCAAGCAAGAGATTTAGACCGAGCTGGATGAGCGACCGACTCAAAGGGGCGATTAGGAAAAAACAGAAAGCGTACAAAGAGTGGAAGAGGGGAGGGATCAGTAAGGAAATGTACCAAAGTGAAGTCAGAGAATGTAGAGATAGAGTGAGAAAGGCCAAAGGCCGTGTAGAATTGGACCTAGCGAGGGGAATCAAAAGCAATAGTAAGAGGTTTTACAGCCACATAAACAGGAAGAAAGCAAAGAAAGAAGAAGTGGGACCGCTGAAGACTATTGCCGGAGAGGAGATTAAAGACAATCTAGGCATGGCGCAATATCTCAATGAATATTTTGCGTCGGTGTTTAATGAGGCCAATGAAGGGATTAGGGATACTAGCACCATAACAGAGGGGCGTTCGGGATGGGGGATTACCGTATCCGAGGTGGAAACAAAACTTGAACGCCTTAATGAGGCTAAGTCGGGAGGACCGGACGATCTTCATCCGAGAATATTGAAGGAATTGGCGCGGGAAATAGCAGGCCCGTTAGCGATAATATTTAATGAATCTGTAAACTCGGGGGTGGTCCCGTTAGACTGGAGAATAGCTAATGTGGTTCCTATTTTCAAAAAAGGGAAAAAAAGTGATCCGGGTAACTACAGGCCTGTTAGTTTAACATCTGTAGTGTGCAAGGTGTTAGAGAAAATTTTGAAGGAGAAACTAGTTGAGGACCTGGAGGGTAGTGGCAATTGCGATAATTTACAACATGGTTTTACGAAGGGCAGATCGTGCCAAACGAATCTGATCTCCTTCTTTGAGAAAGTAACGGATTTATTAGATAAGGGAAATGCGGTGGACCTAATATACCTAGATTTCAGTAAAGCGTTTGATACTGTACCCCATGAGGAATTATTGGTTAAACTGAAAAACATGGGGATCGATTTGAAAATCCAGAGATGGATAAGGAATTGGTTAATGGGGAGAATGCAGCGGGTCGTATTGAAGGGTGAACTGTCAGGTTGGAGGGAGGTTACCAGTGGAGTTCCCCAAGGTTCGGTTTTGGGACCCATTTTATTTAATCTATTTATAACTGACCTCGGAACCGATTGCAGGAGTAGGCTGGTAAAGTTTGCGGATGATACGAAGGTGGGAGGCGTTGTTAATTCGGAAGAGGATAGGGATATCCTGCAAGGAGACTTGAATGAGCTTGTGAATTGGAGTGTCAGAAATAGGATGAAATTTAATAGTGAAAAGTGTAAGGTGATGCATTTGGGGATGACCAATAACAATTTTAGTTACAAGATGGGGACGCATTGGTTAGAAGTAACGGAAGAGGAGAAGGACCTAGGGGTCCTTGTAGACCGCAGGATGACTATGAGTCGACAGTGTGACGTGGCGGTGAAAAAAGCCAATGCTGTCTTGGGATGCATTAGGCGAGGGATATCTAGTAGGGATAAGGAGGTCCTGCTTCCGTTGTACAAGGCGCTGGTGAGACCTCATTTGGAGTACTGTGTGCAGTTCTGGTCTCCCATGTTTAAAAAAGATGAACTCAAACTGGAACGGGTGCAGAGAAGGGCCACTAGGATGATCAGAGGAATGGAAAACCTGTCGTATGAAAGGAGACTAGAGGAGCTTGGGTTGTTTAGTCTGACAAAGCGAAGGCTGAGGGGGGATATGATTGCTATCTTTAAATATATTAGAGGGATTAATACAAGGGAGGGAGATGAATTATTCCAGCTTAGTACTAACGTGGATACGAGAACGAATGGATATAAACTGGCCGTGGGGAAGTTCAGGCTCGAAATTAGACGAAGGTTTCTGACCGTTAGAGGGGTGAAATATTGGAACGGCCTTCCGAGGGAAACGGTGGGGGCGAGGGACTTGTCTGGCTTTAAGATTAAGTTAGATAAGTTTATGGAGGGAATGGTTTAATGGTAAAACATAGTTGTCAAGGAAAACCAAACAATGGTAGGTAAATAGCATAATGGCTAAAAGGGGTCAGGATGGAGACTCTTGCCTATATGCTCGGGGTCTTACTGATCGCCATATTTGGGGTCGGGAAGGAATTTTCCTCCAGGGCAGATTGGCTGAGCCTCTGGAGGTTTTTCGCCTTCCTCCGCAGCATGGGGCAGGGATCTCTAGCAGGAGGGTCTCTGCCGATTGAGGTCACTAATAACAGGATTGGGGACTTCAGCAGCAGAGTCCAGGGAAGGGGCGGGGACGGTTTTATGGCCTGCAGCATGCAGGGGGTCAGACCAGATGATCATAATGGTCCCTTCTGACCTTAAAGTCTATGAGTCTATGAGTCTGTACAGCGCCTAGCACCGTGGGGGCCCTGGTCCGTGACTGGGACTTCTAGGTGCTCACAATACAAATATTAGATGCTACAGTCATACAAACCGTTGTTAATAATCTTGGGTAAGGACTGTCTTGAGACATCAAAGATGTTTTGTTTTGTTTTTTCAATGGGATCACTCATCGGGCTGCACCACTAGGTTTTAAAAACTTTTTACAACCCAACCTCACACCGACTCTGTCCCCATTCACCGTTTGAGATCATTCTGCCATTAGCCTGTTGCCCCAGAAACGAGCGCTGCGGTTCGTGTGGGGCGTTATGACTTCAGTGCAGGGATACAGGCGCCGGGGCTGGGAAGGGATCAGAAAGCCTTCGATCATTGCGAACTGGTGAGGTGGGCGGGGACAAGTGAAAGGGGACTCGGTTCATGTGTTGAGTCTGATTTAGCTGGAAGCTTCCCCTTCCTGTTGGGAAAGTCCCTCTACAGCCAGATCTACGCGTAAAGGTTTCGCCAGCTTAGCAGTTAGGGGCTGTGATTGTTTAATGACACAACCGTGTCACAAAAGCCCTAGTGTAGATGCAGCTCTGCTGCCTAAAAAGTGTTTTTGCCGCCATTGTCGATTTTTCACTCCCCGAATCAGGACCAGCGATACCGGCAAAACACTCTTTTGCTGGTATAAATGCATCCAGGCCAGGAGGGTTTTTGCTTGTGTAGCTACACTGGCAAAGCTTTACAATGCAGACAAGGCTGGGTGGGAGCTGGGTGGTGCCCTGGGGAGGCGCCCTGGAAATCTTGACTCCCTCCAAGAGCGCTGACCCCTGGCTCCCCACCCAGGAAAAGATCAGGGAAAAACCTTAAATTGGGGTCTGTGGACCATGTGGGTATGAAATTCCACCTCCTTAATCCCCTGACTCCTGGAGCCGGGGCCTTTAAGAAAAACCCCACCTGATACCGCCAGAGTTGGCGACGCTGAATTGTCCTGGACAGCCAAGCCCACGCTGCATGCACCGGCCTCATTGTATTCCCTCCCTCCCTGTCGATTGCAGCCAGGGGTGGGGGTGACCAATTCAGCTTTCAGCTGCCGGTTATCCCTGCGGTTGCAACGAGAACGTGGCCCCCTTTCCAGCCAGCGGGCGCGCCGCATGCCTCCGAGCCAGGGGGGACAAAAGCTCTTTGCGGCCACGCAGACGTGTTAATTGACCTCTCCATAATGGGTCTGCCTTGCTCATAATTCACCTCCGTTAATTAGCGCCCAGGCTCATTCGCAGACAGAGAGGCCCTTGTGCGCGGTGCCGGCCCCCTGGGAGCCTGGCCCGTGTTTGCTTAGGGCCCTGGCACTGTTATTCTCGTTGGGCGATGGGGCAGTGAGAGGTGCCGGATTGCAGCGGCAGGGCGAGCCCCACCCCTGCCAATCTTGCTGGTCCCTAGTAGCTGTAGGACAGCGATGGCCAGGGCAGGAATGCAGCTCCCCCTGCTAAGAGCATGGGGGGCTTCCCCTCCTCCCCCAGGCTTGGGGGTAAGCAGCTCCCTATCCCCTAAGCAGCACCTCCACCCTCACCCCACAGCTCTGGCTCCCCCTCGCCTCAGAACACCCCCTCTCCTTGGCTGGTGCAATAAGAACTCCCATGTCGCAATCTTCTTTAACCCCGGGGAAAGCACAAGACCCCAGCATGAGCGGGGCCCTGGTGTGCCCGGTGCTGGCCATACGTGCAGATGCCTGCCCTGAGCCCGTGTCCTCTAGGGACAAGGGTAGGTGGCTCCCTGGGGCCTGTTGGGGCTAGGCTGAGACCCTCCAGCTGGTTTCACGTCTGCTCCCGAAGGGGGGGGACCTTTGTTCCTGAGTGGGAGACGCAGCCCTGCGTGCTGCCAGCGCGGTATAGAGCGGCTGTCGCTGGAATCTCGCACTACCATCTCCCCTCTAGGCCCTTGGGCTCGGTTGGTGTCTTTGGCTGTGATCCTCTGCCTGGCTCCCGCGCCTCCCCACCCTGCCAGGCTGCAGATGTCCAGGTCTCCGCCCACCCCGCGCTGCCCTGCCGAGAGGATTACCATAATCTCCATCCATCCATCCCCTGTCACAGCCCATTCCCGTCTTCATTAGGGGGGCCCAGCCAGCCGGGCGCTTTGTTATTTCAGGGCTGGGATTACTGAGCAGGGCCTCTCCCCTGGCTTTGATAAAGGCCGATCTCTCGCTGGCTGCCTGCAGGGTGGGTAACTGGAAGCTGCGTGGCTGGACTATGTGCCGGGCACTGAGCTGTCAATGCGAACCTGGCCTAGATCTGCGTCCTTGGGACCCTTTTCTCTCCGCCTTCCCTTCCCCTTGGTCAGCCCAGACAAGAGTCTGTCCCAGGAGAGGGGAGGGAGGGTACTTTCTTATCGCTCTGCATCTCTTGGCTTTGGAGTCAGGGACCTACTCCTGTCCTCGCTCTGTGTGTGTGTAACCTATTTGTAGTCCCTGGGGGGGTGACTTCTGGAGCACGCCTCACCCTGCCAAGGCCCGCGTGAGGGCCTCCATGTGTGGCGGAAGACCCAGAATGAGGGACCCCAGTGATGCTAATGCAGGAAACGGACCCTGCTGGGATGGCATCGATTCCTTTACCGTGGATGGCTCTTTCTGCGACCCTGGTGCTAAGAGTCTGCCTTCATGCTGGCGGTGACAGCAAGGGGCGCGCTGGCTTTTGACAGAGCCACGGGACTGAAATTTCTGTGCGGAGGCAGGCAAGTGACTTGCCCAAGGTCACCCCGGAAACTAGTGGCAGGGCTGGGATTAGAACCCACATCGCCTGGGCACTCCCTTAACCACAAGTCCATCCTTCCTCTCGTGGTACAGCCGGCAGGTCCCCACCCGGAGTCCTGCAGCGGGCCCAGTGACTTGTGGCAGGTCCCTTCGAAGGGCGCCCAGTCTCCACGTCAGGACAGCGGGATCGGCCGGAGGGGGGAGGATGGGAAGCATTTACCTGTAGTTCTCCCCCCCCCCCCCATTTGGGTTGATTTGTGCAGACTAGTTCGTGTCCCATCTCTCTGGATGAAGCGGGTTATAAGCTGCTGCCCGTCACCCTGGCTTCTGAGCGCCTGAGCTCAGGGGTGTGTGAAATCCCCCCCTCTCCCGCCCCCAATTTCCTGCGCAAAGGGGCTGCGGCTACAAACCCAATTGCCCAGCCCGACATCTAAGGCTGCCTAAGCAAACAGAGGGCTCTGTGTGCGCTTCCCCCAGCTGGGAACTGCAGCCGCCCTGCCCTGTGTGTCGCTGGGGCTGCTAAGGGCGCTGGCCCCTCCCTATTTCCTGGCCTTTAAACAACAAGAAGAAAACAGGGGGATTGTTTGTCTGTAGCGCCTGTGGGGTTGGTTTTTTTAATCCTCCTTCCCCTGCAGCTTTAATGCCGGGAGCTGCGGACAGCTGGACGCTGCCGGGGAGGCCGGAGACCAGGAGAACCAGCACCAGGAGGGAAGCCCTCTGGGACGAACCCTGAGCTTCTTCATGAAGATGACGGGCAAGTCGAAGGTAGGAGGGACCGTTCGGTTTGTGACCCGGCCGGGGACTGGCAGGGGGGAGCCCGGGGCCTCCTGGTTGGAGTTTGGGATCAGGAACTCCTGGGTTCTTTTCCCAGCTGTGGGAAGGAAGTGTTGTCTAAGGGTGAGAGCATTTGAGCAGGTGACTGGACTCCTGGGTTCTCTTCCCAGCTCTGGCTGGGGATTGGGGTCTCCTGGTTAGAGCATGTGAGTGGATGTCAGGACTCCTGGGTTCTCTTCCCAGCTGTGGGAAGGAAGTGTTGTCTAAGGGTGAGAGCATTTGAGCAGGTGACAGGACTCCTGGGTTCTCTTCCCAGCTCTGGCTGGGGATTGGGGTCTCCTGGTTAGAGCATGTGAGAGGGTGATAGGACACCTGGGTTCTCTTCCCAGCTGTGGGAAGGAAGTGTTGTCTAGTGGTTAAAGCATGTGAGCAGGTGTCAGGACTTCTGGGTTCTCTTCCCAGCTCTGGGAGGGAAGTGTTGTCTAAAGGTTAGAGCGGGGTGGGGGACGCCCACGCCCGCTGGTGCTGGGACCCCATCAGCTAAGGAAGACGGTGGGACCTGTAGGAGACCTCTCCTCCCAGGGTGCCTGGCAACTCAGTAAGTGGCATTCTCTGTGAGATGTTGGCTCATCACCCCGGTGCTTTTGATCCAGGCTGGATTTGAATCAGTGACCTAGTGGTGACGGATTCCCTGTGATCCATCCGCTGCCCTGGAAGGAAGCTCCATTGGGATGTAACCCACCCTCCTGCTCTGCGGTACCCTGGAATTCCCCTTCGTTGGGCTGTCTGCTCAGCCTCTTGGTTCCTCAAAACCGGGTGTATCTGCAAAGCAGCTGCCTCGTGGTCGAGGAAGTGAAAACCTTTTCCTGCCTCATGAAGGAACGGGTAGGCGGTGCAGCAGGAAGGGTTGGTTTCTCTAGCAAGCGCATGCACCGCTCCGCTTTGCCCACCCCGGCTTTCGTTAATCAGGACCAGGTCCTGGAGCATGTGTTTCAGAGAGTCTCCTGCCGCTGCCTTCCAGTAGATGGGCACAGGCAACAGCCATTAGTGAGTACTCTGAGCTCAGGACTCCTGGGTCCTACCCCAGATGCCTTGAGTGACCTTGGCCTAGTGAGGGTCCTGCTCTGTCATGCCTCAGTGTCCCTGGGATAATGTTATTTACCCACCTTTGTAAAATGCTTTAGAGAGCCACACGTGACTAGCCCTATGTGAGTGACAAGAGCCATTATTTAGGATTGTCTGGCAGCCCCCAGGAAGCAGCTAGGTGTCCCCTCTGACTTGAGCTAATGGGGAATCGCTGTCAGCAATACAGGGCTCATGACACATAGCTGGGCAGTGCCGATTCCCTCCACTGGAGGGCAGTGGTGCCACATGCACGCGCGCCCATTCAGCACACTGCAGATTTTCACGCTGGCTTGTCTCGCCCTTCCTCTCCAGGGCCGGGCAAACAACAGGAAACGTTGCTTTTCTCTCGATAGCATCTGCAGGGTGCAGCCTCGCTCTTCCTGAGGAGTGTGGATTAGGCAGCTGGGTTAAACTCTGAGTCTAAACCCCTCTTAGGCTCTTTTGCAGAGCTCTGGCTCTGTAGCCCCCGGGCACAGCCCTTGCAGAACAGGTGCAGCTGTGCACGCTTGCCCAGGCGCATTATGGGTCCCCCCCCCAGCTTCCTCCAAAGCATCCCTCTAGAGATTGGGGGGTGGAGACCTCTCTGTCCTGATCCCATGCATAGCACAGCTATGGGGTTGAATTCACCAGTGCAGAGCCCAGTAGAAGGGGCTCGAACCTCCCACAATCCTGGAGCTGGTTGGAGTAGCCCTGAGGTCCTGCCCCCGCCCCGGCTACCTTCAGCGAGGGGTGCACAGCGCTGGAGCGGCTGGTTCTGTTGTACCCTCGGCTGCTGCACCCAGCAGACGGACTCCGGCCCTGCTGCTGGCTGGGGGCCCGTGGGATTGAATCCCGCCCCCAGACGCTGAGGGGAAGCAGGGTTGTGAACCCTCCGCTCCGGGCGCTGTAGAAACCATTAATCCCAACCCGCCTCCCCAATGTAATCCTCCCTCCTTCCTCTCCGTTCAGGGGCGCGGCGGATGAACAGCCAGCTGTTAACAGCGTTACCAGCCAGCCCAGGAGTACAGATTTGCTCACCCCCCCCCCCTTTTGCACGGTTTCAACCGCTGGCAACCTTCACCTCTTGGCTCCCAAGTGTGGAGGAAGGAGCGGGAGGGCGAGGGAATGCCTCCGCTCTCCTCCAGAGGCTGGCTTGGTCCTGTTTTTCGCTCCATTCAACAGCTGTTTCCAGGTCTGTCTCTCCCTCCCCTCCCCCCGGGCCTGAGATGATCCAGGCCATCGCTTGATGCTTGAGTCACGGGGCGCCAGGAGGTTGTAGGCATTTAAACTGTCTCCTGTGCGTTTCGCTGTTGCTTATTAATCATGGGAGGGAGGGAGGGAGGTGGGAAATGGAATGAAAACCTCTCTGTGCCCGGAGAGCCCTGTCTGAGAGTGGGGCCCCCTTGGCTGTACAGACAGAGAAAGTCCCGGCCCCAGACAAAGGGTGGGAGGGGAAACGGGGGGGGAAGTGAGATGCCAGAGGTCACCCGGCAGGCGAGTGGGAGCATCTTTGATCGGAGGATCTCAAAGCGTCCTACAGACACGATTGAGCTAAGCCTCGCAGTACCGCCTGCCTGCTTTCCAGAGACCGAGCCGAGGGGCTGGAGGGGATTTGCTTGAGGTCACTCCGCAAGCTGGTGGCAGAGACTGCCTGGAGAACCCAGGAGTTCTGGCATCCGCACCTGTGCTAACCAGTGCGTAATACCTCCTGCCTAGCTGTTGCTTGTGTGTGCCGTTAGCTGGAGGCTGGGGGTGCAGAGGAAGCATTAGAGATGATCAAGAGAGAGATTTGAGGCTGGTTAGAAAACCCCAGGGAAGCCATTGTCAGCCGGTTTGGATCCAAAGTGCTTCCTGGAGCCCAAGAAGCGGCTAGAGAACAAGGTTTGAACTGCCCTGCGGTTGCTAGTTTGTTTTGCTTCGAAGGGATCAGACTCGGGACATGGGTCAGGGCCCCCCTGGAACGTTGCTTTCGTAAATTTCCTTTTGAGTAGTTACGCGACTGAGACTCTCATTTCAGGGAAGGAGGTGTCAGTTCCTTAGCCTCTGCCCCTTCCCTCTCCAGGAAGTCTGGGATTGTGGTCGCAGGGCCGGAGTCAGGAACCGGCTGTTTCTGTCCGACTTTAAAGCGATCTCCAGCCGGACGGGGGAAAATATTCTGCTTAGACGTTGTTTGCCAAACCGGCAGGACACACAGGGCTTCATGTAACAATTGCATCAGGCAAAACAGGGATGTGCTTAAACTGGGAGCCCGAACTCTTCTCTTCCCCACTGGCCCTTCACCCCCAAATACTAAACCTCTGGCCTTTAGAACCGACATCATCAACACAGGGATCTTCATGAAAAAGCTCAACAATGCTTTGTACTTCGAGGCTTTCATCCAGGGATCTCAAAGCACTTTCCAAAGCAAGATAGAGCTAATCGCTGCTTTATATATGGGGAAACTGAGGCACGGGGAGAGGCAGTGACTTGCCCGAGGTCACCCAGCAGGCCAGGGTCAGAGCCTGGACTAAAACCCAGCTCTCCTAATTGCTGGCCCAGTGTTCCAGCCGCTAGACTATGCAGCCTCGTGTTTTAAAAGGGACTGGGTAATTTTATGGCCCGTAACTCTGTGCCTCTGTTAGGGGCTGAACCTTCGATCCTGACATGGGGCAGATATGGAAATCCCAGTCCAAACTGCCCCAATGTCTGGAGAATTCGACTCCGACTCACCCTAAAGAAAGATTCGAGCTGTGAATTTGGACCTGAACCCCTATGGGGATCTGAGGTCCCCCGTTCAGGTCTCCATTTCTGACATTAGCGCTCTTTGCTTGAGCCCCTGCCTGTGATCTGTGTTCCAGGAAATCCTGACCCTACGCAACAGCTAAAGAGGAGGAGACAATAAAAACTGCTCTCAGATGGCTGGGAAAAGGGGGGAATATCCTCAAACTTCCCAGCAGGACAAAATCCCGGGCCATGAATTGCAGCACGGTGGGGAGATGCTGCTAGGTTCCTAGTTGTGCAGCTAGTGGGATTGTTGGCAAGTGACACACACATGTGCAGAGTAATTGACCCTAATGGCCTGAGCACAGGCCTGGGGCCCAAGAACTCCTGAGGTCAGACCCTGGCTTTGACACTGATTCCCTCATGTCCTTTGATCTCCAAGCCTCTGCTTTCCCATCTGTAAAATGGGGGCACGGGGTGACCACACTGCCCCCGTTCCCAAGTGGCAGTGGGATTGCAAAGCCCCGTACAACTGCCCAGTACCCTACTTTGCAACATGGAAAGAGACTAGGGGCCCGAGTGAAATCCTGAGGTGGCGAGCCACGGAGGAGATCGCCTGGTGTATGGGGAGCTCTCCACTGTCGCGAGGCCAAAGCGGGAGGTGGGAGGAGAGGTGCTGGAAGCCTTCTTGCCCTCGCGTTCCCACCCCGTCGCCTCCTGGCTCCCACCTTCGCGTTACCTCCTGGGCCCTGGGGTGCTGCCAGCTTCCCAGGTGGCGAATAAATGCGGCCCGGCTGTCACATGCCCAGAACTCTGCTCCCGCGGGGTATTTTTGTCTCTCCCAGCGCTGCACTCCAGCAATAAGTTTCAACGGGGCCGCCCGCCTGCGGGTTTGAATCGCCTTCAAAGTGGCACGGAGCGGCCGTCTCTCCGCTCCCCGACCCAGCGGCTAATTGAACCCAGCTGCTCGGCGTTTCTGGGATGGGAGAAGGGCCCTGGCTGAGCGATCCGGTTGGGCCTCTCCAGTGCTGGCCCTGGCGCAGCAGGACACGTGTTGTAATGCAGTCGGCCATTCTGGAGCGAGGGGATTTGCTATAGCGGTGTGTCACCTGGCTTTCTCACTTCTTAGCTGCCCAGGTTAATCAGCCGGGAGCTAGCTTCCCCGATAAGCACCAGAAAGAGCCGTTTCTACCACGCTACGCTGCATAGATTTCCCCGAATACTCCTCCAACAGGCAGCCCGTGGAATAGGCTCTGTGTTCTGGGGTGTGCAGGGGGTGATTCTCTAGGAGGGCTCTCTCCATGAACTGAGCTGCGAGTGTTGCTGCTTCAGCCAGTGTCGTGTGGAGGAGAGGTGGAACAGAACCTATTTCTGGTTCTTTACAGTCCTTTGGCATTGTTTTGCCCGAGTTTTAACCCTGACGTCCTTGCCACTGTCCCTTGTGGACGCTCAGATTTTGCGTCCTTCAATTCCCCATGCAGTTTCAATAGAGTACGGGACTCTTCTTTACCTCGTGCCCTAAATGGTTCTGCCGAGCTGCTGTGTATCCGTTCAGTAGCAGCAGTGCTCCTCCCCAGAGATGGCTGCATTTCCGGCCAGAGTTAGCGAGCCTTGTGCAGCGTTGCTGTGAGCTACTAAACAGCTGCTGCGTTCCGCCGCAGAGGTGGTTGCATTTCTGTGATGAGTGAGCAATCCCTGTGCAGTAGTACTGTGAGCTACTATACAGCTGGTGTGTTCCAGCCCACAGGTGGCTGCATTTCCATGCTGGGTGGGTGAGTTACTGTGTAGCATTGCGGGAGGGATAGCTCAGTGGTTTGAGCATTGATCTGCTAAACCCAGGGTTGTGAGTTCAGTCCTTGAGGGGGCCACTTAGGGATCTGGGGCAAAAATCAGTACTTGGTCCTGCTAGTGAAGGCAGGAGGCTAGACTCAATGACCTTTCAGGGTCCCTTCCAGTTCTAGGAAATAGGATATCTTCATTAAATTATTTATTGCTGTGAGCTACTACAGAGCTACGTTCTGCCACCCTGGAGGTGGCCGCATTTGCATGCTAGCTGAGTGATCCCTGCACACTGTTGCTGTGAGCTACTAAACAATAGTCATGTTCCACCCCAGAGGCAGCTGTCCTCTAGCGGTGGGCAAAGCGAACGCAGCAGGCAGTTCGTGTGTCAGTTTGCAAAAGGTTTGGAAGCGCTCCTCCACCCAAACACTGCTCCACTGTCCCCTTGTCTTCAACCCCTGCTATATTTAGACGTGACTCATGTTCTAAAATCAGAATAGTGTGTGTGTGTTTTAAAAATAAACCCGCCAAGCTACACATGAGCATTACATAGAATTCAGTGCTGGCCTGGTTTGAATATTTCACTGGCTAATGAAAACAAAGAAAAACACCGTCCCGGCGGTTAGGACGCTGTTTTAATGGCTGGGGCGGGGCCAGGGCAGAACTTCCTGGGAAGTGATTGATCACATGCGACGGCAGCTCCCACGGCAGTTCAAAAATCCTCTTTTATGACCCGATCTGATGCGCATCGAGTGCTTCCATTGACAGTAGGGCACTTTGGATCCGGCTGTTAAGAAGCAGGTGAAACCTGCCCTCTCCTTTATTTAAAGAGACAGGATCCCAGCCCAAGGGATGCAGGGAATCTGCAGGTCAGCCTGTTTTAGGGCCTGATCCTGCAAGGTCCTGATGCCTGGCTTGGATGGGAGGCTGTGGGGAGGGGTCTCCTCAAAGGCTGGTTCAGCTGTGTAAGTTAATTTTATAGGCACTGCTCTGTGCGGCAGAGGGAGAGGGTTGCCAGTTTTGGTTGGACATATTCCTGGCGCTTTCATCACATGACATCATCTTTAATTAAATAGTCATCTTTAATTCCTGGAGACTCCCGGCCAATCCTGGAGGGTTGGCAACCGTAAATGAAACCTTAATCTGTCACAGTCTAAGCTGGCGAGGGACAAAGACTGACAAGGAGGGGGCAGGGACGGGGGTTAAACCCCAGATCCAGCCGCCTCCATGTACCCAGCTTGGATCCAGATCAGAATTTCTTAACCGACCTTCTGTCCCGCTCATGGGCCAAACCGAGTCCCTGGATAGGAACAGAGCGAAAGCGGGTCCAAACTTTGCACCTGGGATCCGTAGCAAGAGTAAAATGAAATCAATAGGACCAAAAGCTGTGACCACTGTGGATTTTATATATGTAAATCATGTGATTTTTATCTCTAGCTATACACACATATCACATGCATGTGATTATAGAGAGTGTGTATATGGATAAGGGGGGAGGGATAGCTCAGTGGTTTGAGCATTGGCCTGCTAAACCCAGGGTTATGAGTTCAATCCTTGAGGGGGGCATTTAGGGATCTACAGCAAAAATCTGTCTGGGGATTGGTCCTGCTTTGAACAGGGGGTTGGACTAGATGACTTCCTGAGTTCTCTTCCAACCCTGATATGCTATGGAAAAAAAATATATATTTCTCTCCACCCATTTTTACCTGATGGGCAGAAGGTTGAAAGCAAGCACCATATGCAACAGATGCTAATTGTACTCTTTAATGCCTTACTGGAAGGGGGTCAGATAGCAGGGTGATGGGCATGGGATAGGATAGGAATTTTTGTCAATAAACACTGCTCAGCATTTCTGACACAGGTAACTTACGAGGGATGGAACCGAGCGATGGGGTTGAAACTTCCCCAGGGTCTGGAAGGTACATAGGGGGTGTGTGTGTGAGATGGAACATTTTGAGTTCAGCCTCACCTCTGTAACTGAAAACATTGAGCATGACACATCATCAGGTGGGGGTGTAGCTGAGGGCAAACGTAGGTCTGTAATGAGAGGTGATGGGGTAGGAAAGTCCCTGCTGAAGAGAGACAGTGATGTTATAATGGGGGTGGGAGTGGAATGTTTTGAACAGCTGAGTGGGATCCCTACCTGTACACAGAAACTCTTAGTGATTGAGAGGTTCCAGCAGACTGAAGGAAGCTCATTGGTTGGAAGGAGGAAGCATCAGACACAGTTTGGGTTAGTTTATGCAGACGGGGGTGGGTGTTACAGGATCCGGGGTTATCTGCATAGGTGCTGGAATTAGGGGGGCTTCTGCATCCCCTGGCTTGAAGTGGTTTCCTTCATATACAGGGTTCACAGTTTGGTTCGATGGCTCTCAGCACCGCCACTATAAAAATTGTTCCAGCACCCCTGGTTATGTGGTATCTACTGTTGGAAAGTAGGTAGCAAATCTCCATTGTGGGGGAAAATCTGCATAATTTCAACATGAAACTGTTGAGCGGAGACGTGGAGGAGGATCTGAAAAAGAGGGGTGTGTCTCTGGGGGAGGTCTGGCAAGGAAGCACTATAATAATACCTTGCCTTCTTCTAGCAGGATCTCCAAGCAAACACAAATGCAGCCACGCACCACCCTGGGGGAGGGAGGAGGTGGTGTTGTCCCCATTATACAGATGGAAAAACTGAGGCACAGTGGGTGGACACGTCTCAGACACCACGTCACATGGTGAGAGGTGCCGGTGAAATACATAGAATGAACAGGGAATTAGTATCGGAGCCAGGAGTCCAGATTTCCAGGCCCTTCCCACAGCTCTAACCACTAGACAATACTCCCTTGCCCACTGGAGGGTTGTAGGGAATCTGCATGTGACCCTGTTTTAAGGCATGATCCAGGAAGATGCTGATCACTGGCTTCAATGGGAATTTGAGTCCGCCCAGGAGGCAAGCTTGTGGGGAAGAGACTCCTCAAAGATTGATGAAGTCAGAGCTGGGGATAAAACTCAGCACTCCTGGCTCTCCAGCATCTGCATTAACCACTAGACCACGCTCCCTCCCAGAGCTGGGGCTAGAACTGCAAACTCCTGATGTCCAGCTCCCTGGTGTAACTACTGGACTCCCAGATTCTGTTCCTGGCTCTGCCACTAACTTACTGTGCAACCTTAAGCAAGTCACTTCACTTCTTTCTGTGCCTCAGCTTCCCCCATCTATATAATGGGTATATTGAAGCCAGTGGGAATGGGGGAGCTAGCTATGGTGATGGCGGCGACTTTAATTCTTAAGATTTTGTTTTCTCTGTACTGCATCTAGAGAGCTGCTGTCTGTCATGTAGCATGTGTCTGAAGGCAGAGCTCCTGTTGTGACAGGCAGAGTTTTGTAGCATGTTACAGAGGAGCTATACACACTGTGCTCTTCCCCATGGAGACTTTACTTTGGTTCTTTATTGTTCCGATTTTCCAGCATCTGAAACAAACCGTTCAAACGGTAGTATAGTTTTCCTGTTGGCATAAAGAAACCGTAAGAGCTGTGTTGGTTGGGGTGATTGCTTAGGCATTGTGCTTGGCTAGGTGAGCAAACATCACCCCAGTTTTCCTCGCTGTAACAGGGGAGTAATGACTGATATCTTCCTGTGTGAAATGTTCCCACGCTGCAGGGAACTGGCTGATCACATGCAGCTGCTGGGTTCCGGTCCTTGTTCAGAGGGGGGCGGGGAGATCAAGTGGAGAACAAAGGAAGCAGGGTGACTAAACTGAGAAGGACAAAACCTCGCTGCACTTGAACTGAAGCTAATCAATGACTGTAGCAGTCACAGTGGTGTAGTATGAGTGGGACAGACGGATGGGGAATGCCCATGAGATAAGATCTGAGCCACTACCGGGAAATAGATTGAGAGGCCCTGATCCAGAGCTTGACCTGCTCAAAGCACCTGGGGTGATGGATGAGGAAACGGAGGGACAGAAAGGTGAAGTGACTTGCCGAAGGTCACGCAGTGAGCCACTCGCAGAGCTGGGAATAGAACCTGTGGCTCTCGCTTGCCAGGGCTTGATACGCATTAGGTACGAAACTTCATTGGAATCACAGCTTTAGTTCATCACCAGGGCAACTCCCATGGGAACATGGGCCTCCTTGCAGATCACGCGCTACCTGGATTGGTCTCTGGCTAGCCCTTCAGGTGGGCTGGCTGGCTATGCGGTTGATGTTGTCACTGGCGATCTTATTGGGCCACTCTGACGCTTTTGGTACCCATGTGCCAGCCAGCTAGCAGCCTTCCTTGGTAAAAGCACTTCAGAACGTGTTGGTCTTCCATCCTAATAATGCGTCCGCGCCGAGAGAGCTGCTGAGGGCGGCCATTAGCGGGTTTGGCTTCAAATATCCTCCAGGCTGATTTTTGGCCTGGAGAATTGCAAACCTCAATCCACTGCTCTCCAGCCTTCCTCAGCGCTCACGTTCCGCGGCCGGGCGCTGGCGTTGGTGTTAAACTGTTGCAACTTTGTGCCCGGAGCGTGCCCTGTTCCTTGGGGGTAACCACTCACCCGCACGGCCTCACGGACCATTCCTAGTATTTAAACAATCCCCTCAGTTGCTACGGGAACCAGGTTGGTAACGTTCCATATCCTGCGCCTTTTGTTAAAACGCAACTTGAGAACAACACCCACACACGCCAGCCCCCGCCAACGGTGGCAGAAACAGCTCCCGAATTCCACGCACCACCTGCTTTACCCCTCGCCTCCCCCGCGCCTGGTATTCTATTCCCTCCGCACCTACAACGGTCCATTAATGGCTATTAGCCAGGATGGGTAAGGAATGGTGTCCCTAGCCTCTGTCTGTCAGAGGGTGGAGATGGATGGCAGGAGAGAGATCACTTGATCATTGCCTGTTAGGTTCACTCCCTCTGGGGCACTTGGCATTGGCCACTGTAGACAGGATACTGGGCTAGATGGACCTTTGGTCTGACCTGGTATGGCCGTTCTTATGTTCTAATTGTTCTCCTTAACCTCTGAGGACAGGACTGGAAGCAATGGGCTTAAACTGCAGCAAGGGAGGTTTAAGTTGGACATTAGGAAAATTTTCCTAACGATCAGAGTGGTTAAGCACTGGAATAAATTGCCTAGGGAGGTTGTGGAATCTCCATCATTGGGGATTTTTAAGAGCCGGTTAGACAAACACCGGTCAGGGATGGTCTAGCTAATACTTAGTCCTGCCGTGAGTGCAGGGGACCAGACTAGCTGACCTCTCGAGGTCCCTTCCAGTCCTACGAGTCTATGAGCTATTCAAAGAAGGACCAATAAGTAGAACACCGGCTGCCCAGTCCTGCTGCCTGGTGCAGAGGAATGAAGACGCCTGATCCAGAGGCCCATGTATGGCCATCCTCGGAGGAGGTGGGTGAGTCAGTGGAATGTCTCATGTGGGCCCGGCAGCCCCTCGCTAGATTTTAATCCTGCTAAAAAGTTGCCGAGGACGGATTTCCTAATGAGTTGGCAGCTCACTGCACGGACAAGCCCTGTCTCCCTGGGGGTACAGCAGCAAACAGGGGCGTGGGTAGCATTGATCGGGTTTATTACAGCAGCGCCGAGAGACCAGAGCCCCGTTGCGCTAGGTGCGGTACAAATACAGGGTAGGAGACGGTTCCCGCCCTGGAGAGCGCACGGTCCGACAGACAAGACAGACCCAGGCTGGGGATAGAACCCTCCCATAGGGGGCAGGAGGGGGGAAGCTGGTCCTGACTCAAGGAAAGAGAATCCCCTTTCTCAGCTGCCACCCCTTCCTTTCACAGGACGCTGCTTAGCTTGGGGGATCTGGTAGCATCACACGCCGGGGAGCCACAGCATTACTGGTCTATGGGGGGTGGGTTCCTAGCTTCCTCAGGCCTGGGGGGTTTGTTGCTGGTGCTCGGCAGACACCCCCCTCTCCCCCCCCCAGGATCTAATCAAATCCCAGCCACTCTCCACCTTACACACGGAGCTGATTCTTTTTATGAGGGAGAACTAGGATGCAGCATGGTATTGGTACCAAGCAATGCCAACGGGCTCTCGTCTGTGCCATGGAGGGGAGCTCGGGGGTGCCAGCCAAGCCCAGAAAGTACTTGTGAAGAGGACGAACTCGCGGCTCTGCTGGCTTGGGGCCTGGATTCTGCCATTTAAGCCTGGTCTTCCCCTCCCTTCCCCAGGGAGCTGCTGTTCATAACCCTCTTCGCCAGGGCTCTAGCCTCCGAAAAGGAAACTAACCTAGGCAGACCCCCCACAGCCACTTCCCCTTCTCCCCATAAGGGGCCACTTCCTGGCACATGACCTCCCATCAGCTCCGCTGCAGGGGCTTTCCACTGACGGCAGATCTTACCGGACACCGGTCTCCTCCAGGGCCTCTGGAACAACAAGCCGCCCGTCCATGTGTTAATCTGACGCGCCGGGAGTTTCTCTGCAGGGTGCGGGCACCGGCTTTTCTGCTGCTGATTCTCTCTTGAACTATTATTAGAGGTATGACGGCAGCACTTGGAGCTCCCGCCCGAGATCACGGCCCCGGCGTGCTAGGCGCTGGACGTACACATAGCGAGAGATCCTGTTCCAAAGAGTTTAAATAGACTGGACAGAGTGCGAGGGGAAACTGAGGCTCGTGGGCAGTGGCAAAGCCAGGACTAGACCGGCTGTCTCCTGCGTCACAGTTCAGTGTTCTGACCACTAGCCCACACTACCTTCCCTCATTAGCTGGGGCCACCTATGGATGTGGGAATGACAACAGGTTGCTAGGGGCTCCTAAGGAAACCATTCCCCCCTCCTTTAGCTCTGACCAGGAGACCACACTCCCGAAGAAAATCAAACACGGTGGTAGGACCCTCTAACTTCACAGCCATGCCATGGCAATCAGACTAGGAACTATGCTTTAATTATGGAAATTAATTATAACCTCTGTGAAGTAGGGACAGTGTTTTTGTTCGGTGTTTGTCCAGGGGGCCTGGGCCATGACATGGGCTCCTAGTTGTTAGCACACTATACCTCATAATAATCATAAGAATGCTGCAGTACTTTCAGTTTGAATGGTTTAATGGAGATTAGGGAACGACCCAAGCAAGAAAGAACAAACGTCAAGTCTCTCTGATTGAGAGCACGGCGTGCGCAACTCCCTAACATGCTGCCTCCCGCTGCTGCCGCTGACCCTGCGGAGACAGCCTTCAATATTTAAAGGCTCAGAACAAAGAGGTAGCAATTACCCAGCTCTGCACACCGCAGAGGAGGCTAAATGGGTCTTTTTCCATCTCAGGGTCCTCCCCTTATGAAAGGCAGCCCGGCAAGGTGGAGTCCTGAGAGGCTGCTTGGTAAACATAAGGATGGATTGTTTGTAGGAAGCCCAGGGACTGGTTTAACCCTTGTCTCCCCTGTGCGCTGACTCAGGAGCAGAGGCAGTGTCGCCCGGGGAAAAGGTACTGCAGATCCCACAGAGCAAATTTCTGTCCTCCACGCACTCCTGCAAGGAACAGCAGCAGTTCCGCCTCCCTGGTCCGGGGGCTGTTCTCGGCTCATTAGTGCAAAGTGGGCTGGGGAGAGTGGGAGGTGGGATTGAACCCCCCCCCCCAAGCTCATTGCAGCTCGGGTGCGAGCAGCCCTGTCCAGCTCCTGCGTCCTCACCGCTGCTGTATGTTGCTGGGCCTTCTGGGGGCCCATCCCCTGGTTCTTCGGGCTGCAGTGAGCGGAGCTGCTCTGTGATTCGTTCCCTGTGAAATGTGGGCGGACTCACCTGTAATGGGTGCAGAGGGAAGCTGTGGGAAGGCATTGGAGGAGCAGCGGCACCTGTGGGGTTTAGCCTGGGTCCACACTGCAGAGCGAAAGTCTCTAACCCCAGCCCCGACTAGCCCAGGATTGGACGCAGCACTAAACTCAGGTCAGAGGGTTTGGCCGGAGGGGGATTGGGGCAACAGCTGAGCTAATCTGCAGCAGAGACACACTCATAGAGGATATTAGATTTTCTAGAGCGGTTGCCCAAATTCTTGCACTTCGCAGCAAACTGGGTCTAACCCATGTCTTGCCACTCCAGAGGAAGTTGTAAACGTGGGATGAGCCTCTGTCCTAGAGCTGGCTGCAAAGCGGGTAGCAGTGTTCCTGGCAGGACTGGTGTTTTCCCCTTTCAGCTCCGAAGGTAGAGTGCCCACGCTTGGCACAGCAGCCGTGTGTCGTCATCCCGGTGCGAGAGAGGGGTTGGCTTTGTTTCTTGGCTAGTGGATTTCATTAAAACGCCCTTGGCAGCGCGCCAGCGCTCCCCCTCCATCCCCCAAAGGGCTCGTTTGGTGCTAGCGTTGGCAGCTGCTGCTAACAAAGCAGTGGGCTGTCTAAAGATGAAGTGGTTAATTAATTGAGAGAGACGGGAGCTCCCAGCCCCATAAGCACTTGGGGTTTGGCCTTAGAGATGTCCCCTCCATGTGGGTACCTGGTAAAGATTCAGGAGGCCCCCATCCCAGGTAAAGCTAAGGTGGGTGCTTGCTTGTTTCTTTCATGTGCTTTAATAAGTAGTGTATTTTAGAGCCCCTTCCTTATACACCTCTCCTTGGGCCTTGTTCCTTTCCATGTGCCTCATCTCTCTCTGCTCCCACACGTAATCCGCGCAAGAGCCTTCTCCTTTGCAGCCCTTTCCACCTCTGATTTCTTTCCCAACTGACGCTCAAAAACCTCCCCTCGCTTGCTGTTGGGTTCTTGATTTCTCTCATGCCTTCTGCTGCTTCTGTTTAACTCTTAACACCATCTGTTAAGAGGCATTTGTTTGGACTTGCTAACAAAGGACACTGCAAATTAAACTCTTCTGTTCTCTGGGAGCTTAGCATAAATAAAATAGCAACTTCAGGGGAGGCTGTGGGTCCTAGTGGTTAGAGCGCTGGAGCGGCTGTCAGGAGCTGGGTTGTATTGCTGGCTCACTCCCCCCTGCCTTTCTTTGCCTCAGTTTCCCTATCTGTAAAATGGGGATAATAATCCTGACCTCTGTTGTAAAGCACTTGGAGATCTACTGATTTATTGTTTGTTTTTTTTTAGAAATATACCAGGCCACACAAATGACACAGGCCTTATCTATGCACAGTTTATCTCAATTTAAAAATTATATCTTAATATTTAAATATTCTTATTAGTTACCTCAATTTAAATCCCAGTTACGTATTGGTATCTTAATTTAGTGAACCAGGATACACCAAATTAAGCCAAATGCAATCAGATTTAAGTGTCCACATAAGGGGATTTGCACCTGTTTAAATCAGTTTAGCTAAGTCCCATGCAACTGTGGCGTATAGCCAAGGTCTAAGGGTTTTGATCTTGCAGGTGCTTGTGTGTCGGTAATTCACTGGGATCCACGACCCTGTGGGAAGTTACTCGTGTGTCTGCAGGATCGGGGTCTAACTCAGCCGGTTGGGTGACCCAAACACTGCCTAAAGGAAGGACTGGACTGTTTCCATTTCTCGGCGGTGCAGCCCGCGTTACATCTCAGTTTACAGGCAATGGACGTTCTGTTGCTGGGATCTCATTAAGCGATGGTGACAGCCGCTGGGATGGATGGGGGCGGAGGAGCGGGGAGCAGCGCTGGTTCCCATGGCGAAAAGAAGAGGAAACTCGATCTCCTGAGTCCTGTTGATTTGGACGCAGGGCGCCTAGCGCTCAGGTGTCCTTGTTCCTCTGGGGCTGCTTTTCCGGTTCAGCAGGTTCTGAGATGGAAGATGCTGTTTCTGGTGACGGTAACCGAATGTCTCATTCAAACCCACTTATTCCTTCCCAGGTCTCCATTGGTCAGAGGGGAGATTGCCCATCTCCAGCAGTTTGTATTTCAGACCTCCGCTCCTTTACCCCAAGGTCCCCCAAGTATCGCTTGCATTGAAAAAGGCGCTGTGACGTATCTTATCCCCATTCCAGAGCGAGGCAAACTGAGGCAGGGAGCGGTGTGGTGACACACCTAAGCTCCCAGAATGAGGTGGTGACTGAGCTGGGCGTGGGACCCAGGAGTCCTGGGACCCAGCCCCTCTCCTCCTAATCTAATTACTCGACATGCAGCATGGCTAGTGCCGGGGCTGTAGAAGAGATGGGTGAAGCCCAGCCCAAAGGAGGAGCAGCTGGAGAGAGGGGAATTGAGTTGGCCAAAGTCAGCAGTAAGTTCTGATTCCCAGTCCTCTGCTCTAGCCACTAGGCCATGCTGACGCCTGTTAAGTTACACAGGCAACTGCTTTCACTGGACTCCCTTGCACAGCCCCGGAAGCTGGGTTGACTATCCTCCGGCAAAGGGGGCGGGGAGGGTCGGGCCCACTGCGAACGGGCTGGCTGGGTGAAAGCCCAGCGAGGAAAGAAGTGTGTGTGAGACACCGACCGACCTTACGGCGGGGTCTTGCTGTTCCCTTAAATAAAGAGGGGAGAGTAAATCTGTCCTCCAGCACACAGACTGCACAGGACAGGGGGATAATGAGCCCTTTGCTTTTAAAAGTTTCCTTCCGAATCCCTTTCCTTATTCATGGGCCACCATGGCCTAGTGGCTAGTGCACCAGGCGGGGGCTAAGGTTCTAGTCCTAGGTCTGCTGCTGGGTGACCTCTGGTAAGTAATGTTGCCACAGTTTCTCCATCTGTAATGTGGGGCTAACGGTACTGCCTTCCTCTGGAAAGCACTTGGAGATCTATGGATGGGGAGATGTTAGCTGTTTGAATGAGTGTAGCTGCTAGAGTTCGACCTGGGTGCTGCCTAGACATGTGTAGAGAGACAGGTCCTTCCCCAAGAGTTTCCACTCTGCATAGGAATGGGGAAAAGGAGTCTTTATTCATTCCCCATTTTATAGATGGGGAAACTGAGGCACGGAGTGGGGCCATGACTTGCCCAAGGTCTCTCACAGAGTCAATGGCAGATCTAGGAATAGAACCTAGCTTTCCTGGGGGCCAGCCCAGTGTCTGCCCCACTGTGCCAGGGTGGGAGGGGGAATAGATACTGAGAGGTACTTGTCCAAGGTGAGACAGCCAGGAGTGGGAGCCGGGGTCTCCCACTGGGCCATGCAGCCCCTTTAAACTTCCAGCTTTACTCCAGCTGCTCCTGTGTGATTTGGGAAATAATCCTTCTCTGTTAACTCGCTAGAGGAAACTCCTGTTGGCGTGGCCTCACTGGGGCGGGGAGGGAGAGGGGAAGGTAAATCTTTTATTAGCTCTCTTGCTGGGAAAGTGGCCCCCCCTTCCCCTCTCCCCCGTTCTGAACAGAGGCCAGAGTGAGAACGTTGCTGCTCTTGTCTAAACACTAATGTTTTTCTTCTGCGTCCAGCCCGTTGCATTTTCCGGCCCGTCTTGTGGGGCAGAATGAATTTATTTTGTGTTGGAGTTTTGTTTGGATAAAGACTCCGGCCCTGAGGGGCTCTATCTGTATATACACTCCACTCAGTAGCAGTATATATTTCCTGGGTTGGTAGAGAGTATCTTTATTAGCGGTGATATGTTTTAGCAGTTACTCATTAAGCCGTGTACCGCTGGCTTTTCCCTTTATGCGCACGTGGCCTCGCCTTGGGTTCACTTAGACGCTGGGTAGTGTTGAATGTTACCGTGCCTTTTTAAAAATTTTATTTTAAAAGCACTTTATTGGCTTAAGGTCTAACCTGTCCAATTTCTCTGCCCTGATCTCTTCCCCCCCCCCCGCCCCCCCGACTCCCACATGCATGATGATTGCTTTATTGTGTAGTAGGGAGAAAGAAAAAGCTCCCCTGCAAAATTCGCCTTTGTAGATTTAGAGGCAAGCCAGGGTTCTTCTTGATGCTGGCTGCAGGCGACGAATGTCACTTGTTAGAGCAGGAGTTACTGCGTGTTAGCATTGGGTTGTAGTGGATCTGACGCTGCCCTGGCCTTCAGGAGATCTGGCTTCAAGTCTCTGCCTGCCGAACTCACTGGGCTGAGTGAAATCTGCTGCCCTGTGTTAGATTTTTATTTTAATTTTTTAAAGCCAGAAGGGACCATTGCGATCACCCTTCTGCATAGCCCATGCCACAGAGATTTGCCTGGCAATTCCTGCAGGATCGCCGACCAACTGATCCCTTCTGGCCTTTAGAGCTACGAAGCAAGCCGCCGTTCATGGCCCCGATCCTGTGAAACGAACGTGTGCGCTGAGTTCCTGGGACTGCTCGCAGGCTCGAAGCGGCAGAGGAGAAGGCGCTCGCGCCACCGGTGGTCTGGTTTTGGGAAGGGGACTGGAAAAGAACCTGGGGCTAGGTGAGATGGAAGAGGGGAAGCAGAGACGGTGGTACGAAGACAGGGGGTTCCAGCCCCCTGGATTTCTATAAATAACGATTTGGGGTAAAGCAAGGCTGCTCTGAAGTTACTGTTTCATCTCTCAGGATGGCTCTAGGGAATGTGTTTCTGTTGCTCGCTGAGGATCTGATCATAAAAGCATTGAAGCCACTGGGAGCCTTTCCACTGATTCCCAGTATGGCCAGCCCCAAGCACTGGTTAAAAAAATCATGAGTAGGGCCTACAAGCAATGAATTTTTTTTTTAAATTGGGGATTCTTTTTATTTGTCTTCTGGCTTACGATGTGGGGGAGTTTTTGTCTTTTCCCAAGAAGCCGTGAGGACTAGAAACTTACTATTTTCTTTTAAATCAGAGTTGAGATTCCCCTAGACTCACGTGACTCCAGAAGCTGGGGCTTTAAGAAGAAACATCAATTCTATCACATGGCTTGTGATTAAACTCATGGGCGCTGGCAGCGGGGGATTCTAATGGGCTTTTGGATCAGGCTCTGTATCTCTTAAAATGTACCTGTTTTTCTTTCTTTGAATGTAACGTAGAGCTTGACTTCAAATGTACAAACCCACTGGGACGGTGTTCCTCAGAGGCTGCCCCTCTCCCTATTGGTTGGTCATGTGGGCATAGCTATGTCCTGCCACACTGGTGTCAGACCAGTGCGGTTATTCTGGATTTACAGTCATGTAAATCAGCACCATCTGGCCCTGGGTACCCAATTAACTGACTGCACAGGTAAGTACTTAGCCTGGATTTCTGTTGGGGTCTGATCCTTAAGTGGTGGCTACTTCTGCTCGTGTCTTCCCTGAGATTTGCTGTAATGAGTTTAGGCACCTGCCTTTGATTAGTTAATCCTCATTTGGATGAAGGCCAGAGTCTAATCCCTCCCAAATCCTCAACTGACCCTTCTCTGCACCTTTGATCTTTTCCCCAAAACTCTTTCATCTTCCTCTATTAATCTGGATTCTCCCCACTCCTCCTGCAAACAAAGCAAGCCCCACTCCCTTGTATTTCAGATTGTATTGTAGGTTTACCAGTAAAATTGCTGTTGAAGTAGATTTAAAGAATCCACCAGCAATCTAATTTCTAAATGAGAAGAGCTCGGTGAAGCTGGAAAGCTTGTCCTTTCCGCCTACAGAAACTGGTCCAATAAAAGACATTACCTTACCCACCTTGTCTCTCTCTAATTTCTAAATGTGCATCTTCAGCTCCACTTGTACTAATAACTCTTGGTATTTATCTGTCTTTCAAAAGGAGCATTTTTCTAGTGGTGAGATTTGCCATCAGGACACCTGAGTTCTATTTCTGGCTCAGCGATGGGCACTCTGTGTGAAAGATGTCAAATTATTTAACTGCTCCGTGCCTCAGTTTCCCCACACGTGAAATGGAGTTGTTAAAACTTTCTCACCTTTGTAATCATTTGATGAAAGGTGGCACCTAGTATTGTGTGGCTATCAAAGCACTTTATAAACTGTAGTTAATCTTCATGACAGCCCGGGTTAGGTAGGTAACGTGTTATCCCATTCTTAAAGAATGGGGAAACTGAGGCAGAATGAAGTGATTATAGTCATGTGATAAATTAGTTGCCCGGTCCGAAATAGAATGGAGAAGCCCCAATGGCCAGTCATTTATCCTGCCATCCCAGAATTGGGAAGAGAACCCAGGAGTCCTGGCTCCTCATCCATCCATAACTGGAATTGCTAGACTGCCCTCTCTTTGATAGAACTTATGTTTCTGTCTGCTCATTTCTAACCTTTAAAAAGATTTCCACCCCCCCGTGCAATGCGCTCTGAGATCTGTAGGGAAACAAGTGAGATTTTCTAGAGCGGTTGCCCAAATTCTTGCACTTTGCAGCAAACTGGAAAACGAGTCGTTGTCTTTCGCTGTTCCTTAAAGAGACGTTAACAGCCCTTCCATAATTATTAATGTGAAGTATCAGCCTCGTCTTAATATTCACTTTGCTACAAACCGGCTCTGCAGATTTTACACATGAATGATGCAAAACTGGAACGAATCCAGTGCCTTTGTCTTCCCCCCGCCCCAAGAGCTCAGCTCTCGTTCTCTATCCATGGCAGAGAGCCGCTTTGCTGATTCCTAAAAGCGCTCCCTTATTTCCCCTCCTTTAGCTTGCAAGCAATGAGTAACCATTCTGAGAAAAACTTCTGCCTCTGGCTTTTGTCATGCTTTTTAATGATCTTTTAGCTTCCTGCTTATGCAGAATTAGCATAAGCAATTAATCAGAAGCCGTATTAACTAGTGCTAGCCACCCTTGGGCTGCCAAACTGGGGGTAGTGTTTCCTAAGGGTTAGAGCAAAGGTGGTCTGGGAGTCGGGACTCCTGGGTTCTATTCTTAGCTGTGCCATTGACTCGGTTTGCGACCTAGGGCGAGGACGGTATTGTCTGAGCCTTGTCTTACCTAGAAATGAGGTTGGGTTAGAACATGACTGTGAAGAACATAAGAAAGGCCGTACCAGTCAGACCAAAGGTCCATCTAGCCCAGTATCTTGTCTACCGACAGTGGCCAATGCCAGGTGCCCCAGAGGGAGTGAACCTAACAGGCAATGATCAAGTGATCTCTCTCCTGCCATCCATCTCCACCCTCTGACAAACAGAGGCTAGGGACACCATTCCTTACCCGTCCTGGCTAATAGCCATTAATGGACTTAACCACCATGAATTTATCCAGTTCTCTTTTAAACTCTGTTATAGCCCTAGCCTTCACAACCTCCTCAGGCAAGGAGTTCCACAAGTTGACTGTGTGCTGCGTGAAGAAGAACTTCCTTGTATTTGTTTTAAACCTGCTGCCTATTAATTTCATTTGATGACCCCTAGTTCTTGTATTATGGGAATAAGTAAATAACTTTTCCTTATCCACTTTCTCTACATCACTCATGATTTTATAGACCTCTATCATATCCCCCCTAAGTCTCCTCTTTTCCAAACTGAAAAGTCCTAGCCTCCTTAATCTCCCCTCATATGGGACCCGTTCCAAACCCCTAATCATTTTAGTTGCCCTTTTCTGAACCTTTAAGTTAGCTTAGTTAGCTTAACATGACTCTGCTTGTCTCTGCTGTTAGTGTAGCTAATGTCTCACCTCGACAGTTGATTGCGGGTCATCCTGTTTTGATCAGGGTACCCACAACCAACTGATGTGATGTTAAACATGATGTTCTCAATTTATGCAGAGTGCAGAGTCAAGTTGCCTAGCACGACTTGTCTGGGGCCACGTTCTCGGAGTTAATTTTGTCGCAGAAGTAACCCCGATGTGTCTCAGATGCTCGCTAGCTTGTGTTGGGAGGCTCTCCCGAACGGCACGCGATGCGCTTTGATATCAATCATGCATAGTCTAGCTCCTTGTGTCGCTGACAAACTCCCCATCCTTCTTTCCCACGTTACTGACCCGAAGCATTCAAAAATCCTGCAATTTTTTTTTAATTGTGATCTTAAATACAAGGGGCTTTTTTGTCTTTAGGGTCACATTTTCAAGCTTTTCTCGAGACCTTTAATTATTTATTTATGTTTTAAATGAAAGCCCAGTTTCTCTCTCGACTCCAGGACTTGGGGTGAAAATACACCCAATATCACGAAACTCATGGTAAAATGATGCAAAGCTGGCAACACTTAAACATGGCTTCTCTTCAGCTCCCAGCATAACCAGGGCCCTCTCCCTAGTCCTGAGAAAAGTTTGTTTTAGTATTGCTAGCTCTGCAACACAAGATGCTTCTATAGATCCTACATAAACTGATTTTTTGTTGTTGTTTTTTTCAAATTTCTCCCCATCAGAATGGTGGATTGAGAAATAATCGTGTCTTTTCTTTTTCCTTTTCATGAAACCCTCTGGGCTGTAACAATTTTGAGAGAACCCATGTGTTGGAGCTACATTATGAGTATCCATTTAACTTTCAAGAGCCGTCTTGCTGAACAAGTGAAGTGCATTCTAGGTGATTGGGCTGGCGCATGGTGTGGTTGGTTTTTTTTGGTCTTCCTGTGAAATATTACGCATTGGCCACTGTCCGATACACCCGACTTGATAAACCAGGGGTCTGATCCATTACGTCAGTTCCTAGGAGCTGGGTGTGGATGTGGGGAAGTGAAGCAAACTCCTGCGGTGGACTTTTTTTGTGTGTGTCTCTCCATCCCAATTTGGGATATAAATAGAGCCCTACCAAATTCATGGTCCATTTTGGTCAATTTCAGTCAGAGGATTTTAAAAATCATCAATTTTGTGATTTCAGATACTTTAAATCTGAAATTTCATGGTGTTGTAACTGTAGAGGTCCTGACCCAAAAGGATGTGTGTGGGGGGGGTTTACAAAGTTATTGTAGGGGCATCATGGTATTGCCACACTCACTTCTGCACCGCTGCTGGTAGCAGCGCTGCCTTCAGAGCTGGGCATTTGGAGGGCGGCGGCTGCAGGCCGGGAGCCCAGCTCTGAAGGCAGCGCCGCTATCAGCAGCAGTGTAGATGCAAGAATGGCATAGTATGGTATTGTCACCCTGACTTCTGTGCTGTTGTTTTCAGAGCTGAGCCCTCAGCCAGCAACCACTCCTCTCCGGCTGTCCAGCTCTGAAGGCAGCACAGAAGTAAGGGTGGCATGGTATGGTATTGCCACCCTACTTGTGCGCTGCTGCTGGCAGGGCATTGCCTTCAGAGCCGGGCGCCTGGCCTGCAGCTGCTGCTCTCCCAACTCTGAAGGCAGCACAGAAGTAAGGTTGGCAATCCCATGACCTCCCTACAATAACCTTGCGACTCCTCCGTGACTCCCTTTTGGGTCGGGACTCACAGTTTGAGAAACACTGGGCTGTCTCTTGGAACACCACATCTAATAAGCTATCTAGTCTGGGAGCCTGTCTAACATGCCACGCTCCAACCTTGCCTCAGGATAAAGCAGAGGCCCTGGAGGTTTTTCGCCTTCCTCCGCAGCATGGGGCAGGGGTCGCTTGCTGGAGGATTCTCAGCGATTTGAAGTCTTTAAATCATGATTTGGGGACTTCAACAGCTGAGTCAAGGGAGAGAATTATTCCAGGAGTGGGTGGGTCAGCTTTTGTGGCCTGCATCATGCGGGAGGTCAGACTAGATGATCATAATGGTCCCTTCTGACCTTAGAGTCTATGAGGATCTTAGCAGATATCCCAATTCCGGCACTTTGCTGGACAATCCTCTTCCAAGGTTGTATTCCGTTGGTAAACTGATTTGGGGCTGGTTGGGGGAATCTTGCAAATAACAAAGATGACAGTGACTGGGCCGCTAGAGGAGAAAATGACTCGGGGAATGTTTGACTCTGTACACCGCTCGCCACCTCTGTCCATGCTGCTGTCTCTCAAATCTTGATCAATATGATCTGTTCTTTTCTTCCAAAACAGAGGTCTGCGTGTCTGGCAGGATGTGCGCGCCTCCTCTCCGTTCGTGTTCCAAGTGTAATTATAGCCTACTCTGGAAGGCCCACTTAGCATCTCTGTAATTCTGGTGGTGGTTACACGATTGCTTATTTTGCAAGAGCAATGCCAAATCTCCTTGGGGCTAGAAAGTTCAGCTCTTGTTCCTAAGCAGGGCTGGCCAAATTCTTCGGAAGGAATAGTGCTCATGCGTAGATCTAGCTACTTCTTAAGGTGATATCGTTTGGGGACCGGATTCCTCCTGTTGCGTTGGGGTAACTGTTCCCATGGTTGGGCCGAGCTGGCAGGCTGAGTCATTTGATAAAGGAGGTGGTTTTTAGGGCTGTGTGTCTGTGCGGTTAAATAAACTCTAAAAGTCGCCCCTCTTAAATCTTCCTCCTCGCTGCGGCTGGCGCTTACAATCGGCTTTTATCTTGCCTTTGTGGGATCACAAGATGTAAACGCTCCACAGCAGGACCACCCGGGTCTAATGCTCTTGCAGAATATTTACTCTTTGTTGTGATGTTTAGAGGCAGACGGGAGGATTTTGGTCACCTAAAGGGTGTTGATACGTGTCTCTAACGCATCTTTCCAGGGAAGGGAGCGTACAATAGCGGTTTACTCTGTTTTAAGATGCATACGGAAGATCATCCACAGATCAGTGCAAAAAGGGCTTGGGAAAAACATGATGGACAAATGGTGGAAAACAGGGCATAATTCATCCGTTTATATTTTTCTAAGAAGCTTATTTCCCTTAGCCAGGGACTGTTAGTTTGTCTAGGGGTCAGTTTAGAGAAAATAACAAGTTTTGATTGTTTCCTTGTAAAACAAATTCCAGACATCTTGCAGGTAAAAGAAACCACAGTGCGTTAGCTCGGCGGAGACCAGGCATCCCATGAGAGGTGGTTCCCGCTTGAATGCTAGAGCGCAGGCCTGGCTTCCAAAGTTGTGAATCTCAGGCAATCAAAAATCATGTTGGCCCGCCCAGGAATAATGAGACTGACTTAAAAATCAAAAGGAAAACGAAGAAATGCTGGGGTCCTCTTTATTTTCCTTCTGGTTTTCAAGCTTTTCTTTGCAGCCGTGAAGGCTAGAAATTAGGATAATACGGACTTCCTTTGTAAAGTGCTTTGAGATCTACTGATGAAAAGTATCAGGGGGTAGCCGTGTTAGTCTGTATCTACAAAAACAACAAGGAGTCTGGTGGCACCTTAAAGACTAACAGATTTATTTGGGCATAAGCTTTTGTGAGTAAAAACCTCACTTCTTCAGATGACAAGTGTTATACAATCTCTAGCTAGGTACATAAGAACGGCCATTCTGGGTCAGACCAAATTTCCATCTAGCCCAGTATCCTGTCTGCCGACAGTGGCCATTGCCAGGTGCCCCAGAGGGAATGAACAGAACAGGTGATCATAAAGTGATCCATCCCCTGTGACCCATTCCCAGGTTCTGGCAAACAGAGGCTAGCGACACCATCCCTGTCCACCTTGGCTAATAGCCACTGTTGGACCTATCCTCCATGAATGTATCTAGTTCTTTTTTGAACCCTGTTATAGTCTTGGCTTTCACAACATCCTCTGGCAAGGAGTTCCACAGGTTGCCTGCGAAAAAAATACTTTTTGTTTATTTTAAATCAGGTAAACAAAGGTATTTGTTTTTTAAATGACAGTGGAGATTCTCTCACACAGTAGAGCCTCAGAGTAACGAACATGTCAGGAATGGAGGTTGGTTGTAACGTGGAACAAAACGTGATGGTTGTTCTTTCAAAAAGTTTATAACTGAACATTGACATAATACAGCTTTGAAACTTTACTATGCAGAAGAAACATGTTCCTTTCACTTTGTTAAATGTAAACTACTAAAAAATAAAGTACTGTATTTGCTGCCTTTTTTTTTGTTTTGTCTCTGCTGATGCCTGATTGTGTATTTCTGGTTCCAAAGGAGGTGTGTGGTTGACCGGTCAGTCTGTAACTCTGGTATTCATAACTCCGAGGTTCTGTTGTAATGACATGACTCCAGAAGATGGGGTACACTTTTTTAAACCAAAACACCTCCTAATATCCCATGAGACTCACCAAAAAATCATGACAGTTGGCAGCACAGGGGTTCTAGAATTCCTGGGGTCCTTCCATCGCTCTCCGGCTGACCTTGCACAAGTCCCTATGCCTCAGTTTACCCCGTCTGTAAAAACGAGAATGGCAACACGGAAGTTTAAAAAGTATTGCTTATAAAACACGTTCTGGTCCTTTAGATGGAAAGCATTTTTGATAGGCGAAGAGGTTAATGCGTCTACTCAGCCCATGGAGTGAATCTCAAACAATATAATGTATGCAGTGAAAATTACCTCTCCAGGAACACAGCTATGACCTTCCACTTCTAATAATCTAGGAGGAATTCTGGAGCGGAGTCAGTTGTACATTGGCATTGTCTAACTTTAAGATTGTTTCTCAGAAGCAATTACGTGGCTTCCTGTTTCTTTTCCAGAATCTATGAGCCCTTAGATTTCCTTTTGTAAGAGATTCTGGGCCTTGATTCTAATTAATGTACAGTAATAATAATACTTACACCTCAGAGTGCTTTGCAAAGGGGGTCAGTAGCATTATCCCCCTTTTTACAGATGGGGAAACTGAGGCACAGAGCAAGACCGTGACTTGCCCGACCTCAGCCAGCAGGGCTCTTTGTGCCGCTTGGGCTTTATGTAGGGGCCCTAGACTGCTGCAGTTTAAAGGAACTCCTTTATGTGAATTGGAATCGGGGCCTCTGGTTTGTCAAGAGAAATGGGCCGGCCTGGGCAGGGAGACTCACAGAAGTCTTTGTCTCCGTCAGTGGAAACAGCAGGTGAGGACATCCTGGCAGCTAATGAGGTTGTTAATCAGCCCATTGAAGATCCAGGTGAGCCCTGCCCTGTAGCTGCAGGCTGTATTGATAATCAGAAAGGAGTGGCAGCTCTGTGCCTTTCAATGCTGATCGTGATTAGAACAGGTGACCAGAGACAGGTGCTTTCTGTCTCTCTCTCTTTTTGGCTGCTTTCTTCTTGAATTAATTTATTTCTAGTGGATATAGGGACATGGGAGGCCTGGAGTCTATCCCTGCCTCTGACACTGACCTGCTGTTTGACCGTGGGCGAGTCACTTCCCTGCTCTGTGCCTCAGTTTCCCCAGGGAACAGACTGTCTTTTGTGGGGTGTGTGTACAGAGGGATATGGTACATACCTAGTGGGTTAACAGCTAAAGTGCCAGTAGGTGGCGATCAGGAACATCCTAGGTTTTTTTAGGACCCAGAAAGCTTCCTCATGTGCATGGTAAATATTTCTGGTGGGCAGTTCTTGACGCCTACTATGCTAAACTAATAAAAATCACCCACTTAATGAGGTACCTGCTCCCTTCTGATCATGCTGCTAGAATGCAAGATGCCGAAGTTTAGCGCTGCCCCAGCGCCCTGCAAACCAGCCTCGCCCACCTCCTGTGCGTTAGGTCTTGTTAGGTGGATTGGATGCTCTTTGGGGGCAGGGACCCTGTTTTAGTTTTGTGTTCATACAGTGCCTTGCACCACGGGGGCCCTGCCTGCTCCGTGATGGGGGTTCCTAGGTGTTACCGTGATGGGAATATTGTATACCCCCATTTCACAGCCGGGGAAGCAGTTTGCTCTAAATTCACAGAGCGTTGCGAAGAGGATTCAGGAGTCCTGACATGCTACGGGATTGCACTGGTGCACCTACCCCCATGGCTGCAACGGGGATGTATCCTCCCATGTAAATTAAAGCCTGAATGTGTGTCCTCCTTTCTGGCCTCTTCCCTTATCAACCTCTGAGCACCAGCCACTACTGGGCTTCCTAGGCTATTGTCCTGAGTGACTGTTGTCCCAGCAGTGAGCCAGGAAGCCCCTGTTGAGAGTGAACCTCCATCCCCCGCCCCCCCACAGTGTGGATTGCAAGCTTCCCTTTGAATCCCATCAGCTGCTGATCTGCCCTTTGCTCCCAGTTTGCAACCCTCCCCCTTACGTAGTTAAAACCACTCACGCTTTGTTGGGGTATTCCAGGAGAGATCTGAAGCAGGTTTTTCTGCCTGCATTTGAAAATCCAGTGGCCTGTTTGAGGCATTTGCCCTGGTCAGGTTCCTGGTTTGTGTACACTTGCTGCTAGACAGAGTATTTTCCCCCTCTCTTCCTGTTGGGTGGTGATAGCCAGTTGTTGTACTCCACCCCAGAAGAAGCTGCATTTCAGGCCAAAATGAGAGGTGAGCCATGAGCTCCTTATCCGTCTCAAGAGCTTTGCAAACTCTGCTATCTGAAGGCTGGGATTGCCAGTGCTTGTGCAGGTGTGCGCCATCAGAGCTCCTCGTAGGCCTAGCCCTCTCTGCCTCACTCTTCCATTGTTTGAGGACACCTTGGCTTGTAAAATGTAACTTGGTAAATGAGTGACTGCTGGGGGTGGGGGAGCAGCTAGACGATCGGATGCCAGTTAGACTCTGTTTTGTTTGCAATGCTACCCCCCACCAGCTGCTGGGTCAGGACTGGAACTTCCCCAAAGCCGGTGGGTTGTTCTGAGCTGGGGGCTGCAGACTGGATGGGTGCAGAGATTGGAAGTTGCTGTTTCAATTAGGGTGACCAGATGTCCCGATTCTTGGGTCTTTTTCTTGTATAGGCTCCTATTACCCCCCCCCCCCCCGCCCTGACTCAGAGGCGTAGCGAGCGCCCTCTGAGCGGAGGGGGCCCCGCAAGGAAGGGGGCCCCTAAAAGTGGCAAAATAAATACCGCATTCCAGTTTCTGCATTGTAAGGGGCCCCGCCCGGACCTATGTTCGGAGGGGGCCACCGTTCGGAGGGGGCCACATTCTTTGTTGCTACGGCCCTGCCCTGACTTTTCACATTTGCTGTCTGGTCACCCACCTTAGTTTCAATCCAGGTCTCGGCCTAAACTCCTTGAAGAACTGGGGCGTGTGGTGGATCTGGGGAGGAGGTTGGGTTACGTGTGGGGGTGGTTGGGTTGTGTGTGTTGTTTTAAGCCCCCTTTTCAAGGCTTAAACCCCAGGAATGGTAAGATGGGCAGTGCTTTTTGTCAGGCCCCCAGCACCTTTGGCTTGGCAGTTCATAGCCCAGCACCTCTGGACTTGCCGCATCCGTTATGAAAGCAAAACAAAATAGCTTGAACCCCGGCCCCTCTCTCGTGACAAATGAAGCCCTGAACAAGGGGAAGACCCTACTATAAACAAAACCACTAATAAGTAAATAAACCGGACAGGGGCGCCAGTTTGGGCTGGATGTCTTCCTGGAGGTTTCCTCGCGTGACAAACTTTTATAGATGAATCTTGAATTCCTAGAGATTCCAGGGAGGGTTGGCGACCTTCAACTCACCCCTGGTGGCCCCCGATCCCGAGGGAGCCGCCTTGTAAGCCCAGCTCTGATTCTGTTTGCCCAGGGCAGAGTTCAGGGGCTGGGCTCCTCCCTCGCTCTCACAAAGATCAACTCAAGCGAGGCAGTTTCGGTAGCTTCCCCCACCCCATGGCCCCTGATGGGGGATTCCCTCCCCACCGCCGGCCCCACTCACCCCTCCCCGCGTGGGAGGCTCGGCCTCTCCGGGGCTGCTCGGAGGTGGGTGGGCGCTGGCCCCAGCCGGGCTCCGGAGAGGAGGAGACTGATTTGAGTAAGCGAGCTGCGTTTCGAGCTCCGCGGCTCTTTGACTTCCTGCGCCGGAGCCGGGCTGAGGTCCCTGCTGCTAGCGCCGGCCGTCTGAACGCTCCGCTCCGCTCCGGGGGCCAATCCGGCTTTCCCGAGCCTGGGGCTCCGGACTATGTCTCGGATCCAATCGCTGGCCAGGACTAGGATTGACCGGACAAAGGACATCGCGTGGAAGGTCGGTGCCCTCCCCACTCTGCAATATTTGGGGTTTCTGGGAGGGGCCAAGGTGTGGGGGTCGGGTCTGGGGGAAAGGGGGCAGCTGTTTGGGGCGCAGGGTGGGGGGGATCTGGGAGGAGAGGGGGCAGCTGTGTGGTGGGGGGGGATCTGGGAGGAGAGGGGGCAGCTGTGTGGGGCGCAGGGTGGGGGGGATCTGGGAGGAGAGGGGGCAGTTGTGTGGGGAGCAGGATGGGGGGGATCTGGGAGGAGAGGGAGCAGCTGTGTGGGGCGCAGGGTGGGGGGGGATCTGGGAGGAGAGGGGGCAGCTGTTCCCCTTTTAAGTTTTCCTGCGCCCGATCTGAAAGTTGAATCCTTTATTTTAAGCCTTCCACCCGAAGCTCGGGGTGGGGGTGTGGGTGGGGTGAGGAGAAATGGTCTAAGACCCACTTCACGCGGGCACACACATGGCATTCTGACTCCAGGCTTCAGCTCTGGAGGGGTGGGGGTGATGGAGAGAACCCCCCCCCCCATGCCCCCCCATGCTGGTCTGCCTAGCAGCTCGCTGGGGTCTCTCGGCCATTAGGGGAGCGGGGAAATCCCAAGTCTTGGGCAAGGAGAGAACTTTACTGGTGTCTGGAGAGAGACTCTGTCTGTCTCTCCTCTTTGTGGCTCAGCCTCTGTCTGGTCTGAGCTCTCCCTTCCCTCTTGGGGGGGTGGGGGGGGAGTAATCTGTATCTGAAGGGCCCCTGTAGCTGGTTCCTATTAAGCAGGCATCTGCAAAACCACTTAGGCTGGGGAGATGGTGCCTGCAAAGGGGCTGGGCTGGGCAACCCCAAAGACGGAGCGGTTTTAAAAAAAGAAAACTTACCAAGTGTGTGTGGAGGGGGTGCCAGATCCATCAGCCGGGATCTGGATTCTGGGGGGGGGTTCCCGTTTGGATCTGTGAACTTTGGGCCTGGGTGCTGTTACCGAGTTGGGGGCAGGCAGGGCGGGAGGACCATTTGACAATACCATATTCATGGCAAGGGGTGAGTTCGTGTATTTGAATTCCCCCACCCCCAGGCTACAATGTGCTACCAGTTCTTTTTGTCAAGAGAAATCCAGAGATTGAACTCTGGATTCTGCACCAGCCCCATTGTAGAGGGGAGAGCCCTGGGATGCAGTGTAACTGGGTGGTGCAGTTGAGAAAGGGGATTTTTATACCCCCTTTTCCACCCACCCAACCGCCCACCGCTGCTTTCTTGTTGCTTCCCCCCACCTCCCGCCTGTTTTTATACCCCAGGGGTGACACTGTAGCTGCTGCCACGTGGGGCTATTTATCAGCTCCGGCCAGGCACAATGAAGTGGTTTCCGTAGCCATGTGATGCTCCCAGCATGGTGGTTAAAATAGCGCTGAGCTTAAAATGCTGCTATTGTCCAGCCTCCCCAGGCCCCCTTTGCCAGCAGGCCTTGGGGGCTGCACAAGATGAAATCCAAGCAATCTGGGAGTCCTCTCTCCACCAGTAAAATAGGGGATCATTGCAAACACTGGGGCCTGGAGACAGGAAAAAAGCCAGCACCTGTGATTTCTTAATAAGCTTTATCCTTCTTGGGTGTCTCCAAACTAGAGATGGGTTCAGGGCTTGATCCAGATTCCAGGCTTCCTCATGCTTTTGGGCCTGATCCGCCTTTCTACCAGGGTCCCTTTACACCGATCTGGCAGATAGAGGCCTCAGTGTGGTGTAATATACCAGTTCCTTCAGCTGGAAGTGTCAAGGGACCTTTGATTTATTATTACAGTCGCATCCACAGGCCCCCGTCGTGATTGGTGCTGGAAGTACCCCTCGTGAGACACGAAATAGCCAAAGGGTAGTTGAAAGGAAGGATGATTCCTCCCTCCTTTTGCAGGTGGGGGAAACTGAGGCACGGAGCTGAAGCGCCTCTCCCAAGGCGGCACAGAGTCAGTAAGCCCATCTCCTGAGGATGCTTGGAACCAAGGTTTGGGTTCCGGGTACATCTCTGCTCTTGAAGTTTAGTATAGTGGCAGATCAGCTGGGGGGCGGGGGGGAGAAGGGGGCTGGAGGGGGTGTCTACCTGAGAAATGCCACTGGGAGGAGGTCTCCCTGCTCATCCCCAGCTGCTCCAGTGCTAAGGAGGCTGAGAAGGGAACCGTAGCTCAGTTGGGGGCGGCGCGTCCCTTCCCGTGCCAGCTCATGAGGCAATAGCTAGCCTGATGAAATGAGACCTTGGTATCTCGAAACACAGAGCAGCCATGTTTTTGTTGGCTGCGGGCTGCTGGGAAGCTTTGAGGCCCCAGCTGGTGCCATGAGAACAGGCAGGGGGGGAAACGCTGCACCCGGCAGACTGGCAGGATGCTTGTGTCTCTCGGAGGGGCAGATTGGTGCCTGCGCTTGGCGCGAGTCGCGGACTGCTCTGCCAACAGCGTTGATTGGCAGGCCCCGGTGGGTGCTGTGCTGACGCTGAAGGAGGGTGGAGCTGTGGTTAAGACGTCAGTATCTGGACTCCTGGGTTCTATTCCTGGCTCTGGGAGGGGAATGTATCTTAGTAGTGAGAACAGGGGACTGGGCGACAGAGACACCTGGGTTCTCTTCCTGGTTCCAGCATGGTTAGAACGGAGGAGTGGGCATCAGGACGACTGGGTTCTATTCTCAGTTCAGCCACTGCCTCACCGTGTCCTCTTGGGTGTCCAGCCTCCTTCGTGCCTCAGTTTCTCTATCTGTAGAATGTGTCACCAGGATTCAGGCTTAACTATCAACTGGTGCTGCTCTGTGTCCCCCTCTGGTGGCTGGCCTGCATGGGGGGGGGCTAAGAACCTACAACTGCTACCCTCAAATGGCATTGCTAGGAGAGCATTCCCTGGGTTCCTTTTAGCGCTGAAGTTCCCAGGTTCAATCCCGCCTTGCGGTCAGAGTTCTTAGATGTGCAGAGTTGGATTTTTGTTGCTCGCCGGCTCCTGATGGGATGTTCAAATTTAGCAGCCCTCGGTGCATGTTGGGAAGAAAATGCTGAGGCGGGGCTTTCTCAGGGTCTGGTAGGGGCGGGCTGGCCATGAGCGGCTGCGTATTGGGATGTGGGGGGAAGTGGTGGTTTGCATGTCGGATGATTTCATCAGCACCCTGCTTGCCACACCCCAGCTGGGCCGGGCGGCAGCTGTGGTGCGATTGGGGTCTGAATGCATCTCCTCTCCCAGGAGGCCTGGTTGGGGGCAGAGCTGCAGTGGGTATGACCGATCCCAGGCGCTTGGCGAGTTGACACCTTCCTCTCCTGACTCCCCGCTCCCTGCTTGCAGACTGCTGGCACCAGCTGTCATGGTCTTTAAAACAGTCGCCCCCACTCAAAGCCACGGGGAGCTAGCTTGCAAGGGGTGGTGGGGGCCTGGGATCTCCCCATGCATCTCTGCCAACTCCCCTCAATCCGCCCTCCCAAGCACACCCACCCCCTCTCTTCTGCTAGCCAGAGCCCTAGGTTTTTGGCTGAGCGGGGCCTGCCAAGGACAGGCAGAGAGGGGGATGAGGAACGCCACACCGGGCATCTCCTGAGAGGTCTGGCTTCCTAGCAGAGACGCTGGGCACCAGAGGCTGCTGAAGTTGCTCCCAGAAGTGCCTGAAAATGACCTTGGATGAATGAATTTGCCGGGATTTTGAAGAGCGGGGGTCTGGTCCTGGATCCAAGGTGGTGGAAGCCTTGAATGTGGGGCCATGACCCTTTTGGGAATGGGCCATGGGGGAGCCATTCGGGGGAGGGGTCTGTGAACCGCTGCTAACTGCATCTTCCGCATGGGTGGAACCAACACTTTGTGGATCTGGACCCCGTGGGAAAGTCCCTCTCTGCAGCTCTGGGCCCATCTCTGCTTAAGATGGAGGTTTCCTTGGCATTGGAGATTCCAGCTCTGGGGGCAGCTGGTTGGGGCAACGCCCTAGTGCCTGTCTCTCAGGACTCCCTGCTGGGACTTTGGTGTGCGTGCGTGTGTGAGAGAGAGTGATTAAACTGGCGTCTGAAACCCAAGACCAAGCCGGAGCGGGCTGGGGATGGTGTGGAGTCACCGTGGGAGAAACTGGGCATAATAGACAGCGAGGGCTAGAAACCGCTTTGACTCAGAAGTGGATGGAGTGTGGGAGGTGGACCCGTATTAGCAACTCCCCCGGTTTTTATCCCATGTCACTCGGTATTTGGTATGTTTGCTTAAATCCCCAGATCCTGGAATCCTGTGAAATATGCCTGAACCTCTGCTTTCATTTAAAATCCCCCCCGCAATGAGTTTCTGTCTCTCATGGTTGCAGAGAAAAGCTTGGACACTTGACACCCTTCTCACCCCCTCACTTCCAATTCTCAAACTCTAGAGGGCAACTGAAAGCATCCCTGCCTTATTACTGTTTTTTAAAATCTCCTGGTTTTCAAATCCAATCTCATGATTTTGCGGCGAGGGGAGGGCCCCGACTCGTGAATGTTGAAGGTGTGTGTGTGTGGGGGGATGCTGGCTCAGCCTTGTTTACTCCATACCGGGCCTCTTGCGTCTACCGGCACCGTCGTGCATCTGGCATAAAGGAGCTGTTGTGTGCTGGGGTCTTGCTGGAAAGGTGAAGTCATGGGGGCTGAATGAGGAACCTGTGATTCTGAGGCTAGGGCCTCTGCTTTCATCTCCTGCCTGAAAGGAGCCAGTTGTGCTCCTGGTCAAACTCTGCCTTGGCTGGATCTCCCGCCCCTGAAACGCTGCCGGCCTCTCCCTGCCTGTTTGGGTTTGAGGGCATCTTTTGTTGCAAAGTTAAGGGGAGGAAGGAACTGGGCATTTGAAAGATTGCTTTGTTCCCATCCTGCGGGGAGTGGAACTGGAGAGCGGCTGTGCTCTGTTGTGTTACAGGCATGTCTGGGGAAGGTGATAAGGAGCAAAATATCCTCTTGAGAAGGGGTGAAATAATCTAAATTGGGGGGGGGGGCGCTTGTTATTCATTTGTATTATTTCAGTGGCCAACTGAGACCGGAGCCCTCGTGTGCTAGGCACTGGAAGCATGCACCGTATTACTGACCCAAAACATTTCAAGCCCCCCAAAGTTGTAAGTCTTGGTTTAAAAATCATAAGGTTCTTTTTTAAAAGGGGGGGGGGGTGTCTTTTGATTTGCATTCAGGTTTGGGGGATTGTGTTTTCAAGTTTTCTTTGCAGTCTAGAAACTTTTCCCTTTTTTAAACAAACGCTGAGATTCTTGCATCATCACCTGACTCCAGGAGCTGGGGCTTTAAGAAAAAAAAGTCACTGTCAATTGCAAGACTCCCAATAAAGTCTTGGGACTCAGCAGCACTGCCTCTGATGTTAATCCGCTTTAGCTGTAATTTACAAATTGCAGTTTGGTCCCATTGCTAGAGGTAGGATCTTAAAAACCCACCTGCCTGCAGGAATCACTGGGGTGAGTTCTCTGGCTCGTGCAATGCACTGGTCAGGCAAGCCGATGTCATGTGATTTTTAGGGGGGCTTTATCTCAGAGCCCCTTGTTTGAGATGCCCAAAATTTGCCCCACTAACCCTACACCGGATCCCCATGAGGTACAGCAATTTGCAAGACAAACCGAGGTGGCATGTGGATTTCAAGGCACTTTAAAAAAACTATTTGCTAACCATTAAGCAACTCTCAATCTTCCCAGCAGAGCTGCCGCTCTGCTATACCAGTCATACCCTTCTGGCCTTAAAATCCATGAATAAACCATCCTGAAACGGCGAGAATCATTGAGATCTGTCAGCAGCGTCTCGCATCCCGTCTGTGCTCATTATGCTCCCGTTGGCTTACGGGCCAGTCAAGTTGTGCAGAGAGACCACCTGTCCCTACCCCTGGAACAATGGCCCCCTTTGAAACTGCTGGGGCCGGTTCTTGTTGCAGATAAAGGCTGAGGGATCTGCTGTCTCTTTGGAGGAAGGAGCGCTCTCCGGAGCTGCGGCCGCTGCCTCCTTTGGGATTTGCTAAAGTAGGGAGCCAGCGATGGAGGTTCATTTGTTTCCAGCTTTTTCGGCCCTCTTTGTCTCTTCCTGTTAACTCCTTAGAAGCTGGAGGTTAACGTTTTGAGGCAGTGGATTTTCCCCCTGCTCCATGCTGGGTTGCTATTGGAGGGGGAGAGGGGAGCTTGGCTGTGATAACAGATGGGTTAAATGTGAAACAGGGCTAAGATTTTTCCAAAGGGGACCAGTGACTTTTTTGGGAGGGCGGACTAGTTTGAGACCCCTCAGTCCTGGTCTATTCACAGGCTGCACCGCTTAACCTGTGCTGGTTTACGTCAACACTAGGGCTTGTACCGGGATACCTGTGTTGGTTTAAAAAAACAAATCACACTCGTAACCACTCTAGCTAGGAGTGCAACTTTCAATGGCAGATCCGGCCTGATTTCAGAAGGTGTTTGACAGGCGCTCTTCCGAAAATCAGGACTAGAGCGGGTCAAAGTTTCCATCCAACTTCTTTTTTCAACAGATTTAAAAAAAAAAAATTATTTGTCAAAACAGAAATGTGAGTTGCCCCCTCCACCCCACCCTGTGAAAACCGGAAGTTACTGAAAGGACAATCAGATCCGTGGCCCTGATGACCTGGAGGTGACTCTTGTCACGCAGGGAGTCAGCGGCACATTGGATGAGTCGCGTTGGAGCCGCAGTCTTGACCGTGGGAGGCTGCTTGCTATGGGGACAACCAGCCGAATAATTTGCTGCTGTGGATGGTTTTATATTACAGCAGCAGCAAGAGGCCCCAGCTGAGATCTGGGCCCATTGCGTTAGGTGCTGTACGTGCACCTGGTGAGAGACAGCCCCTGCCCCAAAGAACAATCTAAAAAACTAAGGGTGGAAGGACAACCAGGGGCCCAGAGTTACCCAGTGGGAGTAGAACCCAGGTGTCCTGAGCCCCAGTCCAGATCCCTAGACTATGCTGTTTTCCCCTGGCTGGGCTGAATAGATAGGCCCTCATTCAGCCCACAGCTGGATGCAGGAAGGAGGCAAGACACGCGTGCCCCTTATGTTGCTCTGTGCATGAGCCGTGCTTCGTCCAGATGACTGCGCCCCGGAACGGCTTCCCGGGGGCAGGATGACACAGGCGTGAGCTGTGGAAATGTACCAGCACGCTCGGCGTCGCCCGCATCCTGACACCTAATGGGCAAGAGGAAACCTGCCCGGCCCCCGCCATGGTGTTGCCAGACTGAGGAGGCGAAGTGGGTTGAATGTCTTGCCGCCTCCTACCTGTCTCACACCTCCCTCGGTTGGCTGAACAGGATTAGGCAGGTAGCTCTATTCAAGTTGATGTCTGAGATCAGGGAACCTAGCAACTAGGTTGACTCCTAGTCACTTGTTTGAGCCACTGCGCGGCATTTCCTCAAGAGTGGGAAACAGAACCCCAGGCATCCTCGCTCCCAGTCTCCTGTTCTAGCCGCTCCACGGAAGGTGAGCCCGGATGTCGGCGCTCCTCACCCATTGTGGTTGCTTCTCTGCCTCCCCAGTACGCATCTCCCCAGCTCCGACCGCCTCGGGCTGTTGTATTCTACACTGAATCCGATCAGTTGGAACCTGGGGAATTCGTTTCTCCAAGTTGGGCTCTGCTGTAATCCAGTGATGCTGATCTGTCCAGTTGGGCTTGTCTGCCAGCCAAACCCGCAGCTGCTCATCTGCTGCCCCCGGGTGATGATACTTCAGCTGCACTTCACCAAGCCAATTTCAGCACTAGCCACTCTGCTTTACGTTGAGGAGAGGGAAACTGAGGCACCAGGGGCTGGATTTTTCAGACGTGGCCGCTAGCGTGGGGTTGGCTGGCTTTCCGGGCACTTCACAGCGGCTGGCTTCCCAAGAGGCCGAACACCCATAGCGCCCATCGAGGTCAGAGTCGGGGATAGAAAAGAGGCAGCGAGTGACTTCCCTTCTCAGCGTGGTGGCTCTGTCCTCCCGAGGTGGCTGCTTCTAGAAACGTCTGCCTGGGCTGGTGGGTCCCACATGTGCCTGGAACGGCCGAGTGGTGACAGCGCAGCGTGAGCTATTGTTCAGAGAGACAAACGGCTGCAGAGACTCTCGGTCATCGTCCTCCCTCTCCACCTCTCTTAGTGTTTGTTCCACTCCGGTGTTCTTGCCCCTCACCGTTGAGGTCGGGTACAAATCAGAGACCTATTTCCCACAGCTCTCAGTCCCTCTAATACCAATGATCTCTGCTCCTATTGCATCTTTCATCCAAGGCTCTGAGACAGATGAATTAACCATTACAGTGTCGGTGTGTGTGTGATTTTCCCCCCCCCCCCCCATTGTACAAACAGGTAAACTGAGGCACAGAGGTGATTGCTTGCACTGGAGGTTTGTGTGGAGTCCTCATCTCTGCCCTCCCCCCATCCCACATTATAAAATCAGACTCTCCTCTCAGAACTGGGGATAGATCCCAGTAGTCCTGACTTCCCCACAACCCTTTCCTTTTTAAGGTTCAGGGTGGGGGGCAACCTTTCTGGGCATTTTAGTTAGTGGTGAAGTTGTCAGGCAGTGATGTCTAGTAGTTGGAGCAGAGCTAGGAGTGGAGCGTATGGTGTAGTGGCTAGAGCAGAGGCCTGGAGTCAGGATTCATAGGTTTTATTCCCAGTACTAGGAGGGGAGCATGGTGTAGTGGTTAGAGCGGGAACCAGGGAGTCAATATCCCTGGGCTATATTCCAAGCTCGCCTGGCCTTGTAGACACTTGCGCTTGTGAGTCTCTTGCCACCGTGAACAACCCTGTAAAACAGAACCCTACTTTAACCGCCCGACCTCAAACCCAGCCAAAGTGCCCCGCCGACAAGTTTCATTACAAACCGGAACGCTCAGGTCGCCTGGGCTGAATCATTTGAGTCTTCTGAGGGAGCTGGGTATAAACTTCACGGTGTTAACCCCAAACCAGAGCAAAAACCCCCTCTGATTGGGTGAGTGTTTCTTTATGTAGCTGAGTTACGAATGCTGCGATCAGTTCGGCGCCCGAATTTGGGAGCAGCGCGAAAGTGAGTGGAAAATCTCTGCTCACCAGTGCGCCAGAGTCTCCTGCCTCGCCTGGTTGGCTCCTTTCCCTGTAGCACTGGCGGACCCCAGAAGCGTGAAATAGCTACAAAGCTCGGCTAGCCGCAGCTTTGAGGCGTGGAGCTAGGAGTTCAAACAGCAGGGAAGCCTCCCGCGGAGGCTGGCCCCTCCTGGCAAACCTGGCCAGGGGTTCGGCTTCACACCCATTTGGCCCTGATCTCCCCACTCAGAGGAAGAAGTGTCTAGGGAGTCAGGAGGCCTGGGTTCTCTTCCCAGACGGAAGCAAGTTGCCTCCCCCACCTCTGACTCTGTTTTCCTGTCCGTAAAACAGAGATGAGGCTGGACCTGTGGGGGGAGTCGGTGTAGGAGCTGTTACAGGGTGAGCTGTTTGCAGCAGGGACATCCTCTTAATACGTCACGCTGAGGCTCCCAACCTATATAAATACTTAATAAAATCCCTCGAGAGGAGTAAAAACTTGATTTGCCTTTTAGGGATTTCACCCACTCCTGGTGCGTATTCCTCCTTTAATGTTCTAGCCACCCCCACGTTGCCAGGCTGATGTTACAGCCAGCCTGTGCCATCAAGAGGTGGGAATAAGCAGTGTTCTGGACTGATAGATGAACTGTCTCCACTGCTGCGGGGCAGCTGCTTCTGGGGAGGAGCGGGGCAGCGGTTTAAAATCCATACAGCAATGCTCTTCAGGGATTGCTTCACCTGCTGCTGAAATACAATCACTTCTGGGGTGGAACGTGACAGCTGCTTAACAGCTGCACAGCAACATAACAGGAAGCGAAGTGCCCACATAACCCTGTTTTTGTGGGGTCCTGAATGATCACTTACAGTTAGACCCTTGAAGTTTGTGTCTCAAGTAAGTCTAGAAGATTTGGGGTTTCGAGGCGGCAGCGTGGCCTAGTGGATCGAGCACAGGATGGGGACTCAGATCATCTGGGTTCTGTTCCCTGCCCTGCCACTAACCTGCTGGGTGTACTTGGGCAAGTCACTTTCCCCCTCCGTGCCTCAGTTTCCCCCTCCGTGCCTCAGTTTCCCCCTCCGTAAAATGGCGATAATGACACTGACCTCCTTTGTAGATGTGCTGAGGAGAAGTATCAGAGCGAGGGATTTATTATTTTAGAGAACTGGGCCTCTCTCAAATAGGCGAGAGGAAGATCCTTCTTTTCTGTCTGGAACCAAAATCCCTGACTGCTGGGAAAGCGCTGCAGGCCTCTTACTCACTGCTAAGCAGTGACTGTACATCCTGGATGACTGGAGCATGGAGAACTGATTCTGCAATCAGACTGGTGCCTCCATGAGCGGGCTTGGGCCGAGCTGATGGTTACGGTTGGTTCAATGATAGATGCTTCAGAAACTGGCAGAGACCTGGCAAACTCATTCCACCTGAGCAGCCAAAGAGGGTTCTATCCCTGGTGCTCGGAGGGGAGAGTGAGGATATTTCTCAACAATACTTTTTGGGGGAAAAGATTTCCCTCCACCCCCCCCCCATACAACTGTTTTTTTTTTTTTTAATTAAACTTTTTCTGTGTGTGGGGGGAGGGGTGGAACCACTTTTTAATAATGATAATAAGGAACCTTCCCTCACCTTTTCCCAGTTTAAAAAAACAAAAAGTGTTTTTAAATCCGCCCCAACCGCCCGCGCAACTAAAAACGTCAAAGAAATGGATGTTTTTGTGGAATATTGAGATTGTCTTCCAGGCCCCGTTTTTGTTTAAATCCTTTTTCACTGAGGAAAAAGGGAAAACCCTGCTAATTTAGACCAGCTCTAAACCCTTTTTTTGAACCAAGATAATAACTTTGGTTAGGGGCCTTATTTGGGGGAGGGGGGTGTTTGTTTACCATCCCCTAGTGGGGATGCTGGTATAAAGGTGCTATAAATCTGTGCAGGTCAGGCCAGTCCCTCGTCTGGATTCATTTGGGCAATCCCATCTGTTAATCTGAAGTCTTGATGGCTCCCATCACCACCGGATCAGGCACCTCACAATCTTTAATATGTTTTATTCTCCTCGCACACCTGTAACGTAGGGAAGTGCTGTTAGCGTCTGCCAGATAGGTCAGTATCATCCGCCTCATCTCCCAGGTGCATGCATTGGTGTTTGTAACGTGCTTTGAGATCCTTTTGATGGAAGGGGCTAGAGAACTTAAGAACAAGATTGCGTGCCCTGTCGCTGAGGATTTCTGGAGCTCCTGCAGAGACCTTTATGTTTTCCGAGGATGGCGTCTTTCTGGGAAGTAGGTTTTTCATCCTTTGAAATCCTGAGAGCTCTGAAGCTGGGCAGAGATTTTGGTCTCTTGCACGCCGTGGAATTTCTCTTATCAGTGGCTTTTAATGATGGACTGAGTTTGCCGAGCAAGATCCCCGCTTTCCAGGTGCGGCGTGGGAGAGTTTGTTTTATGTCCGGGTCTCGTTTTATGTCTGGCTTCTCAATACGGATTCCCAGCCCTGTCTCGGCTCCCAAGGGTGAGAGCTGCCTTTCTAGTCCTCCTGCCCGCCTGGATTCTCCACGAGGGGGAAGGGAGCCGGATTCTGATCTCTGTTACACCACTGTGAATTTGCGGTAAATCCATTGGGCCTGATTCTTAGTCACACTCCAGGCTGCTCTGGCAGCACGAAGGGGCCTTACAACTGATGGAAACAGCCCCGTGAGCATCCTTCCTGCCCAGCGTAGAGCTGGTGTAAGGGTTTTGCCCCAGTGGGTGATGGGGTGTGTGGCCGCAGTGCACTGTGCTGTAGGTATTCTCTGCTTCCCAGGGTCCACGAGGCACCAGAGCATAAACTAGAGCAGCCCAGGGGTTGCTGTAATTTATGCTGGGGCAGGGTCCTGCATCACTGTGGAATATGGACTACGTTGGCTTAATGCCCCTGCTGCTCCAAGCACAGGAACAGAGCGACGGAGGCTAGCGATCTGTGGGGCGGTAACTCCAGATTAGCTGTGCCTGGCTCCGTGAGGATCAGTTACCCCCAATTTGTGTCTGGGGGTGAGGGTGGTTTCCCTTGTGGGGATTGTCACACAAGAGTTAGAAGCCCTGGCCCCCAAAGTGGGTCCCTTTCCCTTTAAGCCCGGCCTGCATGTGCGCAGTGGGGGTCCCTTTAAAAAAAAAAAAGTGTCAGGAACAAATAAATCCCAGGACAATGGCTTGATGATGTGCCCAGGGTCCCTGCTGCCCTCCCTGTTCCTAGCCTGGCAGCTTCTCCGGCTGGCAGGGAGCCCCAGTAACTGGGCAGGATGCTTTGTGGTTCGGGGCTCTCTGCACCAGGATGGACTGCTGTTTCTGTTTCCCATTCAGTGATGGTTGCGGGGCAGAGAGGCTCCTCTGCGGGGAGTGGGTGAGTTCCCTTCCCCCTGGGCCCTGCCTCCCACTCTGGTGCAATGCAGGCGGTTGATTTCCAGGCTGGGGGCGCAGCTCCTTTCCTGTCCCCCGGGGGATCTCTCCCGCTGGACGCCCCCGGCTGCGTGAGGAGGACGTGCCCGCTTGCGGGAGGCTGTGGGGTATAGCAGACACCAGCCTGGCACCCGATCAGCCGCTGTATGGACATGCCCCGGAGGAAGAGAAAAGGGCCGTGAATCCTATTAGGGTCAGAAGGGACCAGATCCTCTAATCTGACCCCCTGTATCTTGCAGGCCACCGCCAGTACCCGCCCACCAAGCCTGACCTATTGGTTTAGCTTTGCAGCGCTGGTCCTTTGGCGCAGCGCGGGGTGACTTGTGGCAGATGTCCGGCACTGTGGTGCCTGGCAGTGATGCCCCACTTGGCCATTGCTGCTTTGTGCTTGGAGCCGAGGAATTGTACAAAGCAAATAGCGAGGGGGGGGGGGGTTTCACGCAGTACCCCGCTGTCCTCCCATTGCCCCCCTCAGATCAAGGCTGGGCATGCTGCATGAAAACAGCCGACTCTCCCCTTAAAGCGCTCCCATGTAGAGCCAGCCAAGCGATCCCTGCCTGGTACCGTCCGTCCCCCACTCCGAGAACTGTCTCCACGGCCTCTTCCCCCACCTCTCAGCTAAATCCCCTGCTGTGTTTTCTCTCTCTTGCCCTCCCCTTCCCCTCTCCCCCTCCATACATCTTGGGGGTGTGTGACTTTAACCAGATGTTGCATCGCTATGCAGGACCGCATGCCCTGCGCAGGGCAGGGGAGGAGCTGTTTTAACCTCCCACTCACCCCAGTAGCATTCCTGCCCTCTTAGCACAGCTGCCCGCCTTGGCCCCGGTGCCGAGGGCCTGGACCTGCTTGTTTGTATCCAATGGAAATCTCTGAAGGGGCGCAGTGCGTGTTGGGGGGCTGTAGAGGCAAGCGACTGGGCCTAGGAGTTGAAGATGGATGGATGGTGGGTGGGGAACCAAGTGGATTGACTCAGCCCCCCGCAGGGACAAGATCTAGTCCATTTCCCCTTCTCCACCCCAGCCAAAACTCGACCTGGGCTACCTGCTTCTTCTCTCCTCCCATCCCCCGGGTTATCAGTTCTGTTGGACCAGAGCAAGATCAGGTAAATAGGTGTGATTCCTCTGTGTCATCTCAGCTGCTCTTTGTGCCATCGGTGAGTCTGACAGTCAGTCGCTGTGTCTGAATGGTAGTTGGAAGGAGGGAGACGTACAGGGTTTATGACCCCCGTCCTGTCTGATAATCTAAGTCGTCCTCTTCATTTCCCATCCCCCCCAGGGACTAACCTGGCTAGGAGAAGGAAACGCCATCTGTTTATCGGAGGAGAGCTGTCAGGAAAATGCCTCATTTCCAGCAACCGTGACCCCTCCATTGCTGGGCTTATCAAATCAGTGTCTTGGGGAACACAAAGCAGAACTGAATCCGGCAGCAGGGGAGGGGACCGAATGTCTCTATCTGAGGCTTTTATTACAGAAGAGCAGCTGTATACACATTTCTGTGTGTGTGTGTGTGTGTGTGTGTGTGTGTGTGTGGTGGTGGGTTCTGTGTACAGTGAAAATGGGGCTTGTGGGCTCCCAGGGTTGGATTCCTCTTCCTCCTCTCCACCCCCAATTTTGTCTTTATAATCCCCTTTAAATGGGCAAGCCTTTTAGGATTAAATCCTGTGGGTCAGACTTCACGACTCTGTCTACAAGTGCATAGGCTTTTCCTTTGCTCTAGGATGTTGGGTATCCGGTGAGCCCCCTGGTCTGTCTTACTCCAGTACCCGATGCCTTGGAGGAAGGCAACACATCGTTACCGTGATCTTAATTTTGCATGGGAGTTGGGGAAGGAATTCCTTCCTGACCCCTGCAGCAGAAGGGCAGTGCCCTGAAGGGTGAGCGCTTGATGCCCCATATTGTCGGCGGCAGAGATGAGTAGAAAATTCATCTGCTGGTTCCTTCGGGGCGCCTGAGCAACAGAGCAGGTGAGATTGTGAATTGTTAGAGCCAAATCACCCACCAACCTTCTGCTCCTGCTGGTGGGCTGTGGGGGATTGAAAGCAACAAGGTGCCTGCTCTCTGATCTTGTCAATTTCACTCTGAAATTGTCAAGTTTTAAGCTCTTCTCTCTGCCGATGGCTATCTTGCCAGAACAGAGCTAACCAAAGGGGCTAAGAGACGCTGCAGTTTGCATTAACCCGCTGGGCAACCTGGGTGAGTTGGCTGCCTATTTGCCGAGGGGGGTGAGCCCACCGGAGGATCTGGCCTGCTATTTTTAAGACTCTCTTGCATTCCTGCACCATGGTGGATTTGATGGAGGTTTGGAGACAGGATGCAGTGAATTATGAGGGGATGGAGACCCTTTGCTGAGCCCTGTTACTTTGGACACCCCCCCCCCCCCCACTCCCCGCTTAGATCGGAGGCCTGTCGGAGGCGAATGCTGACACTTGAAGAGTTTAGGAAAAGGAGAGGTCGGTGATCTGGATAAAGTGACGGCTTGAGATTCTGTCCTCTGCAGGTTCTGTGCAGAGTCTGATCGGTCGCCCAGCTTTCTGATAAGTGTCTCTTCAAGTGGTTTGAGGTCCTTGAGCGAAAGGCAAAATCTCACTCCTCTTCTACAGAGAGCTGTTGGTGTATGGGGCGCATTATGGACACACGGGAGAAGTTCCCTGCCTATTTGGGAATCTAAACTAGATAGGGATTAGTGACCAGCATTGTAGTAGGCAGCAAAGTCTAGCGATTAGGGCACTGGGTTTGGAGTTAGGAGACCTGGGTTCTATTCCGAGCTCTCCCACTGACCTAATGGGCAGCCTTGGCTAAGTCACTTTGCCTTTCTGTGCCTCAGTTTCCCCTCCTGCTCTTTCTGTATTGTTGCTTTAAACTCTCAACCCTTTGGATTGTCTCTCGCCATGAGTCTGTACAGCACCTAGCACCATGGGTCCCAGTTCTCCCTGGAGGCTCTAGGTGCTTCTGTAATATAAATAATTTGCAGCTTTGGGTGTGCAGGGAGGACAGTCTGTTTTCTCTCACCGAGACACGTGATGCAAAGCTGACTCGAAGTCAGAAATAGCCAGGACTAGGATTACTCAGAACTTTGCAACAGGAAGTGACCGGCTGACTTCCTCTTTCTGAAAGGAGGGTGCCATGACAACCAGCTGCCTGTCCCCAGTCCGGGCGCCAGGGGCTAGATCCTTAACCCTGGGGCGGCTTCCAATCTTTGTAGGGTTTGTGTTCTTCAAACCTCCAGGCCACACACGTGGGGGCGGGAGGGTTTGCGGCACGGGTGGAGACACCTGGTTCGGTTCAAATAAAATAAAACGTCACCTGGATTAGGGCAAAATCCCTAAATTCATCACCGGTATCGAAATTGAACTCCGGAGCGTAGGAGTGAAAACTTTAAGCCAGTGCTTGAATGCGCAGCAGTGGCAGAAGTGGAAGTCAGGACTCCTGGGTTCTCTTCCTGGCTCTTGAGGGTAGTTTAGTGCTTAGACTAGGGGGCTGGGAGTCGGGACTTCTGGGGTTCTCTTCCTAGCTCTAGAGAGGGAATGTGGTCTAGTGGCTAGAGCAGGGGCCCGGGAGTCAGGACTCATGGACTTTATGCCCAGCTTGGCCACTGGCCATCTCAGGGACCATGAGTCGCTTTGCCTACAGGCTGTAGTGTCCCGTGCATGGTAGAGAAGGCCCAGGTCTCTGTTATAATTAGTATAAAGGAGGATTGATTTTTTTTTTTTTTTAGTGGGACTGCGGGACCCACACAGACCCTGTGGTTCTCTCTGGCTCCCAATCTGCCCAGTGCCGTCACGTGCAGTCTTTGAGAGGCCTGGCCTGAACACTGCAGTAATGGAAGGTTTTCCCGACTAGCTGTGAAACGCCGCCTGTTTGAATCTCCGTGGGGTCAGCTCCGCCCTTGGTTGAGCAGATAAAATGTGACCCAAATGTGACTGTCTGTGGTCTCTTGGCTGAGTCTGAAAGCCCCTGATGCTTTTTCACAGCCCACACTGAGATGTCCATTTACACTGAGTAATGATTGGCTTCTGTCTTCCACCCCAGAGGTGGCTGCATTTCAGGAGCACCCTGTCTGGGGACCCTGTGGGATATGAAAGGCGCCAGATACATCTTTAAAGCATTACTAGGAGACTCACTGCACAGTGTTTGGTTGTTTTTTTGTGGGGGTCCTTTCTTGTTGAGCATCCAAAGCCAATTTCTCCTGCCCCCTTTTACAGAGGGTAACTTGGCCCCTCTGTTCTACAGGAATAAGGGGTGTAGATCTTCCCTTGGCTGTTCTATCACACCCGGGTCTGTGCCGCTCTACGGCGTGAGGCATCCATGGCGGGGTGGGGGTGTATTTGTTAAGCAGACACACGGTTGTCATGGTTATCGGAAACAGGGAAGTACAGGAGATTTGAAATAACTGGGTGTCTTCTCCCATTCTCCTCCGTGCTCTTTCTCCCTCCTAGGATCCCCGTGCCGCGGATTCACGTGGATCTGGCTGGCTTTTCTAGCCCCCCTCCCCTGCCTCTTTCACCCCATCCTGGTGTGATTGTCCTGCTGGACGTGACATCAGCTGGGTTCTGGTGACCCAATAACCTCTAACGACCCACATCTGTTTGCAGCGTCGGCCGATTTTCCCGGAGCATGGGCCGGGTTTAATACCTGGATACCCTTGGTCGGCACCATGAGCTGGAACACAAAGCGACTGGCCGAGGGAGGGACTGTCAGGAAGATGCAAGCTGGAGGGAGGGCCTCCCGGGTGAGAGGCTTCTAGGGTGGTCGTCCGGTTCTTGGGCAGGCGGGGTGTCCCCCTCTGTGGAGCTGAGGTTTTAACTCTCTCTCTGTCGGCCAACAGAACAAAGAGAAAGAGAAGATGAAGGAGGGCAAGGAGAAGGACGCCCGCTACACCAACGGCCACCTCTTCACCACCATCACCGTCTCGGGCATGACCATGTGCTTTGCCTGCAACAAGAGCATCACGGCCAAGGAGGCGCTCATCTGCCCCAGTGAGTAGCCGCGCGTCGGCGAGCGACTTGTTCTCCAGCCCTGTCTCCCCCGCCCTCCCATCTGCGCCTCCTCGTTGAACCACCTGCTTCTCTCACCTACCCATGTTCCCGTCCACGTCTTCGAGGTGCCACTCTACCTCTGCCCCTCTGTCACCCTGCGTCTCTGTTTCCTTCATCCCTGTCTCCTCCTTCCTACCTCCCGCTCCCTGGGCCTCCCGTGCCTCCCCATATCAAGCCTCACCATCTCCTCTGCTCCACCCTCTGCCCCCTTCCTCTGTCTCTCATCACCCCCTGCTTCTCTATCTCAGCCCCCCAACTCGATTGCAATCTCCTGCACATCCCACTGCATCACGCGCCGCTCCTGGAGCAGGGAAAACACGTTACTCTCCTGAGTGAGAGTAAAACCCTCCTTCCTGCAGCACCAGGTAGCTGGCTCAATACGCCCTTGGCTACTACCCATGAAAGGGCTTAACTGGGTTGATGGAGAACAAGAGGATCAATGTTAGTATGAGAGAAGACGCTTCTGTGTTTGCACAACTATATTTGGATGCAGGAGTGTGCTGTCCGTGGGGGGCCGTAAAGCCCCACGTAGCCTGTGGACACGTGTGTGGCTTGCACAAGAAATCAGTGGTGGTCAATGGGATTCACGGTGCAGGATGGGAGAGAGATTTTAGGGCACCGAGGAGACAGACTGTGTCGGATACGCTCGGTTGAATTGCATTGCCTTCTTATATGCCCCTTAGTTGTACACACGGTCCTGATCTGGTTCTAGGAGGGTTTGGTGTGTTAACTACTTCAGGTCAATTGAGTACGTCGTGTGCTCTCTGCGTCCTGGGGACCTAGCGCTGTTCTTTACACCAGAATTGCTCCTGATATGTGAATCGTTGGGGGAAGCTGCCCGGTTCTGCTCTATTAGTCAGGGGGAGGGATAGCTCAGTGGTTTGAGCATTGGCCTGCTAAACCCAGGGTTGTGAGTTCAATCCTTGAGGGGGCCGCTTGGGGATCTGGGGCAAAATCAGTACTTGGTCCTGCTAATGAAGGCAGGGGGCTGGACTCGATGACCTTCAAGGTCCCTTCCAGTTCTAGGAGATGGGATATCTCCATTAATTAAAAATTAAATTATTAATATTAGTCGATTTCTTTTTGATCGGCCGCACGGGGAAGGGGCGAGATGCAGTATGTCAAAAGCTTTGCTCTAGCGGTGAGATTTTCTGCAGGGGTAAGCCTGGGCGACGTCCGTTATGTCTGCACTACAACCGACTGCCGGCCCAGGTGTGTCTGTCAGGGGGGTGACGAGGTGGTGCCGGCAGAGCTCTGTCCATCAGGCATAAGCACCCAGCGTAGACGCAGTTAGACTGGAGAAGCTGTGCTTTTACCGGTGTAACTCTTCGCTCCTGGGAGGTGGTTTCGCTAGACCTCCTACAAAGCTAGACGATGTACAGCTGCATCCACCCGAAGAATACTTTGCCAGTATAGTACTCCAGTAACACGCTGCTAGTGTAGACATGATTCAGCTGGAGTCACTGGCATGAAACCAATATACACCGGGGGGGCGAGGGAGGGGTCGTCTGGCCCATTGACTCCAGTGGAGCTGCCCTGATCTACCCCAGCTGGGGATCTGACTTGAAGTTCAGTCGAAGGATCGTGCAACGGCTTGTTCTCCAAATCCTCAAGGACGGGCTAGTGCCTGCGTGTGTGGTCAGGCCAGAGCGCCATGGATGAGTGGGAGGTCCTGTGGCTGGGGGTGGGTTTTGCCTTCCCTGTATTCTGGCCGGGTTTAGTTGTTTCTGAAAGGATCATTCCCTCAGCTGATGTATGGGACGGCTTATAAATAAAACGTGTGGCTCTGTGCATACAGGCCCTGCCCGGACTCCAGCCAGCAGGCAAATCCCAGCTGTGGCCAGGAGCGAGAATGAAATTCCATCTCCTCGCTGTGTCTCATTAACACGATGCCTTTCGATCTCAGCGGGCGGGATGCTCGCAGCGGGCGGGCGTGTGGGGAGGGGGAGCAGAGATTTCATTCAGAAGCTGCGGTTTCTTCCTCGTCGAGTTTAAAAGTACTTCTTTCTCGCCGGGGAGCAGACAGGGCTGAACTGCTAGCACATGCTCTTTGCCAAGGAAGTGTGGTCCAGTGGTTAGAACACTAGCCTGGGACTTGGAAGACCTGGGTTCAATTCCTTGCTCTGCCACAGACTCCTTGTGCGACCTTGGGCAAGTCAGTTAGCCGCTCTGCGCCTCAGTTTTCCCATCTGTACAATGGGGATAATAGCTCTGCCTTGCCACGTAGGGAGAGGATAAATACATTAAAGACGGGGAGGTGCTCAGATACTCTGGTGGTGGTGGGAGCCAGATAAATGTGTTTGTCCAGGCTAGTTGTAAAGACCCTGAGCGACATAGCTATCACTGCTTTCCTTAACTTCATCTCTCATGCCTAGTTCCTACCGTCCTCGGTGTTTCCACCATCCGGATCTCTCTAGTCGCTGGGTACAATTTTCAAAAGCACCGACGCGACGTCGAAGCCGAAGTCCCGTTTTCAAAAGCGGCTCAGGGCTTGTCTGTACGGAGCGGGGGTTATTTCAGCCTGGGATCCCGTTGCCAATACCTGCAAACGGCTGTGCAATGCATGGTGGGAAATCCCCACCCGCTGCTCTGGAATGGGGGTGATTGCCTGCTAAGGTTGCTGCAGGTGTTCTTGGAGGATTTCGGTGAATGCGAAATAAGAGCGGCATAGTTCATGGAGATGCAGGGTTGTTCCCAGTGGCTTGATTTCCAGCGGTGCTGTCTCCCATTGACTCCCTAATCAGACTGTTTAAATATTTGATCGCCATATTTGGGGTCGGGAAGGAATTTTCCTCCAGGGTAGATTGGCTGAGGCCCTGGAGGTTTTTCGCCTTCCTCCGCAGCATGGGGCAGGGATCGCTAGCAGGAGGGTGCTCTGCCAATTGAAGTCACCAAGACACAGGATTTGGGGACTTCAACAGCAGAGTCAAGGGAAGGGTAGGGACGGTTTTGTGGCCTGCAGCATGCAGGGGGTCAGACCAGATGATCATAATGGTCCCTTCTGACCTTAAAGTCTATGAGTCTATGATATGTGACTCTCCCAGGATGGCTTTGCCGCCTCATAGACTCATCCCTGCTGGGATCCCGCGGGGCGGGCCTATATAAGTTAACCTATTCTAGAATTTAATACTGGTGCCCATCACTGTGTTATCTGGGCAGCTGTTGCATGCAGCCCTACTGCTTGGTTGTGTTTGGATCTTGCTCCATTTTTTTTTTAAGGCGATGTTAAAACTTAGGCTGATCATTAAAGATTCCTCTACGCAAGAGAAGAGATGCTAGCCCCAGGGGCCTGGCCAAATTCTAGCTCATTTCATTCCATTCGTCGGACTCCAGCGTTTCCCTCCTCTGCCCTGCAGTTTCAATTGGATGCTTTCTTCCTGTCCGAACGCACCCCAGGATGTTGCTGTGTGGCTGCTAAACGGCTGCCGCGTTGCGCCCCAGAGGTGGACGCACTTCGGTGGTGAGCAATGCCGTAACTGCGGTGCGTTGGGATGGAAGACGGCGAAGGGGTGTAAATACAAGCTCTGGATTGTTATTGTAGGTGCGCCTGGAAAGACGTCTGTTCATGGTTCGGAAGCGCTTTGGGGCAGGGACTGTCTCTTAGTTCTGTTTGTACAGCGCCTAGCGCCGTGAGGCCCTGGTCCATGACTGGCGCTACCACAATACAGAGAACGAGCTACCAGGTGCTCTGGACAAGGAAGCCGTTGGAGACTTGGGCTTGTCTCTGAGAAGCCATGTGCATATAAGGAGGTCCCATGCCCAGCCCCCAGCGCGGTCAGTCTCTATAACCCGCCTCCTGCAGGCCCTGCTGTCTCGAGTGTTACCTGGCTTTGTGCAGGTTCCTGAGGCTCGCCGGCCCTGCAGTCTCACGGGGTTTAGTGCGGAGGAGGCCGGAGCGCTGCCGGTATTCCCTCCTGGCTGCCGGCTGAACGGTACAGATGTACGGAATGTTGTTCGTTTCCTGTCGGGTTCTCCGGCAGGCGGGCGGGCGGGGGAGGAGATGGAACGGCTTCCCTGGGGATAACGCGCTGACTCACCCGGTGGGAGGAATCCCTCCCCGCTCTGCTTTCAGGCGTGACTCCCACCTAGGGTGCCCAGATAGCAAGTGTGAAAAATCGGGACGGGGTGGGGGGGTAATAAGAGCCTATATAAGAAAAAGCCCCAAATATCGGGACTGTCCCTATAAAATCGGGACATCTGGTCACCCTACTCCCACCTGGCTTCTCTTTCCCCTCCGAAGCGAAATCAGGGCTGGCGGCAGATTGACGCTGTCCCCCCTGAGCAGTGGCAAAGCGAGCTTCCTCATCGCCGTCCTGCGGCTGCAGATTAGCCCTGACCTGAAAGGGTTAAAGGGGGCCGTGTGGGGCGTTCGCCCCTTCTGCTGCCTGGTTACCGCATGTGCATGCTTTGCCCTACGGGAAAGGAGCTTGGTGGGTCCGAGCCGAGGGTTTGCATTTCAGAGGGAGCTGGGGGCCGAGCGCCACGAGGCTCCTTTGGAAAATCTCATCCCTTGATGGCCAGGGTAGCGCCTAGAGGACCCAGCCGAGATCGAGCCCCTGCTTTGCTAGACACTGAGAGGCCGCCCCCTGCCCTGGAGCGGAAAGTGTAAAGAGATGAGGCAGACAAAGCGGGGGGAGGCGCAAAGAGGGAAAAGCGACTCTCCCAAGGTCACGGAGCAGGTTAGCGGCAGAGCTGAGAATCCCGACTCCCAGCCCAGCGCCCTCCCCGCCAGCCCGCGCTGCCGATCCCTGATCGTTACCGCCGTGGGCCGGATTCCGGGTCCTGCTTTAAATCCTCACCCCCCCGCCAAGCCGCGCCGGGTTAACGTATAACCGGCCAGTACAGATCCCGCTCCTTTGTGCCAAGAAAGAGCAGACGGGCTGCAGCCGTGCGGCTGGGCAGGAATGTTTGCAGATACCCGCTCGCCCTTCTCCCCGTTGGTCAGAGACCCTGTGGCGGTTAATAAATAAACGCACGGAGCGACAGCAGCTGCTGTTCTGTCCTTCCCATCCATTGCGGGAGTCCATCCGGCATCCAGTCATGGGGCATCTTGTACGTTTTGTGTCTGCACCGCCACCAGTCTAGTCTGCCCCGGCCGTGACGGGCGGAGCCGGGACCGCCTGTCTGGTCCCCCCCATCCCCAAGGCTGCAGTGAGGGGTACCGCCAAAGAGCGAGCTGTCTACAACAACCTCTAGCCGCAAGCTCCTTGGTGCGTTGGTTTAAACTGGTGCAACGCCAGGCCTAATGGGAGCGACACCCAGGTGGGAAGGGAAGAGGCGATTTGGGAGCTGAACCTAGACTGGGATTGGCCACGGGGCTGAGGTCCTCCGGCACTGTGCGGCACGGTCGGTATGCCCCGAGATGCAGCCTTGTTACCAAATAGGGGCTGAACAAGCCCCCTGGGAGAAGGGCGGGTGACTTCAGTTTCAGCCGGGTGGGGCCGCTCCCCGAATCCCGTCCAGAGTCCCACGGTTGCAGCTGTTCCCAGCCTAGTCGGCATGGGGCTTCTCAACAGCTGCCGTGGCCGCGGGCCTCAATCGGGGCCTTGTGCCGGCAACCTCTGTCTGCAAAGCAGCTGCCAGCTCCGGGGTAAACCGCTTTCGTTGCCCTTCAGAGAGGATCTCACCCGTGGGAAGAGAAATGGAGTTCTCCTTCCCTGCCCTGCCCCGGGATCCCGGCCCCATGGCACGGAGAGGGGGAGGGGAAGGTCTGCTCTCTGTCCACCCCTTAGCACCTGCCTGCATCCATCGCATTGCAAAGCTGTTGCCTGACCGTCAGAGAAGTGGCTTGGCTGGAAACGCCGTTGTGGAGCGGCCTGTGTTTCCAGCCGTCACCGGTTGCGTGACGAGCCACCGGCTCTGCCAAACTGGCTGAGTGTCCCAGCGGTAGCAATGGAAGTGTGCTTGGCATTCCCTTGATTCTGCTACTGCTGGTGGGATAGACTGCAGCTTGCTCTCCCCTAGCTGGGTCGGCCCATGTATATGGAACGGGAAGAGACAGCTGTGGATGCTACGGGCATGTGGCTATAAGCAAGCAGGGCTATACACCCTCATGCTTCAGGGCACAGAGCAACCTCTGATTGGGTCAGGAAGAAATGTTCCCCGGGCAGGTTATTGCGGAGCTGCAGGAGTCTTGCCTTTTCCTCCGACGTGGCAGTTGCTGGTCACTGTCGGGCCTGGGAGACTGGGCTGCATGGCCCCTCAAGTCTGATGACGATTGTTTGTATTTAGAGTAGAGCTTAGAGGCCCCAAAAGAGAGCAGGGCCTCCTTGCGCTAGGTGCTGTACGTGCACAGTGAGTGACAGACCCTACCCCAAAGAGCTGAGAGTCGAAATAGGCAAGACAGACCTTTAAAGAGGAGATTCTTTCCCCCCATCTGTGAAATGGGAAGCTGAGGCCCAGAGATCTCCTGAGTTTCAACCCACCGCCTTGACCACCCGCCCACCCTTCCTCTTACTCAGCTGCTGTGTGGCTCCGAGGGCAGAGGGTGGCATTTCAGTGGGTGCAGTTCAATGGGCAGATCCTGGCTTGTGCCTTTCTAGGCACTGGGAGAGGAGACTGTCCCACACGTAGGCAGCGAAACCCGCGTCACCGCTCGAGGCCATTCCCGATCAATATTGCCCATTCCACGTGGGCTGAAGTGTGGCAGCAGCTCTGGCTACAGCAGATGGGATGAGCCGGGCTGGCATGTGGTGTTTTCTGCCATCCTTCCTCCTCTCCTGGTGCGTGATGAGGGACCGTCTTTGCAGTTAATTTTATGGCTTTTGGGTGCAACAGTTCACGCTTTAAAAAAAAAACCTGGCTTATGGTGGTGCCTACAGGCCCATTCGGCTTGGGGCTGAAAACCCATCACAGCCCCTACCTCCCCTTTGGGGCTTTTCATCAGTAGATCTCAATGCATTTTAGGATCATGATCCCCATCTTACAGTTGGGGAAACCGAGGCACAGGGAGGGGAAGTGACTTGCCTACGGTCACCTGGTAGGAGATCTGGGATTAGAACCCAGGTCTTTGGAGTCCCAGTCAAGTGCTCCGGTCACTAGGCCCCACTGATGTTTATATGAAATGGCCCCTGACCCAAACAGTTTATGAACACTGGCACCTTCTTGATGGCCCCCTTACGCTGCCAGAGTGGTGCAAGGGAGTCCTTAGTGAAGTCCATCATGTGCCAGCAATGCCCCTCTGCCATGTACATTGTCCAAACCGGACCGTCTCTACGTAAAAGAATAAATGGACACAAATCAGATGTCAGGAATTATAATATTCAAAAACCAGTTGGAGAACCCTTCCATCTCCCTGGCCACTCGATTACAAACTTAAAAGTCGCAATATTACAACAAAAAAACTTCAAAAACAGACTCCAACGAGAGACTGCTGAATTGGAATTAATTTGCAAATTGGACACCATTAAATTAGGCTTGAATAAAGACTGGGAGTGGATGGGCCGTTACACAAAGTAAAACTATTTCCCCATGCTTATTTCTCCCCCCCCCCCCCCCCCTACAGTTCCTCACATCTCCTTGTCAGTGGCTGGAAATGGGCCATTTTTATTACCACTACAAACAGTTCTTTTTCTCTCCTGCTGATAATAGCTCACCTTAACTGATCACTCTCCTTATAGCGTGTATGGTAACACCCATTGTTTCATGTTCTGTGTGTGTGTGTGTGTGTGTGTGTGTGTGTGTGTGTGTGTGTGTGTGTACACACACACAATCTCTCTTCCTACTGTATTTTCCACTGCATGCATCCGATGAAGTGGGTTTTACCCCACGAAAGCTTATGCTCAAATAAATTTGTTAGTCTCTAAGGTGCCACAAGTCCTCCTGTTCTTTTTGCGGATATAGACTAACACGGCTGCTACTCTGAAACCTGTCTTAGTGAAGTTGATGATCAGGCCCTAGGAGGGTTAACACTGGATCAGAACTCAGGCCGTAAGTTTTGAAAGGGACTCGTGATTTTTGGGAAGCCCAACTTGAGAGGGGCCTGGCTCTCGGAAAGCGCTGAGCACCAGTTCTCCAAAAATCTAGCCCGTTCGGGGCATCTCAAGGTGGGCACCCAAAATCTCAACCCCCCCTTTGGAAAATCTCGGATGCAGGTTTCCTCCCCCTTATCTCTGGTCAGACTCCCTCTCCCAGTGGCCGTGAAATGTTATTTCCTAGCTGGGCTGCAGTCGGGTCAGTTTTAGGCCATTTCCTCTGCTTTGATCTCCTTGTATTTATGGAAGTGAACAGCCCCGGGGGGCCAGCCTGGGCATTGTCTAGCCAAACTGCTTGATTGTGTTCTCCAGACTCCGCCTTTTCCCGCATACGCAGAAAGTTCGTGATTCTTTCATTGGGCTTCAGATCTTCAGCTGGTGTGAAGCCATGGTAAGTCCCGCGACTTGGTGTAGCTATGCCAGTGTAGCATCTGGCCCATGGAATCTAGGGCAACGTTCCTATCCCTGACCTCCAGGCTGGTGGTGGTTCGTCTGCTCCCCCAGTCGTGGTTTCGTTAGATCTCGCTACATAGGATCAGGCTTGGCTGGTACTGGGACAGGAGACCCGTGTAGAGTGAGTAATGGTGCAGGAAGTGATGCCCGCATATCAGGAGGTGATGCCATCCATGCCCGGCTGTGTGGAAGAGAAGTGTTAACTTCTGGGATGAGATGTAGCTTTGTAGGCTCCAAGCCAGAAGGGTCCATCGTGATCATCTAGACCAGGGGTTCTCAAACTTCATTGCCCCATGACCCCCTTCTGACAACAAAAATTACTACACGACCCCAGGCGGGAGGACAGGAGTCTGAACCTGCCCGAACCCCGCTGCCCTGGGCAGGGGGGGCAAAGCCGAAGCCTGAGGGCTTCAGCCCCAGGCAGGGGGCCTGTAACCTGACCCCTGCCACCCAGGTCTGAAGCCCCCAGGCTTCATCTTCATCCCCTGACAGTAAGTCTCAGGCTTCAGCCCAGACCCCAGAAAGTCTAACTCTAGCCGTGGCGACCCCATTTCGCGACCCACAGTTTGAGAACCGCTGATCTAGTCTGATCTCCTGGATGACACAGGCCAGAGACCTTCCCCAAAACAATTCCTAGAGTAGATCCTTTAGGAAAACATCCAACCTTGCTTTAAAAATGGTCAGTGATGGAGAATCCGCCAGGACCCTTGGGTAAATTGTTCCAGTGCTCAGTTGCCCTCCCGTGTGTAGACTGGTCACGTCACTCCTTCATCGTCTCTTTGTTAAGCATACATAGATTGAGTCTATTGCTGGAAGGCCTGTTTTCTAACCCTTTCATCATTCTTGCGGCCCTCCTCTGAACCTTCTCCAGTTTACCACCATCCTCCTTGAAAGGTTGATACCGGCCTGGTCGTCGAAGCACGGTTCTGGCTTCTCAAGGTGGTTGTGTCTCCTGGTGCTTTTTGCAATGGAAGGGATGTCGGATCTAGTGTCCTGGTCGGATTCCGGTTTTAAAATCCCCGCCAGAATGATTCAGGGGGCCTGGGGGAGGAAGGGCCCCAGATCTTACGGGAAACCAATGGAAACGGAGCCAATCCCAGTCTCTCTACAGCCCACAGGACTCTGATTCCCCTCCTGCACAGTGGTGTGTTTTTCTGCATTTCCTAGTGGCGGTGTGCCTACATGAGACAGTTGCATGAATTTAAACCAGTGAACAAGTGCAAACCTCTGGGTTGATGCTCTGACTTCAGTTTAAAGTGGACTTATTTAAGTCGATCAGGAACTAGTGTAAACTAAATGAGTGTGTCCACACATCCAATTTTGGGGAAACTGGTATAGATTCTGCCTTTAGCATTGGCTGCCGGTTAGTGCTGGGTGAAATAACTATTTACAATCGTGTTGTAATAACCCCTAGCGCTTTTCAGCCTCAGATCTGAGACTGCTTTACAAAGGGGGTTAGTATCATGGGGAAACTGAGGCACAGAGGGACATTGACTTGCCCAGAGTCACTCCTGGGGCCAGTGGCAGAATGGGGAATAGAACCTGGGTGTCCCGAGTCCCAGTCTAGTGCTCTAACCACTAGGCTACTCACATCCATGTGGGTAACAGCTGTGTGACAGTATGCTGACATGTCATCTGAGGTTCAGCCATGGCTAATATGTGACTCCTCTGATGTTGCTGAAAGTGATCCTTTTTTTCCGGGAGCGGGAACGGACCCTGGCCTATGCCCAGGGTGCTCTAGTCCTTTATACGTTGTGACTGATTATCTGTGGGTGTCTCTCCTCGCACTCCTGCGAGGAGACTCCTGGAGTAGAGAAGTGCTGGGACAGGGTCCTGCCCGGAAGAGGTTGTCCAGAAAGCTGAGAGGCCTGGGGCCTAGTGGGGTAACTAATCTGGTGTCCGTGGAGCAGGGCTGTTTGCAGGAAGAACATAGCGACCAATTACCCAGGTTGTTCGGTTATAAAGAGGGAACTGCGTGATGAGCCATTCTCCCTCTGCAGGCAGGAGGTCCCCCGGGAGTCCTCCCTCGATTCTGGCTCTCATGAGGTGACTCTGTGGTATTGGCAAAAAGAAGAACAGGAGTACTTGTGGCACCTTAGAGACTAACAAATTTATTAGAGCATAAGCTTTCGTGGACTACAGCCCACTTCTTCGGATGCAGTGGGCTGTAGTCCACGAAAGCTTATGCTCTAATAAATTTGTTAGTCTCTAAGGTGCCACAAGTACTCCTGTTCTTCTTTTTGCGGATACAGACTAACACGGCTGCTACTCTGAAATCTGTGGTATTGGTTCAGGTCAGATTCTGCAGTGTCCCTCCCCACCCAGCCCTTCTGCCGATCAAGTCAGCAGCTCGCGAAGGGCTTTCATTTTAGTTTTGCAAATGGTTTCAACATCCTTATTCCTCAGGAAACCACTGAGATCCCTTGGCTTGACACAGCGAAGAGAGTGCGCACGCGTGGGTGTGCGAGAGAGAGAGAGACGGAGAGGGAGGGAACTGCCTCGGAACACAAGTTCCTTTTTCACGCCACCATTTGGCGGAGGTGTTGGTGAACTAGTTGGATTTCCGTTTGCCCTCCGTGGGGGAGGTGGGGAGAGCAAACAGAAGCATAGAGAGTTAATGGAAGCTTCCTCTAACTTTCCTGTGACACCAGTGTAACTGACACAGTGACGTCTGCCTGGGTCTGCAGATAGCCTGAAACAGTAGCTCGGAGGGGTGTGAACGGCCCTGTTCATCTTGGTAGCGTGTTCGCTCTGCAACCTAGCAAGGGGGTTCGGTTAGCTTCAACTGGGACATCACCGAGGTCCCAACCCTTCTTAGGGGCAGAGAGAACTAGAGTCTGGGAAAACCCTAGGAAACTCCAGGGAAAACCCTAGGAAAGGCCAAGCCTAGGGAGATAGGTGAGGTTGAATTATAACGTTAAAAACCAGACTTGCAGAGGGTGGGGGAGCGTCTGGACTTTATCCTGCATCCATTCAGAGCGGGGCAGGAACTCTTCCTGTCTACACGGTGCTGTGACTTGCACCGCCCTTGTTAACTACTGTATTCCACTGCTGGGCTGATCGACCCAATCAGATCTCCCCTATGGTGTCACGAGTGGGTGGAGCTTAGGTTGTGGGCGGGGTTTGGGAGAGTACCACGTTTATGTCCCTCTCTAGGCCGACTCCCCCTGATGGTGAATACCGGCAGTTGGCTGATTTGCGTTGTAGTAGCGCGTCAGAGACGCTAGGGTGCTAGGGGCTGTACAGAGAGAGAAAAGCAGGTCCTTATTCACGCCTGGCTTGACTTTCCAGCCCACATGCTGCCCCCACTTCCTCTTCTGCCCCTAGAACATGCGGCTTCCCTTTCTGTAGTAACTGAGGTTTAGATCTGCTGCCTCATCTCTGCAAGTTCCCCTCCGGAAGAGCAGTTGTTCCTGGGCTCTGCTTATCGTCTCTGCCAAATGATGTTTTCCTCGGAGCAGTTGCATGCTGCTGGTAGCTAATTCAGGACGCCTCACCATTGCTTTTCTCCCAGCACCCCTCGGGGTGGCAAAGCTCTGTTTGTTTTGGCTTTTTTACAGGGCCGTTCAAGTGCAATTTAATGTTAGAGGCTGCAAAGTGACTTTGCAGGGAAAGGCCATTGTGGGCTCCTATCGGGTGGATTTCCAGAGCAACGCAGGTTCGCTGCAGGTGCCATTGTATTAAAACACCTTGTGCTGAGATATGAAAACCCTGCTAGCTTCCTTCTGCCTCTTGCGTAATCCTTAGTAATAAAGATTCTTCAATAGATTGCACAAACACCCCCTCCCCCCCCCACTGGGAACTGAGAAACTGTCTTCTGCTCGAGTCTGCAGACCTGACTGTGTTGGAAATGTGGAGTGAGACAAAGCCCTGTGTGCCCTGTTGTTTGTATTACAGTAGCACACCGCGGCCCTAATTAAAATCAGGAACCTGTTGCGCTAGGCGCTGCACATGCACGTAGCGAGTCACAGTCACATCCCTGGCACAATTAATCCCTGGTGCCTCTCACAACATAGGGGTTTCCTGTCCTCTGGCCAGGAATCGTAGGCAGCATTTTTCACCCTCCCGTGCTAAACTGCGGCATGTTGACCCTGGGTGCTGTGAAACAGCTGCTGTGTTCCTCCCCAGCAGTGACTGCAGTCATTGGGGGGGCCACATGATGCCCAGGGGTTGCTTACAGGTGTCCTAGAATATCAGTGTTGGAAGGGACCTCAGGAGGTCATCTAGTCCAACCCCCTGCTCAAAGCAGGACCAATCCCCAGACAGATTTTTGCTGCAGATCCCTAAATGGCCCCCTCAAGGATTGAGCTCTCAACCCTGGGTTTAGCAGGCCAATGCTCAAACCACTGAGCTATCATCTAAGAGCAAGAGATTCTGATGGACGCTGCGCTCCCACAGTCCCCGCAGAGGAATTTTTGGAGCTGCCGGCTGCAGCTTCACCACAAGGCAGAATGATCGTTGGGCACGTCTACCACGCAGCTGAAAACCCGCGGCCGGCCCGTGCCAGCTGGCTCGGCTAAGGGGCTGTTTAATTGCAGTGTAGACGCTAGGGCTGCAAAGTGGGAGGGTCCCAGACCTTGGGCTGATGTCTTCACAGCCGTTATAGCCTGAGCCCCCCCCTCACCACCACGCCCAAATGTCTTTGGTACAGCGCTGCAATTTAGCATTGCAACAGCTGATCTGAGCTCATTTCCTGAAACCGCTGCCAAATCAGACCAAGGAGCAACTCTGGCTCCTCCAGTCGCTCATTGGCCGAAGTAACGTCTCTCCTCGGCAGCTGCTTCGCCTCCAGCCTTTACCTGCCCTGCTTGGCTACTTTGTACAGGTTTGAGCTAGAAACAAGAGGGCCGGGCAGCTTCAAGTTCTTGCTCAAGCCAGCCCGCAGACAGGCCACCGACTGGCAAAGCCGGGTGCCCGCTCCCACCCCTGTGCCAAAGGGAGTCGACGGAGGTTTTTCTATTATGCAGGCAGCCCTGGGTGGATAACCTCCACGAGAGAAGTCGCAAAGCCGTGGCCAGTCGAACTGCCGGGCGTCTAGTGCTTCAGATAAACAGGAGCTCCCCTAACTGGCTGTAGAAGTAGGTCCTTTATCCTCTCTGTGGACCAGCCACCAGGGGGCAACATGAGTGAATGAACTTAGTATGTTGCAGGCGGAGAGAAACGTGGAAGAACTGGTGCCGTGGGAGCGTGGCTGGCTGGACTGGCTCAGTGTTAAAAAGGGGGTAATTGCTGGAAGGGAAAATTGGCAGTAATAAAAGTCTGGGGCTTGATCCTGCGAGGCCCTTCAGAGCTGGTACCTATCATCTCGGACGCTGCAGGCTGGGGAGAGAGGCTGGTCCTGTGGGTTAACGCACAGGCTCCCCTGGGCAAATCCATTCAACTCTCCAGGCCGTAGTTCCTCCGCTCTGCCTCGCCTGTTCCCAACTGTGAACTCTCCCGCGCGGCGATTGTGCGCACAGCGGGACCCTGATCCCATCACCCAGTTAATGGCAACGGGGCCCTGGCAGCTTCTCGGCGATAAACCTATTTTCAGACCCCGCCTCTCCCCGCCGGCCTGCGATGATCCTATCGCTCACGTTTAATGGGACAGGACCTCGGCCGCTCCTCGAAGAGGAGCGAGGCTGAGTGGCGTTCAGAGCATGGGCTGTGAGAAATCGATCGGGACCGGGGCTAGCTAGTGGGAACACACAAACACTGGGTTTCTCCCTTGTTTTGTTTCTCTCCCCCCGCCTGCCGCTTTGGAGTTGCACAAGAGCTGGCTCGACAATCTCCAAAACAATATTTGTCTTCTTAAAAATGCAGAGCATGACTTCATTTCCTCCCCTCGGTCAGCAGACTGCAGCGTCTGGCCTGGCTGGCCAAGGAGCCTGGCTGCTCGTCTGCTGGCCTGCGAGTGCGGCTTGCACTTGGGGGTTAGTTTATCCGACGCCCCCCCTGGCCTGGGTAGCTGGAGGAGTGGGGCCATGGGGCTGTTATCCCGTGCCGGCGCGTGGGGCGTAAGGCCACTTGATGCCCTCTTTGCACTGCCTGAATGTGGGGGCTGTGCAGCGTCCTGCCCAGCGCTGGTGTAGTTTAGAGCAGCCCCAGGGCTGTTGTCACTCCGGCTCTGCCCCCCAGGCGAGCAGGGACAATGCACTCCTCCCGCACCCCCGATGCTGGAGGCGGGGCAGGGGCAGATCCCTGACATCAGTTTCATTCTGGATGGGAAGACCCCTGGGTAAAGGGGTGGAGATTCTCAGGGGGCCAGTTCTGCCCCCTTTATGATGCTCTCTGGCATGTCTGCCCCTTTTTAGGGGCCTGATGGAGGCAGCAGCCAGTTTGTGCTCGGTGGAGATGGCGCTTTGCAGAGGAGAGACGCACGCTGTGCTCTCTCTGGATTCTTGTGATCGGAGTTTCCCACGTTCTAAAACAGCAAGTCATGCGGACTGGAGGTCTGAGGGAAGAGCCACAGGGAGCCAACCCAAAGCTTGTGTAGGGGGGAAGTGTATCAAAGGCCCTTATCTGACCCCAGTCACCGTAGCATCTGAGCACCTCACAGCCCTCCTGTGAGGCAGCGGCAGCTGGGGAAACTGAGGCAGGGGATTAAACCCAGGACACTCAAGGCTGGTGTCCTCACCACCAGGCCGTCCTTCCCCTCTATCCTAATAGGAACCCTGCTGTGATACCTTTTACGCTGGGGTGGCCAATGCTCTTGGGTGCCTAATAGATTTTTGCTCTTAGGAAGCTTTGTTTGTGGGCTCTTGGGTACACCCCTTGGGCGTTCCCGGGATTGTCCCCTTTGTGGGTGCCCCCTCCCTGCTGAGGCTTAGCCGGGGAGCTGTGCCGGCACCCTCGGGCTCCAGGGCACTAAATACGGCGCTTTTGTTCTCCTGCACTGCGCATTGATCCGCCCGCCCTGTGACAACAGCTTTATCCCTGCCCGAGCGTGTGATCAATCGCTGCCCGCTCTCCCCGCCGAGGGGGTTATGGTGCAGCAGGGACAGTCGCTCCTTGGGACGTTAGCGACTGGATGCTGTACAATGCCAAGGACTCTCAGCGCTACAGGGCGGGGGCTTTTTGTTGTGTCTGTACAGCGCCTAGCGCCCCCGGGTCCTGGTCCACGACTGGAACCCCTAGGTGCTACCACAATGCGGATGCAAAGAATGGCTCCTTGCCCTTGTTTTGATACACAGCTGGTGGATAATTGGGGCCTGTTTCCACTGGCTGGCAGGGAGTTGTAAACCAACTTTGAATGGGGTCATGCCCATTGGCCAGGTCTACGTTAGGAAAGTGGGGTTAACTAGAGTGTATTAAAACCCTGGTGTAGGCAAGATGTGATGGTAATGCATGTCCGCTAATGGGGGGTTAGCCCTTAGGTCTGCCCACTCCCCTCCCCCCCAGTCTGCCCCCAAAGTTGACCCTGACCAGGTGATGTGTTTAAAATCTGTGTGTGCAATATACACAAGGCAAAATATACCCTAACATCAAGCCCCCGTGTGTGTGTGTGTGTGTGTGTGTGTGTGTGGCGCCGCCCACTCCAGGCCCGAGTTGGATGCCCTGAAGGCCCCTTGGACACGGCTCTGGCAGTGGCCAGGGACCTTTGCAGAGGGCAGAAATTCAAGGTGCGCCCGCTTTGATGCCCCTGCATGCCGGAGCTGATGAGACCCAGACCCCCTGAGCACGGCATGTCTCTGGCTCTAAGCAGTTGAGGAGCAATTGGAAGCCATTTGATTTCTTAGAACCAGTACAACCAGTTGGCATGCAATTATACCAGTGCAAAGGTGCCTTGTCCCAGAGCGGCTTATTCCTCTTCCCATATGGGAATAGCCGTATCCCTATAAACACCTGCATGCCCATAGAACTCATCCACACTAAGGGGTTTGTATGGCTTTAACTACCGGTGTAGTTAAACCAGGACTGTGGGAAGGGGAAGGAGGGGGGACAAGGCCTCCCTCTGTCTCAGCCCCTTCCCCATCCCTCCCCCGGTAACAAAAATCTCGCTCTGCTCTGTCATTAACAAGATCTTTAACATCCTGTTTCTAATTATTCCCCCTACCACCACCACTTTGTTGGCCTGGGAGAATTGAGGTGTCTGGTGGTGGTTTGTTTTTTTAAAAGCATCTTTTCCCTGATCTGTATTTATAAGGGGTGTGTGTGTGTGTGAGTTTTAGGGTTTTTTTTGTTTGCAATCTCTGTTCCCTTCACATCAAAGGCTAGGTTGTATTTGCCATCTGCCTCTTTTGGAATGTTACCTAACTCTTCAAGTCTGCAGCTGCCCAGAACAAGGGACGCAATCGAACTCCCACATTACAACCGAATAGCAACTATCCAGTAATGAGAAGGGGAGGCTGGTTTTGTGGTTTTAAAACATGGGACGCGGAGTCTGGAGATCTGGGGTCTATTCCTGAACTGGCCTCTGACTCACTGTGTGACCATAGACCAGTGACTTAGTGTTTCTGTGTCTTATCTGCCCCTGCCCCAGTGACAAGGCGTAATTCCTTGTGGTAAAGTGTTTGAGCAGCTCAGATGAGAGGTGGCAAAGCAGGGCTGGCATTTGACCAGTAGTAGGTATTTCTGGTGCTGGCGGGGCGGAAAGGCCCAGCCACACACACTGTAGCCGCTTGGCCACGGATCTGTGACTTAACTTCACAATAGCCTCAGCTGGCCCGTGATCTCACCAGTCACATGCAAGACCCTCTGTTAGTTCTCCATTTACAGAGTGCTGGCCCACGGTTTGGGTGGGCCCCCAACTCCCCTGGCGGCTAGAAAGCATGGCTTTGGGTCTGTGACTACTCTCCAGGGATCCCAGAGCTCTTTAGGACAGCCGCAGGGGGAACTTTCTTGCCACCACTGAAATGCAGCCACCTCTGGGGTGGAATGTGGCAAGTATTAACAGCACACAACAACATGACAGATTAGCACAGAACCTTTAAAAAAATATGTTGGACGCTACAAGGGGAATTTATGGAGGCATAAAATAATTAACGAAGTTGGAACTTTCACCCGGGCTAAAGTAGTTAGATAGGGTCTGCTTCAAACGGAACCATTGCAAAGAGCTAGAATGTTTGTTTATTTTTTTTTGACATCCAGAGCAGTCAGATTTGCCCCCCCTCCCTTTTTTCAGTGAAGTGGTGTTAGGTTGCAGAGGTCTGTTTCTCTCATCAGCTCCTGAGACAGTTGCACATTTGAGGCACGGATTGCATCATTGGCTGGATAATTGACCATCCAGTCAGCAAAAAATCACAGGCAGGGCAAAGAGGAAAGAATCTAACTTGTTCTAGGAATTGTGTTAAAGAGCTAATCCTTGGAGAACTGGCTGGGAATTCTCCCAATCCAACTGAACTTGGAAACCCAGGGGAAACTTTTGTATTTAAAGTCTCTTTCCTGTTGTTGCCAGTTCTCACGGTACTGGGTGTTTTGGCATAAAGCCCCAGCTGCTGGAGTCATGTGAATCTCAACTTTGGTTTAAAATAGAAATAGTTTCTAGCACTTGTGGTGGCAGAGAAGAGTTTAAAAATGTGAATCCGAAAGGTTCTGAAACCAGAAGACCAGTTGAAAGAAGCCAACATTTTGGTTTTTTCTTTTACAAAAATCTCATTTTTGTGGGGGCCTGACTCATGATTTTTGAATGCTCGGGGTTGGTGATGCCGCAACATCCCATCCCCCTAAATTCTCCCTGCCGTTTCAGTTGAACATCCTCTTCGTCAGGAAGAGCCCTGCTGGGGTGTTGCGTGGTGTCACGCGGCACTGCGGCATCCCACCCCAGAGATGGCGGCTTGTCACTGGCAACGTATAGAAGAACAACAAACTTTTTTTTTCCTCTTTCACCTTTCAGCTCCCAATCGCTCAGTGTACAAACACTCGCTGCCTGTTGCAGGGGGGTAACCGCTTATCTAAATTCCCCCTCTGTTGTTCAATAAGGACTTAGAGGGGTTTTGATATTTGCCCTCAACCACTGTAACCCGTACAAGGGCCTTGAAAGGGCTTGATACACACTGGGGTCGGTTTCACCCCAGTGCATCAGTCCTGGTACCCAAGACACTCTGTATGTAAAGCCTGGGACATGAGAGCTTATGCCAACCTCCTGCTCTGGGGTAAATCTAACCTCAACCTTCTTGTCCTCATGTCACAGAGGGCACAGGGAGGGGGAAGTGACTTGCCCAGCGATGGCACTGGGCAGAGAACCCAGGAGTCCTGGCTCCTGGTCCACCACACCCCCTCCCTGAGAGGTCCTTACTTGCCTCTTATTTTACAATACACACCGTAGGGCAGATTCAGACCCGTGGAAGGCAGCGAACTTTGCAGGGGATAAGAGCTGTCTGGGTTAGGGGGGCTAGGTTTGCTTGTTGGTGGGGGAGTCTCTCCCCACGGTCCTGCTAGCCCCTCCCCACGACACTGAGGCCTGTCCCTGCACAGCCCTCGCTGGCCAGCTGAGCTGGGGCATTGGCCACGAAGGCTGGTAAAGCCCCCGGCGCCTCCATCGCGTGCATCTTCGGCAAGTGGCGTTGCAAGGGGGACCCGTCTGGAGCGAGCGCTGAATCCCTGCCCGGCTCGCTCACCATCTGGTGCCCAGCCCCTGCAGCGGGTGGGGAGGCTTGTTGCTCGGCAGCAGGGGGCCGGGGGCCTCTCCAAACCAGGTGGCACTCGCCTCGCCCCAAGCCCTGGCACGGCGAGATGCAGATTGCAGCCAGCCCCAGCCCCGGTGCCAAGCATTCCAAGGGGAATTCTCCTCCCCCCCGCCCCAGGGGAGTGCAGATGGTGGTGACACACACCCCCACCCTCCCTTGTTCGGGGGGAGGGTCAGTTTCACATGAGAATCTGTAAGCAGCTGGTAGAGGCTTCCCGGGAGATGCACCAAGTCTCCTGCCCCAGCTGGCAATGTGCCGTCTAGGGAACTATGCTCCCCAGCTGCAGGGGAGTAGGGATGACAAGGTTTGCAGCCGCCCCGGCGTAAGTCAGGCCTGATTGGGTTGCTGGAGCCTACACAGAGTGTGCCCAGCTCATAGACTATCCGGGTTGGAAGGGACCTCAGGAGGTATCTAGTCCAACCCCCTGCTCAAAGCAGGACCAATCCCCAACTAAATCATCCCAGCCAGGGCTTTGTCAAGCCTGACCTTAAAAACCTCGAAGGAAGGAGATTCCACCACCTCCCTAGGGAACCCATTCCAGTGCTTCACCACCCTCCTAGGGAAATAGTGTTTCCTAATAGCCAACCTAGACCTTCCCCACTGCAACTTGAGACCATTACTCCTTGTTCTGTCATCTGGTACCGCTGAGAACAGTCTAGATCCATCCTCTTTGGAACCCCCTTTCAGGTAGTTGAAAGCAGCTATTAAATCCTCCCTCATTCTTCTCTTCTGCAGACTAAACAATCCCAGTTCCCTCAGGCTCTCCTCATAAGTCATGTGCTCCAGCCCCCTAGTCATTTTTGTTGCCCTCCGCTGGACTCTTTCCAATTTTTCCACATCCTTCTTGTAGTATGGGGCCCAAAACTGGACACAGTACTCCAGATGAGGCCTCACCAATGCCAAATAGAGGGGAATGATCACATCCCTTGTCACCAATGTCGAAAAGAGGGGAATGATCACGTCCCTCGATCTGCTGGCATACCTCCGGGATGGGCACAGTTATGGGGGAGAGTCTCTGGTGTGGCCGGAGATGAGAAGCTACTTCTGTCTAGGGCCAGAGGACATAGTTTCTCAGCACAAAGGCTCGGGGTCTGCAATACACCAGGCCTTGCCGGATCTACTCATCCATCCACAGGATGGGGAGCTTTCACCTGGAGCCTCAACCCTTGTTTGGCCTCCGTCCTGAGAGACCCCTGCCCACCAGGAGCTCAATGCCGGGGTAGCGCCAGGCAGGAGGTGGGAACCGGCTGTGGCAGCAGCCAAATGACCAGGGTGCGGTGATGTCGCTGGGTGGATCTGATCCTCCACAGCAGGGAAGGGAGGAAAATACGGTGTCACGGTGGGAAACTGACGTGTGTTGATGCTCGGCAGGGCAGAGCAGCACAGGCTGGGCTCAGCCTGTCCAAGGGGAGGTTACAGAATAACACCGCACCCTCCCGATGAGCTTCAATGCTGAGGTCCTGAGTGAGGATAGGTCATTAAAGATCCCTCTGCACTTCCTGGCCTTGGGAGGAAGCGTGGCCTTGTGGTTAAGGTACCGGACTGGGGTTCAGGAGGTCTGGCTTCAGTTCCCAGCTTTGGCTCTGACCTTGGGGAAGTCTTCTCTGCTTGATGCCTCAGTTTCCCCTCTTATCCTCTGTTTAGACCCTGAGCTCTTCAGAGCAGGGACTGTCTGTGTACATACAGCACCTAGCGTAATGGAGTCCTGGGATCAGATCCCATGATATAATTAAGAAGACTGTTAACCTCTTGGATCCTGGCTAAATTCCACTTCTACTCACTACATTCTGTCTCCTTGCAGTTTCAGTTGAACATGATTTTTCTTCAGCCCTAGCTCTGAAGCAGTGTTGCATTGTTTCTCTGCACGGTTAAAGTTGCTGCATCTTGCCCCAGAGGTGGCTGCATTTTAGTGGTGGACAAAGTATATAACAATAACAACCTTTGCACCGGCACCTTTCCCTTGTGGCTTTAGAACCCTGGATACATTGTTATCCCATTTTACTAGTTGAGGGCACAGGGGGCTCCCAGCCCCTGATCTGACCACTAGGCAAAGCTCCTTCCCAGAGCCAGCAAGAGAACCCAGGAGTCCTGACTCCCAGACTCGTGTTATATGCCTTCTAGACAGCACTCCAGGCTGGGACTAGGACCTAGCAGTCCTGCTCTAACCACTAGGCCATAATGCCAGCTCAACCCTTATCTCAGAGGGGTTTTAATGAGGCCCTTAAAGCGGGCCGAGACCCTGGAATGGGGCAGTGCTGTTACTTTGGTGTCCGGTCTAAACTCACCTCTCTTTCTCTTCCAGCCTGCAATGTCGCCATTCACAACCGCTGCAAGGACACCCTGCCCAATTGCACCAAGGTCAAGCAGAAGGTGAGCAGCCCGTGGGGCTGGGGAGGGGCTGAGACCTGGGGGGGTGGGTGTTCCCCATCACCTCTCTTGAGCACTGGGTGAGTAAATGAAATTAATAGGCAGCAGGTTTAAAACAAACAAAAGGAAGTATTTCTTCACACAACGCACAGTCAACCTGTGGAACTCCTTGCCAGAGGATGTTGTGAAGGCCAAGACTATAACAGGGTTCAAAAAAGAACTAGATAAGTTCATGGAGGGTAGGTCCATCAATGGCTATTAGCCAGGATCAGCAGGGATGGTGTCCCTAGCCTCTGTTTGCCAGAAGCTGGGAATGGGCGACAGGGGATGGATCACTTGATGATTCCCTGTTCTGTTCATTCCCTCTGGGGCACCTGGCACTGGCCACTGTCGGAAGACAGGATACTGGGCTAGATGGATCATTGGTCTGACCGGTAGGGCTGTTCACCACCAGATCACCAGCTCCAGTCTGCTTTAGTAGTTCCCTTTCGTGCAGGGAGCTGGCTGATTGTCCGACTCGGTTGGGAAGCTCCGCTCTCCCCTCCGGAGGGCAGGGCGGAGGCTCGTAGGTAGGGGGCGCTCTGTGGGGGGCAGCTCGCCCCACATGCTCACCCCATTGTGCCCACTGTGAATTAATGGGACGGAGGCGCCTAAATACCTTTAAACATTGGCCCTGGGGGACTATTCTGAGTGCGGCTTCCTTCAGCAGCACTAAATGCAACTGCAAGTTAGCTGGAGGGTGTGGGGGGAGCGTGTGTGCGTGCACACCCCTGTTCTATCACCAGAAGCTCGGTGAGATAATCTGGCTCATCCCCTTTCGCCCTCTGCCCCCAGCAACAGAAAGCCGCCGCGCTGAAGAACAACTCGGCGCTGCAGAGCGTGTCCCTGCGGAACAAGAGTAAGTGAGCCAGGGGGCCGAGTGCCGGGGTGGCTGGTGAGGGTGGGGAGCGATTTGTTTCTATTAAAGGAATTGGATTAGTGGGCAGTGAGCGAGGTCTACTGGTTGGAGCAAGGGGAGCCGGGGGGTTAGAGCAGGTAGATGGGAGTCTGGACTCCTGGGTTCTATTCCCGCCCTGGGAAGGATTGTGAGGTTTTTTGGATCAGAACAAGGGGATCTGAGACAGGATCTGGAGGTTCTGTTCTCAGCTTTGGGAGAGGAAGGGGGGACTAGTGGTTGGAGCAGGGGACTGGGAGTCAGGACTCCTGGGTTCTACTCTCAGCTATGCTGCTGTAGAGGGCCGAGTCAATGGCGCATGATAGCCCGGGGGGGGCTGCAGTGCTAAAGCTGGCGGTGTTTCTCCGTCCCCCCCCTTACGTGAGCGGCCCATGTGGTGTTCCTGTCCCTTTAACTCTCCATCTCGAAGCAGCAGGATGGGGAAGGGCAGCCCTAGTCTTCCAATCCTCAGGTTTGAAATCGCTGGACTTCCCCCACCCCCAGGTTCGGATCCCGGTTGGGCCATCCCAGACCTTTGTCTGCCTCAAGGAAATAAATTGTTCCATGCCTGGTACTCCCCTCCTGGCAGACCCACAGGACCACGAAAGGTCCCGTGGCCCTAGTGGCAGGGCTGGCCTTAGTCCCCTTGACCCAGACGTCCCACCGCAGCGTGCTGCGTTCCAGTTGGCAGCTGCCCGCCCCAGAGGTGGCCGCATTCCAGCAGCGCTATGTGTGTCGTTCGCAAAGTGCTCTGGGCCATCCGGAGAGGAAGCTGCCACGGCAGCTATTGATCAGAATCTGAGCAGGGGGAGGCGATAACCACACCGTTGTCTCGCGAACAGGGCCATGTTCAAGCATCAGCCCTTCAGGACCCGGCAAACTGACCCAGCGTGGCTTCCCTGCCCGGTTTGCTGAGCTGAGGTGCCCGTGACACGCACACAGTGTTCGGCTGCATAGGGATACCCCCCTGCAGCACCGGTCGCCCCATCGCACAGGGGGCGCAGCAGAGTGAGAGGGGCTGCGGGGGAAGTGACAAGAACCTGGCAGGAGGCTGGGGGGAGGAAGAGGGCCGGTTATAAAAGAGGACGAAAAGCGAATGGGTTAGAGAAGGTGCATCAGCAGCTTGTGTTCAGCATTGGGCCCGTCTCCCACAGAACGGGAGCTCACACAGGGAGGAGCCGCGGCAGAAGATGCCCCCCTGAATTGCCCCCTACCCAAGCCTCAGGGCTGGTCTAGCGGGGTTCGGAGCCTCCTGGCCTCGGTGCTCTTTGCCCTTCCTGCCCATCCGCCACGGGGCTTCTACCCCCCTGATTGACTCCAGGAACTGCCCAGGGCCCTGCAGGGTGCCTGCCCCCTGTGAGTCTTGTCCATGGCACCCCGACTGCATGGAGCTGCTAACAGAGCCCAGGTGCTCTGCAGCGATGGGGCTACGCTGCCCCCTCCTGGCTTGACATGGATACTGCACCCGGAGGCAGTGGAGGCGGCTTTCTCCCCAGGAGAGAGGTTTTCTTTTCTCACCCCGCCTAGATCCCCTCTTGAATGATCTGCTGCGATTACGTCCAGCCTCCCCTGCAGGCAACTGTGGAGAACGCCAGCGGATCGTTTCTCCGGGAGGGGGGACTGAAGTTCCTGGGGTCTGCAGCGCTCGGAGCTGGCTCTCAACTCCACCAGACGTTAACCGTCCTGAGGAGGGTGCGGGCGCCCCCAGGCTGCACTCTGTGCCGGTGGAGTCACCCGTTCACGCCAGCTGGGGCACTGGCCCCTCAGCGCCACGCGCAGAGGGTGAAATCCTGGCCCGTATGGAATCGGTAGCACCGCTCCCACTGACTTCACTGGGGCCAGACTGTCCCACGTGCCCCACGGCTCTGAGCTGTTCACGTGTGCGCTGCGTACCCTATGGGACAGGCTCTGGATTCCAGCCCCAGCCTGTTATCTGCACAAAATTCTCTATTACTCACACACTCAAGGGCATCCACCTTTACCTAGTTCCTAGGGCTCCAGGCGAAAAGCACTTAACTTTACCCCTCCGTGGGCTCTGGGCAAACACCCTTTCCCTGTGGACTCAGGGCAAAATCTTTTGCGGGGTCTTTTACCAGTGAAAGAGCCTTACACAGTAATATCCTACATCACCTCTATTCATTAACAATCACCCAAACCATACTGCACACGCTGCACAGACAGGGCTCACTGCTCCCAATAAGACAGATGACCTTTTCTTCATGGCCAGTCAGGATCAGGTCCATCTGGGGGACTTCAGTTTCTGCACGGCGTCGTTGGCAGAGTGTTGAGGTCTGGCCGCTCTGATCTTTGGGGCTGTGTCCTGGAGTTGGTTCCCAAAGAACTTCCTTGTGGACCGCAGTTTATAGAGTGAAATTTGAGTCCTTCTTAACCAATCGTTATACTAAAATTTTACTAACCAATCTTAACATAGCATAACAAAATTCTTTAACCAGTCCTACCCCACCGTCTTCATTAACTTACACTTAGCAACATTAATTATATAACAGACAGAAACAATCAAAGAACCAGACAGAGACCGTGCAGATAAACAATAGGGAAGTGCAACAGAGGGTCCTGTGGTACCTTTAAGACTAACAGAAGTATTGGGAGCATAAGCTTTCGTGGGTAAGAACCTCACTTCTTCAGATGCAAGTCAGGGAATAGGGGGACCATACAGACAAAAAAATAAAGAAATGAGGATTTCACAACCACAACTCTTGATAAGTGATTTCTTGCCAGACAGATGCTGTCAAACTAAGTTTTTCTTGAACCATCTCAAGATCTGTTTCTTTACCTGGTGATAGTGGGGGCATTAGGACGGGGGTCTCCTTCATAACAGCCTGATCTTAGTGTTTGCAGGGCTGGCGCAACCCATTAGGCGACCTAGGTGGTCGCCTAGGGCGCTGCAATTTGGGGGGCGGCGACTGTGGCGGTATTTCTGCGGCGGGACCTTCCGCCACCTCTGTGGGGGGGCGGCATTTCGGGGCGGGACCTTCTGCCGCCTAGGGCAGCGGAAAAGCTGGCGGCGCTCCTGAGTGTTTTAATGTAACTTAGACGGAATATGAGGATGTGACTTCCTGCGAACGGCTGCTGCTTGGCTCCTCTTTTAATCTGGCTGCAGACGAAGGCTTTAGGCCTTACAATAGGGCTGCAGACAAAGGCCTTCTCCTTCCCGGCCGAGCTGCCTGCCCGTGCCAGGAACAGGCGGGGAAGACTAGAGAAGATGGCCTGGTGGTTAGAGACTAACCTGGGACTCGTTAGACCGCGGTTCAATTCCCTGCTCTGCTGGAGACTCTGAGCTGAGGCTAGTCACTGAGGGCCAAATTTCTGAGTGTATTTGCCTAACTCCCATGGGAGTTACCGTTAAAAATCAGGGGCCTAACTCTCTGCGCCTCAGTCCCCCAGCTGTGCAGTGGGGATCCTGGCACAGGATAGATGCTCAGGCCCTATGGCGATAAGGGGCCAGATTAGCACTGTGGATGGATAGGGCAAAGCAGAGGCCTTGAGCTTGTGCCAAGCTGGGATCCCAAATGTTCTCTCTGGTTTTCCCCTCCCTCTCCCAGCCACCTGTTCCAACCCCTAGTCCCCACACTCTTCCCCGGAGCAGGGGAGCGCTCGCCCGCTGGGCACGGCTTCGGGGAACCACGGGTTGCACTGGACAGGGTTGCGTCCCTAGCACGGATGCTGCCCCCAAGTATTTCCTGCGGCGGATGTGTTGGCCGGGTCCTGCCCGGCGGGGACCCACGTGCTGTGGTCTGGTTCTCGATGCCTCAGTGAGACTCTTAACTGGTCAGGCCGTGCCGGGGTGGGTTCGCCAGTGGGTCCCAGTGCCCCAGCTCACGGTGCCCGTTTGTTCCTTCTCTCTGCAGCGACCACAAGGGAGCGTCCCAACTCGGCCATCTACCCCGCCGAGAGCTTCCGCCAGACCCTGCTGGGCTCCCGCCGGGGGCGGCCCGCCCTGTCCCTCTCCAAAAGCGTCTCCACCACCAACATCGCAGGGTAAGCGCCGGGGCAAACGGGGTCTGGTGGTTGGAGCACGGGATCAGGAATCAAGACTCCTGGGCTCTTTTCTCAGCTGTGAGCGGGGAGTGGGGGAGTGATCAGAGCAAGGGGGCTGGGAGGTAGGACTCCTGGGTTCCATTCCCAGCTTTGCCATGGCTTTCCCCATCTGCCCGTCCCCTCCTAGTGCCTGGGTTCCCAGCTGTGGGAAATTGACTGTCTGGCTGGCGCGGTGCGTGGCCAGGAGCTGCAGTGTTTTCGTTTCCTGTTCGGGGGGCTTTCTCTGACCCTGGATTCTCCCGCCGTCTCCCTCCAGGAACTTCAATGACGAGTCTCCCCTGGGTCTCCGGCGCATCCTATCCCAGTCCACTGACTCCCTCAACATGCGCAACCGGACGCTGTCGGTGGAGTCGCTGATCGACGAAGGTGCGAGCGCTCTGCCGGGCTCTAGGCAGGGCACGTCGGGGTGCCGCTCGAATCTGTCTCGGGTTGGGCAGTGACTAGAGATGGGCACCGCCTCACTGTTGGTGGGAGAGCTGAGGTGGCGGGCCTTGGCACTGCAGGGGCGGTGGGTTCTGGGCTATGCAACGGGGGTCATTGGCGCTGGGGCAAAGGGGGCAACTTCCCCCTGGACTTCTCATAGGCCCGTATGCTCCGCTTCCTCCCCGCCCCCCCTGCCTTCTCGGGGTATAATAGAACATAGCCCATGATTCTGTCTGCTGGCACAATGCGTCACCTCCCCCCCAGTTCTGAAACGACACCCCGATGTGCTGGCGCCAGCAGGGCAGAGCCCGGTGCTGGGTGGGAGCATTGCCCTGCCCCCGCTCTCCTGTTCTGTGCACACGCGCCCCCCTCCTTGGGCCGGGCTCCCCCCTGACTGGCCATTCTCCCCCACCCTAGGGGCCGAAGTCATCTACAACCAGCTGATGAGCACCTTCGAGACGGACGAGCAGGACTTTGCGGCCGACTCCTGGAGCCTGGCGGTCGACAACAACTACCTGCAGCAGCACAAGAAGGAGGTGATGAAGCGCCAGGATGTCATCTACGGTGAGCCCTGGCCCCCTGCGCGCTGCTGGGACTCGGTTCCGCACCCTGCCCTGCCCGTTCCCGTCCCGGGAGCGCGGGGCTCCTCCCCGTTCCCAGGCTCGGCAGCCCTGGTGGGTCAGGGCTTGGGCCTGGGACCCTTTATCTCCCTATCCTTGCTTGGGGAGGGGCCGAGCAGATGGCTGGTGCGCAGGCCAGGACTCCTGGGTTCTATCCTCACCTCCCCCTCTCCGTGCCTCGAAGGCGAGCGGCCCGCAGGGGATAAAGCCCCCGTCCCTGCCCCCAGGAGCTCACAATGCAGGGGCCTGATTCCCGCTTGCTCGCGACGTGGGCGCGAGACCCAGCCAAGCCGGGATGACGGTGATTTTAACCCCACCTTGGGCTCGGCTACGGGGCCGGGCGAGGATGGAGTCAGCCCCGTGGGTCGTTACAGAGCAGCTGATTCACTGGGGCGTCCCAGCGCCAGAACCAGGGAGCTGCGGGGTTGAGCGCACCAGTGCCCAGGGCTGGAGCTGAGGATCCAGGCTGCCTAGCCAGGGGCTGGATTGGAGTCTGGTCCTCTGTGGGCACGTAGCACTGCCTTGGGGCGCCTGCCCCTGCCCCTAGGGGGCTGCCGTGGGGTCCCTGGCTCTGCCTCTCATCTCCCCGTCTCGCGCCCCTCCCCAGAGCTGATCCAGACCGAGATGCATCACGTCCGCACCCTGAAGATCATGACCAACATGTTCCGCAAGGGGATGCTGGAGGACCTGCAGATGGACCCGGCCCTGGTGCAGAGCGTGTTCCCCTGCGTGGACGAGCTGAGCGAGATCCACGACCGCTTCCTCATGCAGCTGCTGGAGCGGCGCAAGGAGTCGCTGGCCGCCGACAGCAACAAGAACTTCGTCATCCACCGCCTGGGGGACGTCTTGATCCAGCAGGTGGTGTAGGCTGGGCGAAGGCCGGATGGGAGACACAGGGACATTGGAGCGGGGTGGGTGGGTCAGTAGGGGGTGCTCTCCCCTCTGCATCAGTGCAGACCACGATGCCCCAGCATGGCGCTAGGGGGTGCTGTGCTGCAGGGAGCAGGGTGGGGGCTCAGCAGGGGGCGCTCTCCCCTCTGCGTCAGTGGGGTGACCGCTGTGCTGTAGCACAACACTAGGGGGCGCAGTGCTGCAGGGAATGTGTGGGTTTCCGCCAGGGGGTGCTGACTGCACTTCCCCAGCATGATGCTAGGGGGCGCTATGCTGCGATAAAGAGCTCATGGCACAAGTCAGGGTGTTAACTCCACTAATTAACATTCTGCCTCCCTAGCACCCCCTGCCCCCCAGCAGTTCCCTCTGCCGGGGGCGGGGGGGAGAGATCAGTGCACATTCCCAGCTGTTGGCGTCATTGCACTGTACAAGCAGCGGCCGGATCTCCTGCCCCCCAGAGGTGGCTGCAGTTCCGCGGTGGGGGAGGGGGAAGCGGGCCCTGCGTGTGCTGGTTCTCCCGGCTCTCTGCAGCAGCGCTCGGTGGCGATGCCTGATGATCTCTCTCTCTCCCCCCCCCCGCCCCGCAGTTCTCCGGCCCCAGCGCCGAGCAGATGAAAAAGGCCTATACGGAGTTTTGCAGCCGGCACAACAAGGCTGTGAAGCTCTACAAGGAGCTGATCGCCCGGGACAAAAGGTTCCAGCAGTTCATACGGGTGAGTCCCTGCCCGGCCTCCATCCGGAGCCGCAGCGGGGTATAGGCTGAGCGCAGGGTTGGCCCCACCTTGGCGAGCCGGGCTCCTGGAGCACCCAGGGGCCTGGCAGAGGTGTGAGGCTGGCGTGACTCCGACCTGGGGGGAGCTATTGACCGGAGCGGGCGCTGGGAGGGGTCAGGAGATCTGGCTTCTGTTCTCGGCTCTGCTGCTGACCATGGCCAAGTCCCTTCCCCTCTCTGTGCCTCAGTTTCCCCATCTGTGTAGAGGATCATGGAGCTTATCCTGTCTGTGGGGCAGTGTGCCATTGACTGAGCAGTGACCTGAGGCCGGGGAGCCCCTGGGCCGGGCTCTGAGCTGACGTCTGATCCTTGTCCCCATCTCCCCTCCCAACAGAGGCTGACCCGCTCCTCAGTGCTGCGCCGGCACGGGGTGCAGGAGTGCATCCTTCTGGTCACCCAGAGGATCACCAAGTACCCCGTCCTCATCGACCGCATCCTGCAGAACTCCAAAGGTGAAGGGGCTCCTGGAAGGAGGGGCTGGGGGGATTCAGGGGCTTGGGCCAAGCTGGGGGCATGGGGCACCCAGGCTAGGCATAGAAGGGGATTGAGGGAGATGCGCAGAGTTGGGGGCATGGGGAACCCAGGGCGGGAATGGGGATTGAGGGGCAGCAGCGGAGCTGGGGGCGGTGGGGAACCCAGGGTGGGAATAGAAGTGGATTGAGGGGGCTGCAGGTCAGGATCGAGGGACACGGGCAGAGCTGGGGGCGTGGGGAACCCAGGGCGGGCATAGAAGGGGATTGGGGGGGTTGCAGGTCGGGATCGAGGGACACGGGCAGAGCTGGGGGCGTGGGGAGTGCCCTGCGTGCCCGGCTCAGCTACTGGGGAAGGAGCTGCCCTGACTCCTGGCGCTGTCCCCTCCCTTCCCCAGGGAACGAGGTGGATCAGCAGGACCTGGGCACGGCCCTGACGCTGGTCAAGGACCTGATCTCGGCCATCGACCAGGAGGTGCACCAGTCCGAGAAGAACGCGCGGCTGCAGGAGATCTACGGGCGCGTGGATGGGCGGTCCAAGGCCCGGCTGGAGTGGGAGGGCCACAGCGCCTCCTTCTGCAAAGACGAGTTGCTGCGCCGGAAGCTGGTGCACGACGGATGCCTGCTGTGGAAGATGGCGGCCGGGCGCTTCAAAGGTGCGGGCCGGGGGGGGAGTCCCTGGGGGAACCTGGAACATCCACATGGGCTTGATTTTCCCCGCCCCCCAAAGCCCAGCCTGAAGCCACGCCGCCTCCCAGGTGTGGCTGCTCCCCGGGGTGTCCCTGCCCAGCTCTCCCCGTTCCTTCTGCTGCCGGCGGAGGCTCCATCCCCCTCCCTTTGTGGCCTGGCTGAGGCTGATCGGAGATTCCCATCGCCCGCAGGCCCCTCACCTTGATGCCTTTGTGTCCTTCCTCTTGCTCACAGATGTCCTGGTGCTGCTGATGACCGACGTCCTCATTTTGCTCCAGGAGAAGGACCAGAAATTCACCTTTCCTGCCCTGGTGAGCGGCTGCTGGTCCCTCCGGCTTCTCATCCTCTGCCACAGGGCCGGCCAGAAACAGCTGGGCCTCCTGGCAAAAGGGCTGGCTTAGCTGGGGCTCAGGGCACACGGCTAGGTGTCAGGACTCCTGGGTCCCATCTTACCGCAGGAGAGCCCCTTGCCGGAGCTCTGCCTCAGTTTCCCCAGCTGTAAACAAACCTGATGTGATCCTGACCCGCTCCCGCCAGGGGCCGTTGGGAGGGTGAATTCATTGGCATTGGGAGCATCTCCAGTGGTAGGCGCTGTGTGAGCGAAGCGTTGTGACCCGGCCTCGCTCGTAGCCCGGTGGTCTCTGCGTCTGCTCCGTTGCTCTCTGGGTCGCTCTTTTGCGGCTGTCGCTGTTGTTTATATGGCAGTGGAGAGGGGCCCATTGCACTGACCCAGCGAGAATCAGTCCCTGCCCCAAAGCTACATGGAAAAGGCAAAGGCTGGGAGGGGAAACCGAGGCACAGCGGGGGTAGCGATTTGCCACCCAGCGGGTCAGCAGCAGAGCTGGGAACAGTCGATGTCCGGAGTCCCATCCGGTGCCTGACCCAATAAACGGGTTACTCTGGTAGATCTGCTGCGCCCGGCTTAGTAAACTGCGGCTCTGTCTGCCCTGCAGTCCGGGCAGACAGACCTGCCCGAGCTTTACCTGCACTAGCCTGGTGAAGACCAGCTGTGCCACCGGGACCTTGGGCACCTGCTCGCGTCGCGTCGTCTTAGCCTGCCCGTGTGCGTTGCCCCTCGGACGGTGCCGGCGTTACGGTAGTGTCCGGGAGCCTCGGTCCTGGACCGGGCCCCCGTTGGGCCAGGACACAGCAGAGTGCCCCAGAGTTTCCCATCTAAGTATGACAAGAGACAGCCGGTGGAGATGGACAGACGGATGGGCTAGGAGATAAGAACTCTGCCAGTCCTTGCAGTCCTCTCTCTGCGTGAACCCCTGGGATCCCCCCATTCCCCTTCACCCTCCCTCATGGGCTGCCACACCCCCTCCCGCAGGACAAGCCGGCGGTGATCTCCCTGCAGAACCTGATCGTCCGGGACATCGCCAACCAGGAGAAGGGCATGTTCCTGATCAGCGGCACCCCGCCGGAGATGTACGAGGTCCACGCCGCCTCCCGCGACGACCGCAACACCTGGATGAAGATCATCCAGCAAACCGTCCGCCTGTGAGTGCCCCCGCCCCACGGGAGGGGGAAAGGGAGGGACTCCGTCTGCCTCCGGTCCGGCACGGGCAGGATAAAAGCTTTACTACAGCTGCCGGCAGTGGGAGCCGCTTCTCCAGCTCGAGCGTCAGAAGCTGGGGCTTTTAGCACTGAAAGTTCCAGGTTCTGGTTCTGCTGTTGGCCCAAGTGGGGCCGCCCCGGGCGGGGCTTGTGTTCTGGGAGAGCCTCCCTGCACTGGGGAAGGGGGTGAGCAGTGTGGGAGGGGCAGGGAGGTGTCAAAGGTATGGGGTGGGGGGTGCCTGGGACCTCTGGGAGGTTGTAGGGGAGCGGATGAGCTATCAAACTGGTACTGGGTGGCCAGGGGGTGACCAACGTGAGCAGCCAGTGGAGGGGTGAAGATGGCATCAGAGGGAAGGAGGTGGGGGGGGAAGGGGAGGGGAGGGGCAGCCATCCACGTGGGCTGGGTCCTATGGAGGGGGCACTGCTGGGGTGGATCTGTGGAGCATCTGGCTGGGCGGACGGAGCCAGCTCTGATTCCCTACCCTCAGGGAGAGGGCTGCGAGCTGGACCGGGCACGAAGGGCGTCTGTCCCTGGTGGCCCAGGGGAGAGAGCGACAGTGACCTCCCCCAGGGGCGAGGGTGGAGCTCAGGCCCTCAGCGTCCGGGTGGTGCTTTGGGATCCGCAGTCGGGGGAAGGGGCTGTGGGGTCTGGGGATTTCTAGCCCTGACGCGGCCGATCTGCTCTAGGTGCCCCAGTCGCCAGGATTTCCCCCTGATCGAGACTGAGAGCGAGGCCACCCTGCGCAAGCTGAAAGGTAGGGGGTCGCCCTGCCCCCGCAGTGACTACCCCCCTCCCCCTCCCCGTGTGTCCCCGGCAGTCACTGGCCCTTGTGTCCCCTCCCAGCAGTCCCTGCCAGTGAGCCCTGGCCCAGCAGTAACCTCCACCCCCACCCCCTGGCCCAGGCTGCCCTGCCAGCCCCCGTCATTCATCCCCCTCCCTTCCCGTCTCCCCCAGACCAGATGGCGCAGCGGGACCAGGAGATCACGGAGCTGCTGGAGGAGAAGGTGGAGCTGTTCGCGGAAATGCTCAGCCTGCAGAGCGGCTACGAGGACCCCCCAGCCTGCCCGACCCCCCGCACCCTTTTCCGGGCCGAGTCTTTGGACGGGCCCCGCGGAGAGAAGCTGCTCCACAAAGCCATCCGCGAAGGTACCCGATGCCACAGGACTAAACACCCCCCGCTCTCAAAGTGCCCTTCCTCCTGCAGGCCGGCCTGCCGGATCTCCTGCCATAGCAGATCAGACCCCGGGCCCATCTAGCCCGGTATCTGGTCTCACACTTTGACAGCAGCAGCTGCTTCCGAGCAAGGAGCAAGGGCTCCCTCTAGTGGACAGTTGTGGGATAACCTGCCCCCCAATGGGTCTCCTCCAAACCTCTAATAAGGATGAGTTTTAAGGCCCAAAGCAGGTAGATTTCCCCTTCCCAGTGTTCATCTCTTGTCAGGGGGAGAACAGCCGGTGCTAAGAGGGAGAGACCGGTCAGAACTTGCAGTCTGTATAGACCAGACAGACACAGGGTGGGAAAGAGGCATTTGTATTCATTCCCCATTTTACGGATGGGGAAACTGAGGCACAGAGCCCGGCAGTGACATGCCCACGGTCACGCAGGGAGTCAGTGACAGCTCTGGGAATTGAACCCAGGTGTCCTGAGTCCCGGTTTAGTGCCCATCCTTTCTCTGTACACCCCCAGCCCCATTGCTAGCAGACCCCAGGGCTGCAGAAGGATTCACGGTACAGAAAGATAGGGACTATCAGTGTCTTGCCGGCACTAGCTCACCAGGCGTTTCTCCCCCAGTGGAGTGTTTGAAGGATCTCTTCGTGGGAGCCGTGAGGGACCGAGACCAGAACCACCCTGCTGATCCCGACGGCGGCTCCGGCACCGGCTCTGACACCCCGAGTACGAGCTGAGACCTACCTTCTGATTCCTCCCCTCCCTGTCGGGGGCGCCGCGTGGCGCAGTCTCGCTGCAGGGCCCAACGCTGCCTGCGTAGACCCCGGAGCTGATCAGTGTTTTCTATTTGTGCCAGCTCCTTTTCTGCTGGGTGTATCTTGCAAGATAGGAGAGGTCTGTAGAGAGAGGGACGGGAATGATTCACGGGGCTGGGAAAACCTGCTTTGCAGCGAGACGCTTCAGGAGCTGCCCCTGCTCTTTGGAGGAAGCAAAATAGATGGAGGGCGACTGGGTCCTATCCCAGGACCACCTCCAGGGGGAGGCGATTTGTGAGGGGGGAGGGGTGTCTAACCCAGCGACCGAAGGCAGAACGAGAGCCGATGGGTGGGAGCTGAAGGAAGACCTAGCTAGGAATGAAGTGCAGATTCTTAAGTGCAGGTCGTTAACCATTGGAACTCCATGCCTAGGGACGTGGGGGATTCTACACCCCTGGGACCGTGGCTACACTAGAAAGGCTCGTCGGTATAGCTGTGCTGGAGAGCTCCACTGGCCAATTCTCCTAGTGGGGGTGCAGCAAAAAGCGTACCCCAGTTCCCCAGACGGGCTTTTTGTACTGTAGTGACTGTGTCTACACATGGGTCTGTTGCTGGCTCCGCTCTGGGTCGAGGATGGCCAGCGAAACCTGCAGTAAACCAGGCCTTAGGCTTTACATCTCTTCCTGAAAGTGCCTCTCCAGCACCGCCAGACGCAGCCGTCGCTGGGTGAGGTTCTCGGGTGTGCAGGAGGTCAGATTGGCTGATCACAACGGTCCCTTCAGGCCTTGGAGCCTTTGACCCCTACGGAGGTGCTACCTAGCACAAGCCGCCTAAAATTAGATGTCGCAAGGGCTGGGCGCCTCCTGCGTCGCTGACCCGCAGGCGGATTTCGGCCCTGGAAGGGGCTAGCGCGGCCTGTCTCATCTGCTCGCTCTTCCCTCCGCAGACGGTGAGACCAGCAGCCTCAACGGCTCCCTGGAGTTCTGCAGGGCCGACTCCGACCAGCGGGTAAGTCCCTTTCTACCCCGGCAGGGAGCCAGTCCCAGTGGGGACGCCACGGCAGGGTCTGACAGCCAGCGCCGGGGGAAGCCACGTTCCATTCCTGGTGCTGCCTGAGCCACGTGGCCCTGCTGTGCCTCAGTTTCCCCATCTGTAAAACAGGGAGGGCATGCTCCCTCCTGGGAAACGTGTGCAGGGGGCTGTTATGCTCAGTTTAGGCCTGTCTGTAGAGCCCATGGGTGGCACATTACGGTCACTGCCTCCATCCACACTGACACACCAGGGACTGAACCGGCCGGCGACCTCCAGGCCTAAAAGCAGGAGCTGCTACAGCTTGAGCTACAGAGCCAGCCCCCGTGGCTTGGGCTGTAACAGATTTGTCACATGGGGGGGCCTGTAATACACACACTTTAGGGGTACCGGCTGGCTGTGGGGGGCTTCACATGGCTAATCTCTGCCTTCTCTCTCTGTAGGATGGGAATGGTAACCAGCTGCAGCAGAAGGTACCCCATGAGGTAGGGGGGCTGGCGGCCTCTGGATGGGGGTGGGATTTATACAGCTGGAGGGAAGGGGTCAATAGGAGAGGGGAGTCCTGGTTCTGCCCCCTGTGCTGAGTGTGGGGATTAGGAGACAGTGTGGCCTAGTGGCTAGAGCCCTGGGTTCTATTCCCAACTCTGCCAGTAGCCTGCTGGGCCAGTCACTTGCCCTCTCTGTGCCTCAGTTTCCCCATCTGTAGAATGGGGATAATGATACTGAGCTCCTTTCTAAAGCCCCTTGAGATCTATGGCTAGAAAGAGCTGTTGATTTATTATTTACATGGATTTATTGCTCTCTTCCCTCCCAGGAGGTGATTCACCGGCTTGTGGCACTCTACGCCCTCCTCCATGGCCTGCAGGTCTGTACCATCAAACCTCCCTCCCATCCCACGTGCCCCCTGGCTGGGGGAACCCCGAGCTTTGCTCCCCACCAGCTGTAGAGCAAGGTTTCGGTTCCCCTTGGTGGGTGCGGTGGGATCCGTCCTAGTGTGGAGCTGAGGCATGTCCCTATGGGTGGGGGTGGGGTTCCCCTGTTGCTGCCTAGGGTTTGTCATTGGGGCGGAGGGAGTCACAGAACATTGATGTAGTATGGAGGGACGGGGTAGGGGGACCCCTGGGGCAGGGGGTGAGGTGGAGGGAGAGTCCTGGGGAGAGGGCTCTGAGATGGGGGTAGGAGGGAGGAGAATCCCTGTGCGGAGGGCACAGAGCTGGGGTTGGGGTTGGGGGCATGGAGCCCATGCAAACAGGGAGGCATTCCTGGGCCAAGGGGTGCAGAGCTCGGCGCAGGGGATGGGGTAGGAGAAGTCCCCAGCGGGGAGGAGGCCCAGAGCCCAGGTGAAGGGGACTGGAGGGAGGGGCACGGGGCCTGGGGACAGGGGCACAGCTGTCCCTGTGGGGCAGAGTACAGGGCTGCCACCGGTACGAAATGAGCGCTAGAGACAAGCGTTTGGTGGCCGGGGAGTTGCCGGAGCCGGGATCCCAGCCTAGGGGTCGCCCCTGCCCTGCCTGGGGCCTGTACGTCCGGCTGAGTGTGGGACCGTGACAGCCCCGGTAACGCCCTCTCCGCTCCCCAGGCCGCCGTGGTTCAGCAGGACACCATCCTGGAGCTGCACCTCTACGACGGGGGCGGCCGGCAGGAGAAGCTGTCGCGCGCCAACTCCCGCAAGGGGGGGCCGGGGGACACGGCCGTGGCCAAGGCCCCGGAGAAGCAGGCCACGGAGCTGGCGCTGCTGCAGAGGCAGCACACCCTGCTCCAGGAGGAGCTGAGCCGGTGCCGTCAGCTGTGCCAGGAGAAGGTGCAGGAGGCCGGGGCGCTGGAGGCGCGGCTGCGGGAGAGCGAGCAGGAGCGGGCCCGGCTGGAGCGCGAGGCGGAGGAGGCCCGCAGGCAGGTGGCCGCCGGCGCTGCCGAGGCGGTGTGGGTCCGGAAGGGGGCGGAGCCTCGGAGGCGGAGCCTGCCCGCGGGGGACGCCCTGTATCTCAGCTTCACCCCGCCCCAGGTATGGTTACCCACGATGCACGGCGGCGCCTGGGGCGGGGAAGCATTGCGAACCCGCTGCTCAAGGGCTGCCAGCCGGGCTGGGGGTCGGGGGCACGGCAGGGAGCCCCTCAGTCCCCAGTTCGACTCCTGACTGGGTCGGGAGTAACCCAGCCTCACCAGCCATGACGCTGGGTGTGAAACGCGTTTGCTGGGTCTCAGCTCCCTGGGCAGCAGATGGGTGGCACAAGCTGGTCCCTGGCAGGGCGTCGCCCTGCTGGGTTGACCAATGGGACCTGCTGTCCCCAGGGCTCTTGACCCGAGCCAAGGAATTCACACGCCGCCCTTCCCAGCCCTCTTGCCCCCATGCTGAAAGGGGGAGGCGGCCAGGAGCCTTCTCTGGGGTTTCCCTCTGCTGGAGAGTCAGCACCTGCCCCCAGCACAAGGCACCTCTGGTTCCTGGCGCCCACGGTCAGTCTGTGCGGTGTCCCACACAGCGAGTGCAGGAGCAGGATGTAAAAAACCCTGGGTGCAGTTTGATTTGGGGCTGGGAAAAAATCTCACTCCCTAAAAAAAAAAAAAAAAATCCCACAACCCCATCGTACCAGCTTCTTAGCCCCCCATCCAGGGCAGCATCACCCCCCGCGCCATCCCCTCCAGATCCTAGGCAGGGTCCCTCCCCTCGGGAGCCCGTGGCGCAAGGATCCCGTCTTTTGGCACAAAACCCTTGGAGTCCTTGGTCCTCCGCGTTCCTCGATCGGCCCTGCTGTCCTGCCCGTGATCAACGGGACTTCGTTTGAAGGGGGTGGAGCTGGAAGCCACGCCCACGCCGGGTGGCGCTCTGTCCCCCTCTAGTGGTGTCTGGGCCACACACCCATGTCAAGGAGGCGGCCCAGCCTTGGCTATCCTAGGTCAGCCATTAATTCCTGCATTCGATCCCCGATGACGCCCCCAGGACCACGGCGTTGCATTCACACGAGTCCTCTTCCCCCCCCCCCCCCCCCCCCCGTAGCAGAGCCGAGGGAGCAACCACGGGAACCTATTGCCAAGCGACCGTGCCTTAGGCGACTGCGGCGACGGCCCCGCCCAGCTGCAGGAGGGCGACGAGGACTTTGAGGCGCTGTCTGAGGACGAGGGCGTGGCCAGCCATCCGTCTCCGCCTCCCAGCCCTCGAGGTCAGTGTGGTGCGTGTGGCGATGTCACCCCCAGCCGTTGCCACAGCCAGCACCCTTCGCTCCAGGGCAGGGGTTTGCGCGCTCGGTGCAGGAGGCGCTGGGTTTGATCCTGCCCCTGGCGTGCGTATTTCGTCCCTGTGCAACTTAGCAGGAGGTTTGGGGCTTCAGGGTAGTGAGATTGCATGGGGTCCGACATGGAAATGGGCGAATGAGATAGGCGGGACGGGACTTGTCCTGCCCTGGGCAGTCTCTGGTGTCCCTAAGCATTACAATGCAACACCCAATTCCCCGGCCCTTCTCCAGAATGGTGCGTCTGGGAGTCAGGACTCCTGGGTTCTGTTCCCAGCCCTGGGCAGGGAGCTGATTTAGTGGCTCAAGCAGGAGGGGCTGGGAGTCAGGAGTCCTGGGATCTGAGTAACCTTGGCCAAGTCCTCCCCCTGCTTGTGCCTCAGTTTCCTTGTCTGTACAATATGGGTGAATGATGCTGCGCCCCTCGTGCAGACTTGGTGCTCTGGGAAGGGGGTGTTAGTCCATGAATTAATGGACATCTTGGTGCATGAACTCATCAGTTGGGGTGTTTGGTTCCTTGCAGATTTTACGAGGATGCAGGACATTCCCGAGGAGGTGGAGAGCAGCCAGGAGGTGAAGGACGGAGAGGGCGGTTCCTTGGACAGTTAGAGAGGGGCCCGACCCCCCCCTACTCGTCCGCCCACCCATTGCTAAGGGGTTGACGCTGCTGAGACAGATTTTCCTGGCCAAAAGAGGGAAGAGACCCTGGGAAAAACTGCACCGAATACAAACCAAATTGTGGAGGGGGAGCAGGACCACGGCCCGGTTCCCGAGCTGCTCCAGGACATTGGGCTCATGGGATGTTTTTTAACTCTTTGATCCACAGCTCCTTTTTTATTCCTTCCCCTGGGGAGGGGGCGGCCGGTTTGCCGTGGCTTCCCGAGCCGATTAATTTATTTATTTTGTTTGTTGGGGCGGGAGGGACCAGAAGGGTTCGGATTATTTGCCGGCCCTTGGCTGGGAGCCAATCAGACCTTGGGAGGAAGCCACAGGTGTCTGATATCCAGGGCAAACGTTAATTTCCCCCGGCTGGTTCGGTCAGACGCCAGCCGGATGAGTCCTCCCGTCTGGGTCCATTCTCCGTGACGTTGCACGAAGCTCACACTAGATGTGCCTGTGCGAAAACACACGCAAGCCAACACTATAGGGGCACCCTGGCAGGTTGGGGTGAAGGATTTAACCCTTCCGCTGGAGTGTCCAACAGCAATATCGGGAAGATCCAGCAGTCAAAAGGGATGTTCTGCTGGGAAGTCCAGCACTGAATTGGTTAATTATGCAAGATGTCGTTCACCCCAGTTGACTCGGAGTCGCCATTGAGCCAGGACAAGTGCGAGCCACTCTGGGGAGGAGCCCGCATGGTGTGTAACATAAGGGAGGGAGCAAGGAACAGACCTCCCGCTGTAGCCTGCTCTGTTTTCAATGCTCTCCAACGGCTGCCGGGCAGCATCCCTTAAAGATACAGCGAATGGCCCCAAATAGCATCTCCGGGTATTTATAAGCGGTGGTTCTACTGGCCCTTTAAAAGAAACAATTAAACCTAAAAGAGGCTCTCAAATGTGGTGTTTAAAGGGAGGATGGCGTGCGCGAGTTGGAAATGAGGGCGATCTCATCAGGGTTCAGCCCTCTCCCAGATTTTTTTGGGGCGAGGGGACACTGTTCCCTGTCCTGGGACTTCCCCTCCCGCCCCCTGAAAAACAGCTGAGCGCAAACATTCCCCAAATCCCAAGGCCTCCCAGACGTTGCCCCCTGCCTGCCGACGTGTGAATGGCAATTGGGGTTGGGGGCTGCCGGTGCAGTGGGGATGGAAGAGGGGGAGCGTACGTAGCCTTGGCTGCATTGTTTGCTCCACAAAGGGATCTGGGGTGTGTCAGAGGGCAGCAGAAAAGCGGGTGGTGGGATCTTTGTACCAAAGCTGGAGTTCTTTGTAATTAAATAAAATACATAAAAAAAGTGTGGGGGGGAACAGTTTGGGGCTCTGTTTTTTCCCCGGGGGATGATTGACTTTGGGCTGTTGCCATTTTCCGGGGAGTCCTCAACGGAGCCCTCCCTTAAAGGAGTCTGATGGACAGACCATCAGCCCCCTGAAAAAATGCGGCCTCGTTACATTTCATTTTGGGGTGACTCCAAAAATCGATTTGCAGATGCACTAGGAACCACCGCAACATCTTGGCCTTTGTGTTTAAAATATTCAGCTGATCTGCTCCTGCCGGCTGGATCTTAGGAGGAAAACAGGGATTGGGGCATGTTGAAATAGTCCCGCAAGGTTTGAGGTTTTTAGAAAGTCTGACCACAGAAAATCTTTTTTTTTTTAAATGCCTGCTGGCCAATAAAACCTATTAATAGAAGATGTTGCTGCAAGGGAGGAATTTTTTTTTTAATTAACGCCAAAAAGAGTTTCAATTGGTTTATTGTTTCCTGTTGATTTAACTGTACAAAAAAAAAAAAAGATAATTAAAAAATCAACCCCCAGCGTGTGTGTGCTGGATTTACTCGAGTCAAACGATCTGCCCAAGAGAAACTTCTCCTGAATTTTTAACGGGTGTCTTGGTTGCTTTCAAGATTCAGGAGGCTGGTGGGGTTGCCAGCTACAGCCCTGCAAAGAGGAGTCTCCAACGAGTTCATCGGCCGGTGGAAACTGGACGTGTGCTTTTCAGTCGTTGCTGTATGTGGCAGCCCGGCCAGTGGTTCGGCAGGGGTACGCTCTGCAGTCAGTGATGACCAGGGCGGTGCCAGAGGCTGTGCTATAGGGCACGGGGGAAAGAGGGGGCACTCTGGGTCAGTGCTGACCCCAATGCCTCACTCCACTGCTCTGCTGCAGGGGGTCAGCCCAGACTCACGCCAATGTGGCCCCAGGGGATGCTGTGCTGCAGGGAGCGAGTCTGGGCTGACCCCCGTGTGGCACTAGGGGGCGCTGTGCTGCAGGGAGCGAGTCTGGGCTGACCCCCGTGTGGCATTAGGGGGCGCTGGGCTGACCCCCGTGTGGCATTAGGGGGCGCTGTGCTGCAGGGAGCGGTATCTGAGAAGCAGGCCCCTACTGACTGGAGTGGAGTGGCGTGGACGGGTTCTCTAGAGTCCAGTGTACAAGGCTGGCACCGTAATTGGGGTGGGGCTGGGGGTGAGATTTGGGGATGAAAAGTCCAAACTGCAGGCGGTTTGTATTGAACGTAAGATGTTTCCGGTTTAATTTGTGGGTGTGTTTGGCGGTGGGGGGTTGCAGCTCCTAGGGTTTTCCATAGATGTTTTTTGTTTTTTAAGCCGGAAGCGCCCACAGCGTCCCCTTGTCTGGCCCGTGCTACTCAGACACTCAAAGCCTGTTCCATAACCTTGCTGGGAGGGGCCAATGTGCATCTTCGTCGCATGAGACACCCCGGGGCTTCCTTCTGGAGGCTGGGGCATTCGCACAGGGCATTCTGCACGGGTACCACTTTGCAGCTCTGACATCATCTCCCAGCAGGGGACTGGACTGATCAGCTGGTCGGGGGGCAGAGTCCAGCGAGGCTGCTGGACACAGAGCAACCCTGGGGGAGCCGGCCGCTGTCTGCCCCGTGGAATCCAGGAAGCATCACCTCACCCGCTAATGCAGTGATTTGCTTTGGTGCCGTGGGCTACCCCTGCATGGCTCTTGGTCTCCCCCCGAGTGGCTAGCCCACGAATGGGTCAGCTCCAGGCTGTGAGGCCGGCGCGATCCTGCTCCATGCTCCAGGGGGCCAGTCCCCGCAGGCCGCCCGCCCCTGCCACAGGGGGTTGATCCTCTTCACGCCCCGCCAGCAGCTGAAGTCAGCCCCCGGTCTCTGTTTCGGGGTCTGATCCCTGTTCCCAGAGCAAACTCTTTGTGCGTTTGTGACGACAGAGGCCGGGGGAAGGAGATTTTTTGTAATGTAAAACTTTCCACCCGCCAGAGAGACTCCGCCGCCCGTCGGTGCAGGAGCTGGGCTCTTTGAAGCACAATTCCTGGCGCTCCGGCGGCTAATGCCGGTAGCAGACCACCCAGGGCTAGAGTGGAGGGAGAAAGGGGATAGGAGCGCTAATAGGTCGTGGAGCCAAAAGGCTTATGGAGGGACGGGGAGGGAGCTTGGGAAAAGAACCAGATGTTGCTGAAGTATAAACAGCGAGCAGCGTGGTCTGTGTCCATGTCTTTTGCTTCCCTTGCAGTTTATCTGGATGACAGCCGAGACAAGGGCCCTACTGCGCGAGGGGCTGTAGCGACCGCGGGCCTGAGAGCCAATCCCTGCCCTGCAGAACTTGCCATAGACATGAAGACAGACAATGGCTGGGAGAGAGGCCAATTAGTCTCCCCGCTTCATAGGCTGGGAGGCCAAGAGAGATTAAGGCCAGATTGCTCCGGTCTTAATCTCTAGCAAACCCGACTAGAAAGAGAGGAGAAGGAGCCAAGCCTAGGGAAGGGTCAATACACCAACAGCCGGCATCAGTGGGGAAAAGTAAAGCAGGTCGGGTCTCTACAGCCATACCCATCTCCGGGGGGCTGGGAGACGACCGATTGGCACTGGTTCTTGTTGGGAGACTTGTCTAAAGCCCCTTTCTGGCAGTGCAAAGTGGGCCCAAATTCCCTCTAAACTCACTCTAAGGCCCCCTGGCACGGCCCGAGCGGTGGAAAGGGGCCTTCGCATAACTGAGAATCAGGCCCTATTGTCTTTAAATGCATAGAATTGTATATTGACGTGATGTCTAACAAAGGGCCTGCGCCACGTGACTACTTCCCGGCGTTAACGCATCAAACGGGGTCCGCTCTACGAGGCTGCCCCCTCCAACGTGCTCTGTTCAATGCCAGATCCCCAATGCTGACCTGCCTTCCTTTAGGACATCTCCCCCCCCACCCCCCCAGCTTCTATCTTCTTCCTTCGGCCTCGGGCTGTTGGACGCTCACCGTTTTCCGGCCTGGCTTTACACGCCCCAACCAGCGGAGCCGGCGCTCCCTTGTTGGTGGGGGTGTAACTCTGAGCACGTCTCTAACGTACACATTCCTCCCAGGGTCTGGCCGATCTCACGTGACTGCTGATGTCATAATACCCCATTGTCCCCCTGGACAGGCTCCCCGGAGGGTGGCCGGGTAGCAGGTTCCCAGGCTGGGTTACATGGGCCTACGCGTGCCCGGTGCTGTATGGAATGAAGGATGAGCTGCCCCTCGTGCCAGAAATACGCGTGGGGCTGCACTTACGACCGGCTGCGCCCCATCAGACCCATCCGGGTATAGTGCGACAATGCAGAGAAAGGGGGAGGCAGGCCCCATCGAAGTGTGTCCCTTATATACCCCATAGGAACCCATAAGTGATCCGGGTGGAGGCTTAGCTGCTGGTTACAGGTCAGGGGGTGTTGCTGGTCCCTGAGGCAGAGCCCATTAGGGAGCTTTAGCTCAAGTTATGGAGCCTGGTGCTCTGCTGGTCACCGGTTCAAGCCCTGGTGTTGGGCTGGGAGGAATTCCCATGATCCGGTGACGTTGCAGTTAACCACGGGGAACGGCTGCTGCTCCAGATTCAGTGTAGCAGCAGGGATGGAAAGTTGGTCCCTGCTGGGGGCTGCACCGTAGCCGCTGCATGAGATGAGTTTTTGCAGGTCTCAGTCCACTTAATGCAAAAGCATTCGCATCCCAAATGACCCACTCTGTCCATTGGCACGGCCTGGCCCCTGCGTGGGAGTGTCTGGGTGCGGGGGACGGTCCCGGAGCGTCCTGCTGGGGAGGTGGGCGCTGCAGGGTAGGATTGAGACATGCTGGCAGGGGGCAGTGCATGGTGTGGAGAGGGCTGCCCTGGTCTGCGGCCTCCCTAACCCCTCTCCCAGGCAGGAAGTTCTTAAAAGGCTGGGCCCGATGGATGCCCTGCGAGCATCTAACCCTAGATTCTCTCCTGTTCTCTCACAACCACAAGCTGCCCCCTCCGATGCCGCTGGTGCCAGTGGCCCAGAGGCCCCTTGGCCAGCAGGACTGGTACCACGGCTCGCTCCCCAGACAGGAGGCTCAGGCGTTGCTGACCAGCGAGGGGGATTTCTTGGTCCGCGCAAGCCAGGGGAGGCCAGGAGCCCATGTCCTGTCCGCGCTGGCCGGAGGACAGTGCAGGCATTTCATTATCCAGTGCCGGAAGGTGAGGAGCTCGGTGGGGAGGGGACGTGATGGTGAGCCCTGCAGGCCATGCATGCCAACCCACCGAAGGGTTATTCGCCTTGCGGGCGTGGCTACAGCTGGCGTCCAGTCCCCAGGAGTGCTGCCTGGCCAGCGAGGACGCGCGGACGTTGGCTGTCACATGGTAGCCTGGTGGGAGGAGCGTTCTCATGCTTGCTCGTGTAGTTGAATTGATCTCTCTGGATCAAGCCGCTTAGTTCTGTGGCCATCCCTCCAGCGGTCGCTGGCTGGACTTGCAGCGCCAAAGAGGAACAGGCTTGGGCTTCTATTTCCAGCTGAGACTGTGGGCAAGTCACTAGCCCTCTTTGTGCCTCAGTTTCCCCAGCTGTAAAACGGCGATGCTGATTTGCTGGCCTCATCGTGCGGCCAGCGCTCTGCAAAGGGGGCCTTCGTATAAAGGAAAATCGGGCTCCAAATCTTTAGAGCATAGAATAAAGCCCGCTATGCAAATGTAGGGTTTTGTAATAAATCAGTGGCCACCTGGGACTTTCCAGCCGTTGCTGCTCAGAAGTGCACAGCAGCAGTGGGGCTGGAATTCAGAGCCTCCTGGTCCAGAAACACGGCCCCCTGCTATGGGAGAATCCCCACTGGCTGGGAGCAGTATAGGGCCTGTAACACGCACACTGGAGTTCTGATTCATTCCAGCAGAGGGCAGTGCGCTCTCTTTCTCTCTCTCACTTAAGGCAGCTGATTCCCTGCTCCCTCCCATGGGTTTTTAAAATTTGGGGGACCCCCTGAGGGGGACCCATTCAACCTGTCCGCTACACTCCCCTTGTCGATCAGCAGCAATGGCAGCTTCTGTGCCAATCAGCTGATTTCCCCCCCCCCCCCCCCGCTCACTCTGTACTGATCTGGGCTCTTCTGCAGGGCAGGTACCAGTTTGAGCCTGGAGGGGTGGGGGCACCCACCATCCCCTCGCTCATCCACCACCATCTGCAATCACGCCAGGTGCTCACCACCAAGTGTCCGTTCCTCCTGCGGAACCCGGTCGCCAAGGTAAGCCCGCGGTGCTGCTGCATGCCCGGGACCCCCAGCCGGGCGAGGGTGTGGGGTATGGCAGAGATCCAGTGGGGGCTTGCAATGGGGGACAGGGCAGTAACAAGGGGTTAACCTCTGCTCCACGCCCCCCCTTGGTGGGCATGGGACCCCCATGGGAAGGTTATAAGAGTGGATGTGAAAAACAGCTTGGATGGAAAATTTTGGGCCGGCCCCAGAGTCAGGCCCATTTCTCTGTGTTTGCTCCAACCCTTGTCAGCCCCCATTGTTCCCCGGGGCCCGATCCCCTCCCCACAGTCAACGAGGGGACTTTGTCCCGGAGCAGCATCAGCTCCACCACGCAAGCGATCAGCGCTATTGTCTCCAGCCCTTATTGTCCGGCGCCTTGTTCTTTTGTAGGCCAAGTGGGACCTGAGCCATGAAGACGTGGTGCTGGGGGAGCTGCTGGGCAGCGTAAGTGACTCCGTTCTCGGCTGTTAGCCGTGTACTACTCCGCACAGGAAGCTTGGTGTTAATTGTGGACAAGGCAGCAATCTAATCTGACAGTCAGGACACCAGGGCGCTGTTCCTACCTGTGCCACTTCCTGCCTGCCTGGCCTTGGGCGTGTCACCGCCCCTCTCTGTGCCCCTACTATATGAGCATCAGGCCCACCATCCCCCTGGGGAGAGCAGTGTGTGCATTCCACACCGTGCTGCGGCAAAAATGAAATTCAGCGAAGGCAGGTGCAAAGTTCTAGATGTAGGGAGGAAAAACCAAAGGCACAACTTCCAAAAAAAAAAAAAAAAAGGGGGGAGGGGAATAACTGTCGCGGCGGTCGTCTTGCTGAAAAGGAGCTGGGGGGTCTAGTGGATAAATACGAGTCAGCAATGTGACGCGGTTGGGGAAAAGGCTAACATCATTCTGGGGTGTATCAACAGCAGTGTTGTATATAAGACACGGAAGGTAATTCTCCCCCTCAACTTGGTACTGGTGAGGTCTCCGCTGGAGTCCTGTGTCCAGTTCTGGGTCTCGCACTTCAGGAAAGATGTGGACAAATTGGAGAAAGTCCAGAGGAGAGCAGCAAAACTGAAAACTCGATCTATGAGGAAAGGTTAACAAAACTGGGTATGTCTAGTCTTGAGGGAAAAAAGACTGTCTTCAAATATCTTCAGGGTGTTATGAAGAGGACGGGGATGAATTGTTCTCCTTGGCCGCTGAAGAAGCAGTGGGCTCCATTTGCAGCAAGGGAGATTTAGGTTAGATGTTAGGAAAAGCTTTCCAACTCTCAGGGGAACGGGCGTCCAAGGGAGGGGGCGGAATCGCCATTGCTGGAGGTTTTTAAGGACAGGTTGGACAAACCATGGTCAGGGCCGATTATAGGTTTACTTGATTCTGCCCCAGCGCGGGGGGCTGGCCCTGATGACCCCCTCGGGGTTCTTGAAACCTGAGATTTCTATCATTCTAATTCAGCAAATGGCTTCTCTCTCTCCACGCACAGAGGGGTTTCGTTTTGGAAGCTTAAAGGAGTAGCACCCTAAAAGTAAAAGCATCAGAGTTTGAAGCTACAGATGCCACAGGTGCGTGGGAGGCAGGGATGGGATTCAGCTGCCAGAGCCAGGGACTCAGATTTGCATTTACTCTTACACCCCGCAATTTGGGGGTGAGTTTTCTCCGTGTGCGTCTATAATATTCTAGGCGGATCTGGTAGCAGTGCTTATAATTAAAGTCGTCCCGCACTTTCCACTCTAAGATGCTGGTTTCGGTTGCATATAACTTTAACAACCTGGAGCCATTTGTGGTGAAATTTCCCATGCTGGACATTTGCCTCAAGCGGATATCTTTGGAAAGTTGCAGCTAAAATGGTTCGCCCATTTCCGAGAACGTGATTAGGGATTGTTTTGCTCATATTAAAAGAATTCTCCACCCCTTTTATTGCAAAGCTCTAACACATCCATGCTTTGAAGCAGGGACTGTATTTTGCAGGAGAGTCACCCTGGGGTCATTGAAATGCCTGTTTCCTGGAAATTCCACTCAAATTTGACAAAATTATAAGCCTCTGAAAATCTGTTTCCACGTGCTCAGTAGTATGTAAAATATGACAAACTGGAAAAAGGGCTTGAAATAAATGGGATAAAATCCAGTACGTGGCAATGCAAAATACTCCACTTAGGAAGGAATAATCAACTGGCGGGGAGGGATAGCTCAGTGGTTTGAGCATTGGCCTGCTAAACCCAGAGTTGTGAGTTCAATCCTTGAGGGGGCCATCTAGGGATCTGGGGAAAAAATCTGTCTGGGGATTGGTCCTGCTTTGAGCAGGGGGTTGGACTAGATGACCTCCTGAGGTCCCTTCCAACCCGGATATTCTATGAATTGCACAAATGGAAAATGACTTCCTAGGAAGGAGTACTGCAGAAAAGGCTCTGGGGGTTATAGTGAATCACAAATTAAATGTGAATCAACACTGTTGGAGGAAAAGTGACCATCATTCTGGGATGTATTAACAGGAGTATTGCAAGCAAGGCCCGAGAAGTAATTCTTCCGCTATACCAGGGGTGGGCAAACTACTGCCCGCAGGCTGCATCCGGCCTGCCAGAGGTTTTAATCCAGCCCTCGCGCTCCTCCTGGGGAACGGGGTCTGGGGTTTGCCCCGCTCCGGCGCTCTAGCTTCCATACCCAGATGTGGCCCTGAGCCCAAAAAGGTTGCCCACCCCTGCGCTATACTCAGCACTGATAAGGCCTCAAGTGGAGTACTGCATTGGGTTCCAGGCACCACGTTTCAGGAAAGACGTGGACAAAACAGAAGTAAGTCCAGAGGAGAGCAACGAAAAGGATTTAAAGGATTAGAAAACATGATCTACGAGGGAAAACTGAAAAAAATGGGTTTGTTTCGTCTGGAGAAGACTGAGGGGGTGTGTGGCCACAGTCTTCAAGGACACAGAAGGTTGTTCTAAAGAAGAGGGTGGTAAACTGTTTTCCTTAACCACTGAGGACAGGACAAGAAGAAACAGGCTTAAATTGCAGCAAGAGAGATTTTTCAGAGTAGTTAAGTACTAGAACAAATTAGCCAGGGAGGTTGTGGAATCTCCATCACTGGAGGTTTTGAAGAGCAGGTTAGACAAACACCGGTCAGGGATGGTCTAGATAATACTTAGCCCTGCCTCAGTGCAGGGGACTGGACTAGACAGAGGACCTCTCAAGGTTCCTTCCAGCCTGACATTTCTATGCTCAAGAGGGAACTATAAATGTATCTTCTCGTTGCCTCCGCCGTATCTAGTAACATACGGACAAAATCCCTTTAAAAGTTACACCTCTCTGTGGTGCTTGTATCTGCCTCAGGTATTCACTTCCTAGTCCCTTTTGTTAGCTCCGTCCTCAGCACTGAGATAATGACACTAACCACGGGGCAACATGAATATTTCATACAGCAGCTGCCATCCCGTCTTTGTCCCGTGTTATGAAATAGGGATCTGACGGTTTCGTGCTGCTGCGTGCCATAAAAGGCTCTCGGAGCAATGATGAGGGGCGGTGGATCTAGGGGGTTGGAGAGTGGCCAGGAGTATAATACGCCTTGCTAAGGGAAGGATAATGGTGGGAAGGGTCTGTGGTGTCTGTCATGTCACGGCCCTGGGCGAGTCAGCAGCAGTGGGACATCTGGATCATACATCATAATCCCTAGTTCTTATCTAGCACATTTCATCATTAGCGCGCCAAGCACGTGGCAAAGGAAGCGGGTACCATTATTCCCATTTTGCAGATGGGGAAACTGAGACATAGAGAGGGGAAGTGACTTGCCCAAGGTCACCCTAGTGGCAGAGCTTGGAATAGCACCCGGATCCTCCCGACTCCCAGTCCAGTGCTCTATCCGCTAGGCCACACAGCCGCTGAGCAGTAAGATTTGTTGTTCGGTGCTGTGATTGGCATCTGAGGTGCAGCCCTGGCGTCACTGGGAGCTCAGTGGCCTCTGCGAAATGAGCTGGCGGGTGTCAGGAGGATGTCTGCAGGACAGGGGTTGGCAGCGCAAAATCTCACCCGTGCTGTGGGCCCCGCTTCACTTGCAGCCTCAAAAGAGAAAGCAAAGCGACGTGCCCAGATACCAAGGTGATGGGCTCTGTCTAGGAACCTGCAGAGAACAGAAGGACTGAATGGGCCAAACTCTCCTTTCATCCCTAGAGGGGAATCCTTCCCAGCAAGGGCACATTGGCAAGCGGGTCGGTGTGGCAGGGAGGCCCAGGCAGATAGAAAGCACTCCAGCCTTCAGAGCTCACAGGCTGAAACCCTGACATAGTTTGAGGGGAAGGAATTGGGTGCGCAGCCCCTTTAAATTTCTAAGCACTCCGTCGGTGGGTGGAGACAGCTGCCCTTTTGTTCTGGGAGTGGCTGCAGCATGCTGCCAAGTGAGGGGGTGCACACGCTGTGCTCTCTCTATGGAGAAGCTGGGTCTGATTTCCCTTTGGCATGTAATGCCTTGCTCTGCTGTCTGATCACTCCCCCCGACGGCTGTTTCTCCATCCCCAGGGGAATTTCGGGGAGGTGTATAGCGGCCGCCTGTCATACGACAACACCCCCGTGGCTGTGAAAACCTGCAGGGAGCCCCTGGCCCCGGAGACCAAGCACAAGTTCCTCATGGAAGCCAGGTCAGCCAGCAATGGGGTCTGACGGACCAATGGGCAATGGTCCCGCCCTGTTGGCTCAGTGGCTCATCCCTCTGCTCTTTCCTGTTTCTCAGGATCGTGAGGCGCTACAGCCACCCGAACGTCGTCCGGATTATTGGCGTCTGTGCCCGGAAACAGCCTGTCTTCATCGTCATGGAGCTGGTGTCCGGTGAGCAGGAGAACTCTCCGCATAACAGCATGCTCTGCGTGTCCGCCTGTGACCCCAATGCACCTGGCCTCCTGGGTGCAATGTCAGGCCTGCTGCAACAGGGTTGGGAATGTCACCACCTAGTGGTCGCAGCCTGAAGTGCATGCCTGCCCTGTTTCCTGTGCAAAACCAAGCGAAAGGGGCGTTTGAGTTTCACTGCAGATTGAAATCCAGCCCTAGCTGGAGAGTTGGCGCGAGGGGCCTGGATCATCCGAGTCTTTTGTTTTCGTTCTTTGTCGCCCCCCACCTAGGTGGGGATTTCTTATCGTTCCTCCGCTCCGAGGGGAGCCGGCTCTGGGTTCAAGACCTCATCCACTTTGCAGTTCAGGCAGCAGCAGGGATGGCCTATCTGGAGAGCAACGGTTGCATCCACAGGTATGGGTGAGCCCCCCTTGCGGCACGGAGAATTGCACCCGCTGGGAGGCTAAAGTGACACCCCGGGCACCCAGAGGGTTAACAATTGCCCCGAAGAGTGAACAAAGTCCAGCAGGAAGGTTCCGTGTCCAGCTCCCCTGCTGGCCAGTCCTGCATGCTGCATCCAGGGAGTAGCCAGCCAGTGCCCAGGTGCGTCTAGCCCTTCGGCCTCTCCCCGCAGGGACCTGGCGGCCAGGAACTGCCTGGTGGGGGAAGGCAACGTGCTGAAGATCAGCGACTTCGGCATGTCGCGGCAGGAGGCCAACGGCGTCTACGCCTCCCGGGGAGGAATGAAGCACATTCCCATCAAGTGGACGGCGCCAGAGGCTCTGAGATACGGTCAGGGGCGCGGGAACAGCTCGCTCCTCGCTGGGCTTTTACAGCGGTCGGGGCAGGAGGAAGGGGTCTGGGGCAGGGGAGGCTGGTCAAGGCCAACAGCATGCCCCCTACTGGGGTTTGAAGGGACTGGAGCAGTTTTTCTCCTGAGTTTGTCTGGTATCACAGGGAGGATGCTCTGGTGCAGAGCGCGCTGATCCGCCCTCCGCGGTGTGACCTCACTGGTGAAGGCAGGATCCCCCAGGCAGGGGCGGGCCCAGGCAGATCTGGAAGTCCCGGTACTTTTCTCATTCAGGACGACGCCACTGGAGTGTCCTGTATTCTGGGGACGCGTCAGTGGCTACCCTAACCTCACGGGTAACCCTGCCGATCGCGTGACAAAGGGCTACGGGATCGGGCCCCCTTCACTAATGTCCCCTGTGTGGGTTGATGGCAGGCCGGTACTCGACGGAGAGCGACGTCTGGAGCTACGGAGTCCTGCTGTGGGAGATCTTCAGCCTGGGGGCCGCCCCGTACCCCGGCATGTCGAACCAGCAGGTGGTGAGCCAGGTGGAGCGAGGCAAGTAGCGCGAGCTGGCGTGTATCACAGCACGGGTCCTGGACAAGGGGCACATCCCTGAGTTAAGGGGCGGAGGGGGGTGGCCATGTGCTTAAAGCTCGGGAGGCCAGGTTCAGTTCCTGGTTCTGTTGCAGTACAGACAATCATAGACTCATAGACTTCAAGGTCAGAAGGGACCATTATGATCATCTAGTCTGACCTCCTGCACAACGCAGGCCACAGAATCTCACCCACCCACTCCTGTATCAAACCCCTGACCTATGTCTGAGCTATTGACGTCCTCAAATCAGGGTTTAAAGACTTCAAGGTGCAGAGAATCATAACGTACCTCCTGCCCTAGTCCCCAGCCCCCCGCAGAGCTACCGCCCCCCGCAGAGCTACCGCCCTCCCCCCGTGCTGTGTGTCTCCAGCCTCTCTTGCCTTGGCAGGTTTCCGCATGCGAGCTCCTCCGTGCTGCCCGGTGGAAGTTTACGACGTGATGCTGAGGTGCTGGGAAGCCAGTCCCAGCCTGCGCCCCAAGTTCAGTGCCATCCATCAGGAGATGACGCAGCTCCACTGGAACTCTGAGTGACCACGGGCCTCCACGTCCCCTTTGTAATATGTATCCACCCTCCCCGCCCCGAAATAATCTATATAAAGCCTCTCAATGCCTTTGCTCCAGGCCTTCCCCCCTGGCTCTTCATTTCGATACTTGGAGCTTGGTTCCTAGAAGGGCTGGTGGTTTGAACCCACTTTAAATATTTCCGTTACATGCCGCCGTTAACCAATCAGGGCTCCTCTGCCAAATGATTGGCTGCGGCGAAGGTCAAAATGATTCCCCCCCTGAGCCGGTTGGACAGGCTAGGCGCCAACTCGGCTTCCCGACCGGCTCATCAGTGAGGAACGTTGGTGATTTTTCTTGTCCTGAACTTCAGATGTGGTCTCCACTTCTGAAGGCGAGTTTAAACGCACAAGGGCTGAGCAATCCAGGCATGCGGCACAGAGCGCTCCCTGCGCAGCCGATGGAGGTGGTAATGCGACAACGTTTGGGCCAGTCCAGGCCTGGGCGCTGCTTCGTTGTCTTCCGTGAAGTCCTGGTCACTGCTGCTCTGGTCTGGGTTTGGCCTGTGGATTGAACAGTTCTGTGAACATTGGACTCTAGCGTGGGTTCACCTCCATGAACGAGGCCCCGACCCCACTCCCAAGGCCCTGCCCTTGCTCCGCCCCCTCCCCAGAGGCTCCGCCTTCACTCCACCTCTTCCCGCCCTGGCTCTAACCCCTCCCCCAAGGTCCCTGCTCGCTGCTCTCCACCCTCCCCCAAGTACCTTTCCCAGCCACCAAACAACAGATCATCGGCGCCTCCAAACAGCTGTGACTGATGGGTGCTGAGCACCCACTATTTTTTTTTCCATGGGTGCTTGAGTCCTGGAGCCCCCATGGAGATGGTGCCTATGGATCCAAGGGCCGTCTAGCCAAGTGTCCGGTCTCTGGCATTGGCCAGCTCCAGCCGCTTCAGAGAAAATTGCAAGAACCCTGCCGTAGGAATAACCTTCCCCTGCAGAAATCTCCTCTTTTCCCACAGTAATTAGAGGTTGGTTTATGCGCTGACACAAAAAGGTTTATTGCCCTTCCAATCTCTTGATGATTAATATGAGCTATAATACCTCTGTATGGTCTCATTAGCCGTATAAATCACAGATATGCAGGGCTGGAAGCCATCTCCACAGGTCAGTGAGTCCATCCCCACGCTCTGTGGCAGGATTAAATATACCTAGGCCATCTGGCTTCCTCTTCGGAATCCTGCTAACCGCTTGACCTCAACGATCCGTTGTGACAATGAGTTCCGCAGGCTTAACAGTGCGATACATGGAAAAAACACACGGCTTCGTATCAGTGTTTCAATCTTATCGGGAACACCTAATCCAAATCCTTCCCCCCACAATGGTGGGAATGTTTGGCTCTGAACGGGCTAATCTCTTGTCAAGATCCACCTTCTCGTCTGGCAATGATAAGAGGCTGGGTGATCGTAGAATCATAGGCGTGGTCTACACTACGACTTTAATTCGGATTTAGCAGCCTTAATTCGAATTAACCCTGCACCCGTCCACACAACGACGCCATTTAATTCGAAATAAAGGGCTCTTTAAATCGATTGCTGTACTCCACCCCGACGAGCGGAGTAGCGCCAAAATCGATTTTAGCATTTCGAATTAGGGTTAGTGTGGCCGCAATTCGATGGTATTGGCCTCCGGGAGCTATCCCACAGTGCACCATTGTGACCGCTCTGGACAGCAATCTGAACTCGGATGCACTGGCCAGGTAGACAGGAAAAGCCCCGGGAATATTTGAATTTCATTTCCTGTTTGCCCAGCGTGGAGAGCACAGGTGACCACAGATAGCTCATCAGCACAGGTAACCATGCAGGCCGATAATCGAAAAAGAGCACCAGCATGGACCGTACGGGAGGTACTGGATCTGATCGCTATATGGGGAGAGGATTCAGTGCTAGCAGAACTTCGTTCTAAAAGACGAAATGCCAAAACTTTTGAAAAAGTCTCCAAGGGCATGATGGAGAGAGGCCACAATAGGGACTCAGAGCAGTGCCGCGTGAAAGTCAAGGAGCTCAGACAAGCCTATCAAAAAACAAAGGAGGCAAACGGTCGCTCTGGGTCAGAGCCGCGGACATGCCGCTTCTACGCCGAGCTGCATGCAATTCTAGGGGGGGCCGCCACCACTACCCCACCTCTGACCGTGGATTCCGGGTCGGGGATAGTCTCATCAGCTACACCTGAGGATTCTGCGGATGGGGAAGAGGAGGAGGAGGAGGAGGACGAGCTTGCAGAGAGCACCCAGCACTCCGTTCTCCCCAACAGCCAGGATCTTTTTCTCAGCCTGACTGAAGTACCCTCCCAAGCCAGTACCCAAGACCATGACCCTATGGAAGGGACCTCAGGTGAGTTTACCTTTTAAAATATAAAACTTGTTTTAAAAGCAAGCGTTTTTTAATGATTACTTTGCCCTGAGGACTTGGGATGCATTCGCGGCCAGTACAGCTACTGGAAAAGTCTGTTAACGTGTCTGGGGATGGAGCGGAAATCCTCCAGGGACATCTCCATGAAGCTCTCCTGGAGGTACCCCAAAAGCCTTGCCACAAGGTTTCTGGGCAGTGCAGCCTTATTCCGTCCTCCATGGTAGGACACTTGGCCACGCCATGCTTGCAGCAAGTAATCTGGTATCATTGCCTGACAAAGCCTGGCAGCGTATGGTCCCGGTGTTTGCTGGCATTCAAGCAACATCCGTTCTTTATCTTGCTGTGTAATCCTCAGGAGAGTGATATCGCTCATGGTAACCTGGTTGAAATATGGGAACTTAATTAAGGGGACAGAGGTGGTCGTTCCTACTGGGCTGTTTGCCTGTGGCTGAAAATAAATCATTCCCTGCAGTTAGCCAAGTGCAGGGGGGGAAATTGGCCCTGAGCTTTTCGCGTTTGGCTAGCAGGGATCTTCCCTGTTACCAGCCACACGGTGGGGGGAGGGGTACAGCGATCATCCCAGAGAATTCATGGCGGGGGGGGGGGGGGGGGGGGTTAGTTTGGTTCCTGCAGGGATCTTCCCTGATACCAGCCACGCGGTGGGGGGAGGGATAAAGCGATCATCCAGAGAATTGGATTGGGGGGGTGGTTAGTTTGTTTTCTGCTGCTGCTGAATGTTAACAGGAAAACCGCAGCACTCAACGGGCTTTGCTTGGTATGTGGGAAAGGAGGGCGCAGAAGCCGAAAGACAATGGCTTACCATGGCCGCATGCAAGCCGAATTCTGTTTCCCGGACCTGTGATCTCTAGCAGCAAAGCCACAGGCACTCAGTATTAAGAGGCAAAATGCGACCTTGCACAGAAATCACATGTGCTATGTAATGTGAATAGTGTTGGTCACCGTGAAAGAGTATGAGCATTGTTCTGCAAAATGTATCTTTTTAAAAAATTCTCTCTTTTTTTCCCTCCCTACAGCAGCTGCAAATTCTTCAAGCCTCCCTCCTCCGTCCCGAAGGCTATCACAGATAAGGCATCGGAAAAAGAAGACGCGAGACGAGATGTTTGCAGAAATCATGGAATCCACCCGCAGTGACAGAGCTCATCTGAATGAGTGGAAGGACACGGTTTCAAAGTATAGGAAAGAAGCCAGTGAACGTGAGGACAGGAGGGACCAACGTGAGGACATGAGGGACCAACGTGAGGACAGGAGAGATGCTCGAGATGAGAGGTGGCGGCAGGAAGATCAGAGGAGGCAGGCTGCAACGCTGGGGCTGCTGCGTGAGCAAACAGACATGCTCTGGCATCTGGTGGAGCTTCAGGAACGGCTGCAGGAAAACAGAGTGCCCTGTATAACCCCCCTCCCCATGTTCCATATCCTCCTCACCCAGACGTGTAAGAACGCGGGGGAGAGGCTCCGTACACCTTCCCATTCCACCCCAGTGGACAGCCCAAGCAAAAGGCTGTCATTTTTTTTAACCTTTTTTTAGTGGCCTTTTCCTTCCCACTGATCCTCCTCCCAAACCCCACCCGGGTTCCCTCCCTCTTTTTATAATCTATTAATAAAGAATAAATGATTTTTAAACTATAGTGACTTTATTTGGTTTGAAAGCAAGCTGGGGGAAGGGGGAGGGTGGGTTCCTTACAGAGAATGAGTCAATAAAGGGGGCGGGTTTTCATGAAGGAGAAACAAACAGATATTTCACACTGTAGCCTGGCCAGTCATGAAACTGGTTTTCACAGCTTCTCTGATGCACAGCGCTTCCTGGTGTGCTCTTCTAATCGCCCTGGTGTCTGGCTGCGCGTAATCAGCAGCCAGGCGATTTGCCTCAGCCTCCCACCCCGCCATAAAGGTCTCCCCCTTACTTTCACAGAGATTGTGGAGCACGCAGCAAGCAGAAATAACAATGGGGAGATTGGTTTGGCTGAGGTCTGAGCGAGTCAATAATGAACGCCAGCGACCTTTTAAACAGCCAAATGCACATTCTACCACCATTCTGCACTTGCTCAGCCTGTAGTTGAACAGCTCCTGACTACTGTCCAGGCTGCCTGTGTATGGCTTCATGAGCCATGGCATTAAGGGGTAGACTGGGTCCCCAAGAATAAATATTGGCATTTCAACATCCCCAACGGTTATTTTCTGGTCCGGAAAGTAAGTCCCTTGCTGCAGCCCTTTAAACAGAGTAGTGTTCCTGAAGACGTGAGCGTCATGAACCCTTCCCGGCCAGCCCACGTTGATGTTGGTGAAACGTCCCTTGTGATCCACAAGTGCTTGCAGCACCATTGAAAAGTACCCCTTGCGGTTTATGTACTGGGTACCCTGGTGCTCCGGTGCCAAGATAGGGATATGGGTTCCATCTATCGCCCCACCACAGTTAGGGAATCCCATTGCAGCAAAGCCATCCACTATGGCCTGCACATTTCCCAGAGTCACTACCTTTCGTAGCAGCACCTGAGTGATTGCTTTGGCTACTTGGATCACAGCAGCCCCCACAGTAGATTTGCCCACTCCAAATTGATTCCCGACTGACCGGTAGCTGTCTGGCGTTGCAAGCTTCCACAGGGCTATCGCCACTCGCTTCTCAACTGTGAGGGCTGCTCTCATCTTGGTATTCTGGCGCTTCAGGGCAGGGGAAAGCAAGTCACAAAGTTCCATGAAAGTGCCCTTACGCATGCGAAAGTTCTGCAGCCACTGGGAATCATCCCACACCTGCAACACTATGCGGTCCCACCAGTCTGTGCTTGTTTCCCGGGCCCAGAATCGGCGTTCCATGGATAGAACCTGCCCCATTAACAACATGATCTCCAAAGCACCGGGGCCCGCGGTTTGAGAGAATTCTGTGTCCGTGTCCGTGTCCATGTCCTCATCACGCTTGTCGCTGCGCTGCCGCCGTCGCCGCCTCCTTGCCTCGTTTTTCTGGTCCTGGCTCACATAAACTCCACGAGAACGTGCGAGGTGTTTACAATGTTCATGACTGCTGTCTTGAGCTGAGCGGGCTCCATGCTTGGCGTGGTATGGAGTCTGCAGTGTTCACCCACCCAGGAAAAAAGGCGCGAAATGGTTGTCTGCCGTCCGTTGCTTTCATGCAGGGAGGGAGGGGTGAGGCTGTACCCAGAACCACCTGCGACGATGTTTTTTGTCCCATCAGGCACTGGGATCTCAACCCAGAATTCCAATGGGCGCGGGAGACTGCGGGAACTATGGGATAGCTATGGGATAGCTACCCACAGTGCAACGCTCCAGAAATCGACGCTAGCCCCGGTACTTGGACGCACACCGCCGAATTAATGTGCTTAGTGTGTCGCATACATTCGTCGCATACATTCGACTTTATACAATCTGTTTCCCAAATTCGAATTATATAAATTCAGATTAATCCCGTAGTGTAGACATACTCCTAGAAATGCAGGGCTGGAAGAGACCTCGAGAGATCATCTCGTCCTGCCCCATGCACTGAGGCAGGACCAAGTAAACCTAGATCATGCCTGACAGGTGTTCGTCCCACCTCCAGGGACGGGGATTCCACCACCTCCCTAGATAACCTATTCTGGGCTCGCTGGTCCTCGTTAGAGGTTGTTTGTAGGGGGAAAACACCGGGATAAACGAAGTATGTAATGCGGAGGATGAGTGTTTACAGCTCCAGATCTGTGATAGTTAAATAGAAAGAGGAAATTAAAAATCCTTGTGCCGCCGAGCAAAAGCAGAACAATTAGAAAAACACGCACAGTCCAAATGACGCTCATTACAGGCCGTGATGTACAGCCAGTTGTGTTTGGCCAGGCGGGAGCGAGATAAGGCCCTGGCTGTTGGGTTTTTTTGGCCCATTTAGCAAGCGCGTTGATTTATAACCTGATTTATAGCGCTTTGTAAATGCTAACGGCTCAGGGCACAGGCTTGCCAGGGTTCATCCTGCAAGCGGCAGCCCTGAAGGGAAAGCCGATCTCTCGACGCCCCTGCCGCGGGATGCCCCCCTGAGTCGTGCCCTCCAGAGACAGACCCCCGAGGATGGGAGCAGCATCTCTCCACATCCAGGCCTGTCTTCTAACCCCCAGGCGTGCTGGCTGTATGTTGCCCTCCGAAGGGCTAAGCCTGGAAGCGGCACACGACCGATAATTCCCTGGTCCGTCGTCCTCCATCTAAACTGTTATGACAAAGGGGTAGGACTAGCCAGATCTGCTCGGGCCCGGGGTCCTGGAGCCCTCGCCCTGGGTCTGGCTGATGTCTGGGCTGGAGGGGGATGCCCCAGCCTCTTGGCTATTTTTCCCCCATTCAGTTTAATGAGCTCTGATAGCTGCAGAGAGGCAGAATCCCAGGCTAGAGGGCAGGCGCTGGGCTGCATGGCCTAGTGGACCGAGCACTGGACTGGGGCACAGGACTCCTGCCTGTGGCAACCACTTCCTCTCCCCGGGCCTCTGTCCCATGGCAGCTGTAGCAGCAGAGGGGCTAGGTAGCGTGAGGCCTGGGTGTGACTTCCCCCAGTTTGTCCCCGTCCCTCCTGGGCCCTGCAAAGCGACGTTGAGCCAGAAGCGAGACCCTTCGGCGGGCCAGTGTCCACCCCAACCAGCCGTGGCTTGCACGGAGAGTGGCTCCTCCAGCCCTGGTGATCCGAGAGAACGGATGGCCCTAGAAGGGCCGTACGTTCCCCACGCCCACGCGTTCAACCCCAGCGCTCCTGTCCTACATCCTCTGCTCCCGACTGCGCATCTGTCTGGGCTCCCGGCGTGGGACAGAGAGAAATACATTTTCCTATCTCCAGTTCTCCCAGCCCCTAGGCCCTCCCCCACCCGCCAACTGTTCTGCAGCATCTCCAGTTCGTCCTTTGCTCCCCCAGCAGCGTTGCCTGCCCAAGATTTTGCACATTATCTGTCTTACCCACCTAGCAAGCCCCCCAGCAAGGGGAACCTCTGAGACTCTGACCCCCAGAGAGTGGGCGGCAACCTGGCCCCTTCTGCATCACCACAGACACTCAGGCAGCCCCTGGGATGACGCACCTGCCTCCCGTTTCCCCAGCCAGCGACTTTAATTAAGACACAGCCGAGGCTTTGCCATGAAACCCCGGAGCGCTCTCCAGTGGAACAATAATCAACCCCACAGACAGGCTCCTCTTATCTCACCGCTGTGTTGATCGAAGGCACTTGTCAATGAGGAACAGCTGATTACGGGAGCGAAGGGTGCAGATGGTACTAGATTGTGCTGCCTATCGATGGCCCTTCGATAAACACCCTGCCGGACCGAGCCTCCTGGGCACAGGTTCGAATCCAGCCCAGGGCCGCACCAGCGCTGAGCGCTACGCATGGATGTGAGCAAGCCAGCTGGGCTCGACGCCCCTGCTTGTTAGAGGGGGGGCTATTGCCCGAGGCTCTTTCCAGCCTCTCGATTGATTCGGAGAGCTGCAGGTTTACGAGTTGGCTTTATGATTAGCCAGGTCCTCCGAAGCCTTGCCAACTCCTCCAGGGAAAGCGAGGCTGTGGCAAAGGAAAAGCGCTGCAGTCTGGAAAGGGTTAATGGGTCCCACGGCTGCACGGGCTGGAGTACGAAAGGAAGGGGCAGCTGGGTGGATGCAGGCTAGGGGGAAAGACGTAGCTCTTCCCTTTCTGGCTGGTTAAAGCCCCAGGGAATTACGCTCCAGGGTTTCACTGTTGATTTTCAGTGTTGCCGACTCTCATGACGTTTGGTGCTAAGCTTGAAGCTCCAGCTCCTGGAGTCCCGTGACTAGGGAAGAATTTCATCTTAAACATAGCCCTTGAGACCCCAACGCCTGACACTTTTATTTCATCTGGCAGCACGCCAGCAGCTCGGCGTCTCTGCGGGACACCAGGATGGCTGGCGGCCTCAGCGGGGAGGCCAGCGACCACATGGGGCACGGCGTGGCATGTGAGCTCTCCCCTTCCAGGGCAGGGTTGAGCCCCACTGGCCGAGCAGCAGCATGGAGGTGGGGAGGAGAAGCTATCGCTGCTGTTGGCCATGTATGGAGCTGGGGAGGTCTGAGCGTCGGCCTGGGAGCCAGGAATCCGGGGTCCCCCAAGAAGTTGTTGGCTGAGCTGGGAATTGAACCGCATCTCCAGGCCCAGGTCAAGCTTGTCTTTCCTCCTTGAAGGGCTGCCTCCAGTTGCCCGGATGTGAAGAGAATGGTCTAGGGATTAGAGCAGGGCGGGAGTGAGAGTCAGGCCTCGTGGGCTCAATGCCTCTCTGCCACAGCGTCCCTGCCCTGTGCCTCAGTTTCCCCACCTGTAAAATGGATATAATAACCTACCTCCTAAGGGCGGTGTGAGGCTAAACTCATGAATGCCGGCCAGAGAGCCTGTGATGCTGTGGAAGGGCAGAGGATTGTGGGTAGCAGGGCAGTATTCGTATTAATAGGACAGGAACTTTCCCAGTCCTTTACGAACATTGGTACAAATGCATTCCCTGCTCTAATGAGCTCGTCCTTTTAAATAAGGAAAGACAAGATACCAAGGAACAGAGACCAGCTCCTCAGCTGGTGTAGCTCCGTCCGAGTCAATGGGGCTATCCCAATTTATACGAGCTGGGGGGCTGGCCCTATATTTTAATGTAATGCCTGGAGATGTCTCTAATTCAACAGCGCTAGGTAAAAATTTTCCACGCTGATGGCTGCAATTTTTGGCAGCTCAGGTTTCCTCCCTGCTTGCTGTGTGGAAATTACATAGACATCAATCATTTGTTCTCCCACCAGCCTACCCTCAAGTGTCCCTCCATTTTTTTTCTCTCCGCTTCGTGCTGGAGCGTCCCCCTGCCCCAAGCAAATGCTGATAGGTTGGCAGTCTCTTCCAGAAATCCCAGTCAATTTCTTGTTTTCAATTCTGCAGCCCTGCAAGCCCCTTTGTGGTAGGCTTCCTTCACTGATCCCTGGCACGGGAGAGAGAGAACGTGCAATAGCTGGTGATTTCCTGCACTATCCTGGACAAACCTTATTTAATTATGGTTTTTAGGAGCCTGATTTATTCACAGTGCAAATGTTGGTGGGAGTGTATGGAACTGTTTTAGGATGAAGATGGGACTAATGCAGCTATTAGGAAGATGGACTTTGGGGGACACTCCTAAGAAATTCCCCTCACATGTAAACACTTGGAGGGAGAGGGGGAAAAAAAATTAATGGAGATATCCTATCTCCTAGAGGTGGAAGGGGCCTTGAAAGGTCATTGAGTCCAGCCCCCTGCCTTCAGTAGCAGGACTAAGTACTGATTTTGCCCTAGATCCCCAAGTGGCCCCCTCAAGGATTGAGCTTACAACCCTGGGTTTAGCAGGCCAATGCTCAAACCACTGAGCTATCCCTCCCCCAAAGGACATACCCCAAATCCCGCCTTTAGAAGAGACCTGTTGGCTGGCTGATCACCTAATCACAGGCTCATCGCAGAAGGGTTGCTCTTAATCTGAGCAAAAGGGCGTAATGAACATGAGACACCGCCCCTCCCCTGCCCCACCCGGACACCCCTTTGTGGCGTTTGAAGCACCGCTCACCTGCCGGAGCCCACGCTGGAGTTGGGGTGATCTCTTATCAGCACACATGTAGGTTCTTTTATGATTGTAAATATGTTTTCTCTGTGTCGCTTTTACCTTAGGAATAAAATGTGCTCGCCGGGAAAGAGTGGCGTGGTAGCTTCGAACTGGGGCGGTTACACTGGGCCCTGTCTCTGCGGAGAGGAGCCATGCAGACCTGCTGAGGTAGTCAGATAGCACCGTGAAGGCAAGGCACTCCTCAGCCTGCAATAGCCAGGCCAGAAGGGAGAGAGAAGCAGGTCTCTACCCAAGGTGATGGCTGGGGAGTCTGGAGCCTAGCATGGGAGACCCTGTGGGATCATAGAGGAGGGGTACAGGTGCAGTTGCCCTCAGCTGTGACAGGAAGGCCCAGTGGTTCGGGAACTAGCCTGGGAACACTGGATTCAATGCCTGCTCTGCCACAGACTTCCTGTGTGACCCTGGGCAAGTCACATCATTTCTCCGTGCCTCAGTTTCCCCATTTGTAAAAACAGAGGTAACAATCCGTCTGTTGTCTGTCTTGTATCCTGAGTCTGTAAGCTTCTCAGGCTGGGGGCCTGTCTCTCACAATGTGTCTGCACAGCGCAATGGGTCCCTGATCTTTGTGGGCATAGGTGCTGACTCCGTGGGTGCTCCAGGGCTAGAGCACCCATGGAGAAAAATTAGCGGGTGCTTAGCACCCACCGGCAGCCAGATCCCCTCCCTCCACCACACTCCCACCTGCCGATCAACTCCAGCACAGAACAGCGTGCAGGAGGCACCCGGAGGGAAGGGGAGAAGTGGGGATAGGGTGTGCTCGGGGGAGGGGGCAAGAAGAGGTGGGGTGGGGACTTGGGGGCAGGGGTGGAGTGGGGGAAGGGCCTGGGGCTGAACGGGGGATTGAGCATCTCCGGGGGAAATGAGAAGCCGGCGCCTGTGTTGGTGGGGGTCTCGCAGGCTACTGGAATGATGGATTTGGACAGGGAAAGCTGGGTGCTGAGTGGTCAGTGAGAGCTGAGGACTGTGGGTTTGTCCCAGGGTCAGGCCCTCACCTTGACCTCATGTTGTATAAAACCCACGGCTCCACAGAGGTTGAGTGCGACTCGTCAGCACTGGACAGCTCATGCTTGGACTCAGGGCACGCCCAGCACCGCAGACAGCTCCCAGTAACGCCTGCAGCCTGGCCCAGCAGGACTTTGAGGGATTGGCGGGGGAGTTTAGTGTGTGTGCGGGAGTGTTACTCACTTAAAATACATTATTTGTATTCCAGTTTTGCCTAGATGCCCCAACCAAGCTTGGGGCCCCCTTACGCCATAGACACAGAGTGAGCGACAGTTCCTGCCCCAAAGAGCCCAGCAGTCCAAATAGACACAGGGTTGGAGGGGAAACTGAGGCACACAGAGAGGCTGTGACTTGCCCAAGGTCACTCAAGCAGGTCAGGTGCAGAGAGAGGAATGAAGCCTGGGTCTGGTGCCCTGCGTGCTTCACCACACTGTCCAGTTTGATTTGCCTTCAAAATGACTCTAGATCTAACACCTTCCATCTTAATGCGTTCGGTGTGTAAAGGAATCACTGCACCCAGCAATGCAATGCAGCCACCTCTGGGGTGAAGCACTGTGCAAGGGTTCAGGACAGGGGGTGATAAGAGGGGAGGGATAGCTCAGTGGTTTGAGCATTGGCCTGCTAAACCCTGGGTTATGAGTTCAATCCTTGAGGGGGTCACTTAGGGATTTGGGGCAAAATCAGTACTTGGTCTTGCAAGTGAAGGCAGGGGGCTGGACTCAATGACCTTTCAAGGTCCCTTCCGGTTCTAGGAGATGGGATATCTCCATTAATTTAAATATAAGAATATGTGGCTGCTGTCTGTCTCTCTGGCCACTGGCACTAACGTAATTCCCTTTTTTAACGACGATGAGAGAGAAATAGGAATGACCATCTCCCCCAGTCTCCCCCCCCTTCCCCAATCTGCCCCAATGACGGCTGCAAAGGCTCTGTGGTTGGTTACTCTGGTGCATAACAATAGGGTAGGATCTCTTTCGATCCCATATGTGCCTTCTAGGGGCGCAGCTAGATGCAGGCAGCAAAGCCAGCATGGTCATGTAGTTAGTAAATGTGTATTTGGAACTCAGCTGTTCCCATTTGGTTCCTTCGTATCATTATTGTTGTGTGAAGAGCAAAAGACTCTCTGATCCTCCCCAGCCCGGAGCTGAGCACTGCCCGTCTCCGTCCCCCAGGACTGAAAATCCTGCCCTCCCCCACACCTGGCAACTACGTCCGTGTTTCATCTGCACTCGAATCTCTTCGATGCATCCTCCATTCGAGCATCTGTTCCCCAGGGCAGGGAGGGAAGGGGGGTTCTATCTTTTAAGCAGGAAGCGGAATATCTCTTTGGAGATACGTCTTTTTTTTTTAAAAAGCATCCTTGTTTTAAGCCCTGCTGGGCAAACCTGCTGGGCAAACCTGGCACCCGCCATCCTCATTCACAGCTGCAGCCCGAGGGGCTGTTTGGTTGCAGTACACGGTGGAAATCCCATGAGCTGGCGCACACAGACCGGTCACATTCTCTGCATAGTGGGGAGGGAGTCCGGCAAGAATCTTCCCTTTTTACAATATTACAAACTCAGATCATTTTTATTCAAGGATTATTTCTGTTCTAGTAGCGCCTCCAGGGTCCCACCTGAGAGCAGGGCCGCTGTTGTGTGAGGGACTGTACAGACACATGGTAAGAGACAACGCCCCAGGAGCTAACAACCAAGGCTGGCAAGTGGCAACAGGTGGCGAGGAGGGGGGAAGGAGGTCGAGGCATCTCTTCCTGTGTTCGGGGAGATTTTGGCAAACCAGTAAAATGCCTAAACCACTATTGTGTATTGCTAACAGTAGTCAAGTTAACAGGTCATACTGAACCACTCACGTTAACAGGCCACACGGAACCATTCTTGCTTATTGCTAATAAAAATAGCGATGTCAGCTGGTTGTAAATTGGTCATGCAGCGGCCTCAGTGTAACCAGACAGGAGGGACGGGGGTTTCGGGTGCCACAGACAGAACAGCTTGACCCCGCATCCTTCCTGCTAAGAGGGCTGCTGATGCATGTATTGTAGAAAAACAAGAAGTCTGTTTTTATATGTGCCCCCGGGAATGTTTGTCAGGGCCCAGAGGCATGGACGCTCGGAAACAAAAAATCTCTCTGGTTAATCGGCAATCATAAGGTGTCTGACGTTTTAACGCTGCTTGCTTCGCAAGTTTTCTTTAAGGGATACGTCATTGTATTACTAGTGTATAAATAAGGGGGAAAAGTTTGAGGTAATCGGACTTCGCAGGAGGGGCTCTTCAGGGACGCTCCCTCTGGACGCATCTTCGGGTCCCCACCGGCAGACGGAAGCCCGGCCAGCTGAAGCCTGTCACGGTGCCACTCGAAAGCCACGCTCAGCTTCGGTAATTATTGAGAGTTGGGGGTGTTTCGCTAACTGTTGCAGACGTGGATGACTATGAGTCGGCAATGTGACGTGGCGGTGAAAAAAGCTAATGCGGTCTTGGGCTGCATTAGGCGAGGTATTTCTAGTAGGGATAGGGAGGTGCTGGTTCCGTTATACAAGGCACTGGTGAGACCTCATTTGGAGTATTGTGTGCAGTTCTGGTCTCCCATGTTGAAAAAGGATGAATTCAAACTGGAACGGGTACAGAGAAGGGCCACTAGGATGATCCGAGGAATGGAAAACCTGTCGTATGAAAGGAGACTCGAGGAGCTCGGTTTGTTTACTTTAACCAAAAGAAGGCTGAGGGGGGATATGATTGCTCTCTTTAAATATATCAGAGGGATAAATACCAGAGAGGGAGAGGAATTATTTCAGCTCAGTACTAATGTGGACACGAGAACAAATGGATATAAACTGGCCGTCGGGAAGTTTAGGCTTGAAATTAGATGAAGGTTTCTAACCATCAGAGGGATGAAGTTTTGGAACAGCCTTCCGAGGGAAACAGTGGGGGCGAAAGACCTCTCTGGCTTTAAGATTAAGCTTGATAAATTTATGGAGGGGATGGTTTGATGGGATAACGTGATTTTAGTCAATAGGTCAATAACGTGCCATCGCTGGTAATTAGTAACAATGGTCAATGATGGGATATTAAAAGTTACTACAGAGAACTTTTTCCGGAGGGTCTGGCTGGAGAATCTTGCCCACATGCCCGGGGTTCAGCTGATCGCCATATTTGGGGTCGGGAAGGAATTTTCCTCCAGGGCAGATTGGCAGAGGCCCTGGAGGTTTTTCGCCTTCCTCCGCAGCATGGGGCAGGGGTCGCTTGCTGGGCAGGGGTCGCTTACTGGAGGATTCTCTGCAACTTGAAGTCTTTAAATCATGATTTGGGGACTTCAACAGCTGAGTCAAGGGAGAGAATTATTCCAGGAGTGGGTGGGTCAGCTTTTGTGGCCCGCATCATGCGAGAGGTCAGACTAGATTATCATAATGGTCCCTTCTGACCTTAAAGTCTATGAGTGTGTAAGTGCTTAGACTAAGTAAAGTTTAGCTTTAAGTAAAAGCACTCTTGTGTTGTTCTGTTTGTGCCAGCCATCTATCGGTCAGACGGCCGTGTCTCCCTTGATTTATTTCCTAATACCATCTCGCTCAGAGTAAAAGTTACCGAGACCTTTGGGTTAAGAGAACCCCGGGTACCACCTGGAGATTAGCTGTGTGCCTGACATAGTGCAGCTCCTCTCAAGCCACTGGGGGTAACCCATGCAAGGTGGGGGGCTGGCCCCCAGTCGTGGCTGAGGGGGACAGAGCACCACGCGCGTTGGGTGGGGTTACACAGGTGAGTCTTAGTGGTTTGGCGCAGGTGAAAGGAGCGGCTTTGATGGAGTTTATTTCACCACGTTCATCCCCCCCTCCCCTGAAATGCAACCAACCGGACCTCGCCCCAGCCAGCCAATCACCTCCCTCCAAAAGAATCAATCTGAAAAAAAAGTAAATTAATCGCATTAAAAACAACCCACAACACCCGCCCCAAAAGCAGGTTTTTTATTCCCCATAAGGAGAAAAGCCAGAGGCTCCATGAAGCCCCTCCCCAGGGCCTTCACTCCCAGTTTTGACACGGGAGGTCCTCGGCAATGGGTGGCCATAGTCAATAGAGAGAGAATCTGATGATGGCCCCTGAAAACCGGCACTGCTTGTACCGTGATAAATGTTTTCCAACTCGGGTGCTTGCAGGCAGGCCCCTAAATCCATAGTTAGGTACTTAGACAAGTGGCCTGCGAAAGCTGGTGCCCCGCAGAGGAGAAAGCAGCAAGGTACTTGAGTTAATGGACAGTAGCCTGCACCCATGAAAGGATTAATCAGCTCTCAGCATTGCCAGGTGCCTGGAGCCGGTGAGCGTGGAAATAATGCCCTGAGTGGGTGCTACTCAGCAGAAAAGGGAGAGGGTTCCCCTAACCCCGTGGAGAAAGGAACACAGCTTTGCTTGTGCAGTTTGAATTGGCTCCCTTCATAAACGCAGCTGTCTTTCTAATCCCCCCCACATCACCGTGTGCCTTGTGCAGTCATGGACAGCTGTGCAAAGCGGGTGTACAGGGCTCCTCTGGGTTTGTACAGCACCTAGTGTATTGAGGATCCACTCCTGAGCGCTCCCTGGCCAGTGCCGTGCTAAAACTAGTGACTAATAAGACAGCTGCGATCTGGCAGCGTTCCACACCCACTTGGCCCTGGGTGTGCGTCATTGCATGTGGCGCAGGGCAGGAGAGAATGGGGCACTGCCGCTCAGAGGCCAGACTGCCTGCAGGAATGAAGTCAAATCGACAGGGCTTTTCCCAGGCTGATTTCCTCCCCTGTCCTTTCTTTTGGAACTGAAATCGCTCTCGCCAATGCAGGAAGACTTTCCAAACCGTTCTTTGCTTTGGACCGGTTTTTCACGCCACTTTTTTTATTGCTTAGGCCCGTGTGCAAGAAAGGCCAGATCCTTGCTGCACCTGCTGCTAATTTCTCCCCACTCCCCCGGCACCTGAAGCCATAATCTTCCCCTGGTGACGATATGATATGCCGATGGCAGCCAGCCAGGCTGTTGCAGAGAGAGGATTAGGGTGAGAGCGGTAGCTTTTTGGCTGGCAGGGGATTCAGCAACTGTTATGTGTTTGGGGAGGAAGGTGGGTTTATGTGAGTTGTGTGGGCCGAGTTTCCCATGTGCCCAGAGAGGACAGACAAGTTCTCCACTGTGCAAGAATTAATAGACCAGCCCCGGCTCTTCGAGCCATGGCATGTGCCCCACACCAGTGAGTTCAGCACCAGGGTGGACACCGGGCACTACAGGGTCCTGAGTGTTATTTTGCAGCGAGGCTGCTCTCTCTCCTGCTAAGCTAACTCCGGAGCAATTAACTCACCTCTGTAGTGACGCTGCAGCCTTTGACTTTGGAGAGGGGATGTGTTCGAGATAAATCAGGCTGGATTGTCCATGCAAAGCCCCCTGAACACCAGAGAGGGGGCTTTGAACCTGCCTCTGTCAGATCCCTGAATATGCTGGAGACCTGCACACCTGGAACTCCACGGTGTCAGCCCATGGACAGAGTGATAAACTCAAGGACAGCCAAGCACCCCGAGTCTCTTCCTGGGTTTCTTCGGATGCCCCCGGCTCTGCATTCCCTCGGAAGGTTGGCAGACCTCAGAGCTTTTACGAGCCAACCGTATTATTCTTCACTATTTTTAGCATGGCACTGCCCAGGGAGAGCTCAGGAGTGGATCCTTTAGACCAGTCTTCCCATTGCCCTCCAGTACCAGCTGCTCCAGAAGAAGAGGCAAGAAACCCTGCAGTGCAGGGATAACCTGCCTCCTGGGGATGTATCTGCCTAACAGCCAGCAGGTATCAGAACCACCAGGTAAGAGAGGACGTGGTTAGGACTTTCACTTGAGACCTTAGAGACCTGGGTTCAAATCCCTGCTCTGCCACACATTTCCTCTGTGATCTTGGCCCAGACCCTTCAAGGTATTAGGTTTCTAACTCTCATTGAAGTCAATGGGTCTCTATTCCACTGCCGCACAGGGACATTATGAGGACACCTGTGTTACAGATTGTAAAGTGCTTAGATATTGTGATCATGGAGGGCGGACAAGGACCCAGGAGAGAATCTGAGGTTGATTCATGTTCTGTAGCTTTCGGAGTAGTAGCCGTGGTACTCTGTATCCGCAAAAGGAAGAGGAGTACTTGTTAGTCTCTAAGGTGCCACAAGTACTCCTGTTCTGTAGCGTGTCTAGCCCTTTCCAATCTAAACTGGCGCTTCTGTAACAGAAACAGGTGAGGTTCTTTGCGTGGTTTGTGCCGTCCTAATTATACCTTGATTAAGTAGCCAGAAGCGATTAACTGCTAAGCAGCCCAGGTTTTTTCCCCCTCTTCTAACCGTTCCCTAGCAGGAGTAATGATAAAAACATGAAACATAAAATCGACCCATGAGCAGAGCTGTTTTCCTGTGTTCTACATTTAGAGCAGCAAGAAAACACAACAGCTGAGAACCATCTCAGGGCTTATCCCCTCTAGAAGGAACACTGAATACCCCCTAGATTCTCAGTTAAGCCAAGGCCACTTTACAAACCCCCTGGCAGTGTAAAGAAACCTTGAAATGGCAGGATGGTACCCACTTTAAAGTCTCTTGACACTACCAGAATGAGGCCTTTAGGATAAATGAGACTCATCCCCTCTATCACGGGTGTTGTCAGCTAAATCATAGTGAATAATTTATTTACTTCCCTTCCTTTTTGCAACTGGTCTGCAAACAGGCTGAAAAATTATCAAATGTGTTCGCTGATCAACCGGTATTTGGCTAGCTCTTTGGGTCTCACACTATCCAAAGTGCAACGCACGCCACGTCGGTTAGTTGCACGCGTCACACGAGACCACTGGAGCTGGTGGACATTTTTCAATCATCGACAAGTCGAAATAAATGTTGACAAAATGTTTGTGGCCTTGCCTTGCCTTTTTCCAGCCCTTTTGGGTTTGAAACATTTCAAAATATCAGTAAACTTGGGAGTGTTTTTATGACAATTTTCATGGTTTCTTTTCTCAAAACCAAGGCATTGTGATTCTGAAATGCTGCCATAGTGAATCATGGGAGTTGTAGTTCGGGTGCTTTATGCTTCCATTCTCCCTTGTGGGCTGGACTCACTGGTCATACTCCATCTCCCATGATGCACTACAGTCTCCCGTCTTGATGCATCATGGCAGTCATGTGGCCATGGTGCATTGTGGGAGATGTAGTCTGACCAGGGAGCTTAGCCAATAGAGGAGAAAGGGAGCATGAGGCCCTAAAACTATAATTCCTATGAAGCACATGGCGGCATTTCCAAACCAAAATGTTTCACTTTGGGGGCGTTCCGTTTTTGGATGAAACATCAAACTGTCTGCACAGAGCAGGTGTTTTTTGTGAAAAATTCCATTTAGCTGAAAACCTGATTTTCCCCTCAAACATCAGTTTTGATGGAAAATCTGCAATCAGCCTTCTGGGCTCAAGATTTCTGAATGATACCATAGACGGCTTAAATAGGAGAGAAGTTGGTGAATGATCAACCAAAATCTTGTGATTGGCTTAAAAAAACCAAAAACAAAACCCAACCTCCTGAGTTTTGAACACTGGGGGTTGGCCACACTTCCCCAGTAAAGAAATGTCTTCCTGTAAATACAGTTTTTAACTTAACCATTGCTTCCCCTTATGCCCATGTCAAGCCAGATTTTAAAGATGATTTCCCAGCACCCATAAATGGGGTAATGGAGTATGTTTTGGGCCCCCCACCACAGAAAGAATGTGGACAAATTTGAGAGAGTCCAGCGGAGGGCAATGAAAATGATTAGGGGGCTGGGGCATGTGGCTTATGAGGAGATGCTGAGGGAACTGGGGTTATTTAATCTGGAGAAGAGGGAGGGGGGATTTGATAGCAGCCTTCAACTACCTGAAGGGGGGTTCCAGAGAAGATAGAGCTCGGCTGTTCTCAGTGGTGGCAGATGACAGAACAAGGGTCTCAAGTTGCAGTGGGGGAGGTCTAGGTTGGCTATTAGGAAACACTATTTCCCTAGGAGGGTGGTGAAGCACTGGAATGGGTTCCCTAGGGAGGTGGTGGAATCTCCTTCCTTAGAGGTTTTTAAGGCCCCGCTTGACAAAGCCCTGGCTGGGATGATTTAGTTGGAGTTGGTCCTGCTTGGAGCAGGGGATTGGACTAGATGACCTCCTCCTGAGGTCACTTCTTAATTTTTTTTAAATATGGAGCTATACCTATCTCAGAACTGGAAGGGACCTTGAAAGGTCATTGAGTCCAGTCCCCTGCCTTCGCCACAGGACCAAATACTGTCCCTGGCAGATTTTCACCCTAGATCCCTAAATGGCCCCTTCAAGGATTGAACTCATAACCCTAGGTTTAGCAGGCCAATGCTCAAACCACTGAGCTATCCCTCTTCCAACCCTCATCTTCTCTGAGTCTATGATTTCCCCTAGTGCTCATCTCCTCTTGATGCCCCTAAATCAGGGCCAGATTTTTCACAAGGGCTCAGCATCCCATTAGGTTATTTAAAGCCAGACTTTAATGTTCTGAGCTCCCTTGACAATGGAGCCACTTATTTTGGTACCTTAAGGGGCTCTTTGGGAAAATCCACCTCTGACTGCGAGGGCCAAGCCCTGCAAAAGGTTCCATCCCCTTAGTTGTGACACTGGTGCAATTAAACTCCGCCGGCCAGGCTGGCGCTTTGCTCCTTCCCCAGCAAAACAGTGGCCCTGGGTTGACTCCAATCAAAATTTCATTTCTGTGAACAGGAAATGGGCCCCGCTCGTCCCCTGACGGGCTGGGATTTTGTGTTTGCTCAAGGGCTGGGAGCTGATTACCTTTTTGATTTGTCCCTTTTTGATGGTCCTTTATCACGATCTCCCCCACCCCACCCCACCCCCCACACACATACGGCCTACGTTAATTGCAGTATTGCAGAGCAATTCATAAATCAGATGGCTGGGAGTGAATTATAGCTATAGGGACAAGTGAATCATATTTTCTCCCGAAGAGCTTCTCTACACACAAGCTTTAATTACACTGGTATAGTTAAAGCAGTATGACACTCTCAGTTTTATTGGTATAAATGTGCTTAACTGTAGCCATACTAGAGGGGTAAAACATCTCTTTTCCTGGAGGCGGGGTCCCTGTGACCAAAAGGGAAAGGACTCTACCATTCTAATAATTCCTACAGCTTTTCATCAGCAGATCTCAAAGCACTTTCCGAAGGAGGTTGGGATCATCCCATTTTCCTGATGGGGAAACTGAGGTACAGAGCAGGGCCTTGACTTGCCCTGGGTCACCCAGCAGGTCAGTGGTAGAGAAGGGACTAGAACTCATGTCTTGTGAGTCCCAGTGCTCTATCTCCTAGGCCACACTGCACCTTTATTATGTCCACACTCGGCGTTTGACGGATTTAACCCCATTCACTTGGAAGATCCTGCCAAACTCGTTCAATGGGCACAAACCCTGCGTGACGAACGGGTTTGTTCTCTCCCCACCCCCGACGTTCCTACTCGACTTCAATAGGAGCTGATGGAGCTCAGCACCAATCACAGTCAAGCCCTTAGGATGGATGTAACCCTTTTAACCCTTCATGTGCTGGATAGCGCTGTGGAACGTTCCCTTGCTAAGGAATCCAGCTGCTCCAGAGGTTCGGGGGAGGCTGGCTAACACTTGTGCTTCCACACAGCTGGAAGCATTACGAGGGGTTATGTTTTCAGCCGCGGTGTAGTGCCTCATTAACCTCTGTCCTGGAGTTAAATCAGGTGCTGGCAGCCGCGTCAGCGCCGCCTTGATTTAGACTTTGACACAGGCTGGAGTCGATAATACCTCACTCGAGCCCCATAAATCTGGAAGCCAGAGAGTTGGCTTCCCCCCGCCCCCAAGCTGATCTTGCTGAATCCAGCCTTGAAAACAGAGCCATCTTCTGTCTGGCCAGGGTTCGAGGCTGGGAGGCGCCCGGCAGAACAGAGATGGGCTATAAGAACAAGGACATCTGGGGTTTAATGTGAGTGGGCAAGGACCCCATGGGCTGCGCGTGTCATGTAGGAACCCCAGAAATGGATTCAGAGGTGAGTTTGTCTGGAGGGACCACACACACACGCTCACCCCTCTGCCCAGGGAAAGTTATGCCACTGTTTACTAAGCCAGACTGACCCGGGGTAACCAATCCCATTGGCCTCGGGGTTACAGTGCAGTTGACGATTGCTTTGGCCCCATGTGCTTGGTGGGTGGGTGGGTCGGGGACACTGCCCTGCTGGGAGGTCGTAGTTCAATTCCTCACGCCCCCTGCACTGCTTAGGCTGGGGGAATTGCCCCGAACGGGGGACGTGCTGCTCAGCGTAGATGTCCCTCCCGCCCCAGGGCTGCCAGCGGGACTCTGACGAGGAAACCCACCTGGCCCTCTTCGGCGAGGGTGCCACGCCGGGCCTGTGGGAGGCGTTGCTCTGTAAAAAGCTCTTGCATCGGGGTTTGGCCATTGCGCCGCAGACCCGGCAGGAGGTGCGGAGGCCTCCTTAGAGAGGTCAAGAGGTGCACGCATGTAGGTCTTCGAGTCCCAAGCCCCCTTGTGGGGTGGAAGCGGGGAAGGTCCCGGGATCTGCAGGCATGGGCTGAATACCTCATTAAGATCTGGAGTCCTCTGTGGGTTTCAGTCCCTGGACGGTGGCAAGACCACGACAGGACGGGGTCTCCTGCGACGTCTGCCCTCTCAGCGGCTGACGGTGGCAAATGAAGCCAATGGAAACGTCCAGGAGGGAGCCACGAAACTCGAATGCAGGCGCCATCCGGCTCATCAGACCGGTCGTCAGCAGGGAAGAGGTTCGCTTGGCTCTGGGGCTTTTGTGGGATGCGCTGTGGAAATAAGAGCCACAAAGTCCCTCTTTGTTCCCCCCCAAGTCTTGGGGTGTTAGGGCTAGAGGAAGGAGCCCTGGCTGAAACTCCAGCGTCAGGTCCCGGCATTTCTAACAGGAATACAGTGGAATCGCTCTCGCCAGCCTGCATCACAAAAGACCTCCAGTTAGGTTGGGTGCAAAAGATCACGCCCCGTAGCACGACCAGTGCTAACGGCAGCCCCATGCCCTGCTAGCACGGGCTCCTCTGCTGTTAGCCCAAAAGCCATCTCTGTGTCTTAGAGGCCGTGATTCACCAGCGGTCACTTCGGCATCTCCTCATTGACGCCCGCCCCAGGGCCGTCCCTACCTCGTCCTGCGGGCTGGCCTCCTCGGCTCTGAGCTCAGGCACGACGGTGACGGTGGTGGACAGCAGGGCGTATTCCTTCTCTGCCACCTGTAGGCCGCTGGGGCTGCCCCTCCGGTGCAAGGGCAGTGCCACCTGGGCGGTGCCCTCGTCTCTTGCCTGGCCGGTGGAGGAAGGCAGGTAGGAGGAAGCCTGGGCCAGGAGGCTCAAGAAAGCATCTTTCAAAGCCCTGCGGAACTCCCTCCGCATCAGGCAGTAGACGACAGGGTTGAGGCAGCTGTTGCTGTGGGCCAGGCAAGTGGTGAGGGGGAAGATGTAGGTGTGGAGGAAGTAGAAGGTCTTGTCCCAGGGGACAGCCCCGAACTTCACCAGGGCTCCCCAGAAGGTCACCACGTGGTTGGGGAACCAGCAGACGAAGAAGGAGGTGACCACTAGCCAGACGGACGTGGCGATCTGGCTCTGCCGCCTGGGGTTGTTGGCGTTGACCCGGTGCTGTTGGAGGAAGCTGAGGAGCAGAAGGTAGGAGGCCAAGATGATGGCCAGGGGCAGCACGAAGGCCACCAACACCTTCTGGAGGTGATACACCCCCAGCCACCGGTTGGTGGGGAACTTGAGCAGGCACAACTCTACCCCGACCACATCTGTCACCGTGGCAAAGATGGCGGTGGGTACGGTGGCTCCCAAGGCCATGGCCCAAAGAGCCACGGTGATCCACTTGGCCAGGTTGGCGGTTAGCTTGAGGCCGGGCCTGACGGCGGAGGCCACAGAACAGTAGCGGGTGACGCTCATGGTGGTGAGCAGGAAGACGTTGGCGTAGACGCTCAGGACGGTCAAGGTGAGGACCAGCTTGCACATGGCATTGCTGAAGGGCCAAGTGAAGTCCAGGGCCGTCTCCACCGCCCAGAAGGGCAGGGTCAGGGCGAAGTGGAAGTCGGCCAGCGCCAGGCCGAAGACGAAGACGTCTATGGCGGAGGCCGGCCTGCCCTTCCGGGCCCGGACCAAGTACATGACCATGGAATTGCCCAGCAGCCCCATGGCGCACACCACCAAGTAGACGCTGGAGATGAGGATCCGCAGGCCGAAGATCCCGTCCGCTGGGACGGAGGCTGCATCATCCCCGCTCAGCTCCCAAGAGTCCAGCAGAGATTTGTTCCCAAAGTCGGACCGTGCCGAGCTGTTCAACCGCCCGATCCCCACTGCCTGCATGTTCAACACACTCTCCTCCCAGCTGGGGGGTAGGGGTTGTGGCACTGAGGACGTACAGCACCTGGCACGCGGCAGAGGAGAGCGGCCCCTCTGCTCACCACGTGGCCGGCGCAGTCATCCTCGCCCGAAGCCAGCCCATTCCCCGTCAGTGCTCTTCCACGCAGCTCTGCTCACCCTGAGTGCACACGCCGCTGGGTCCGCGGCACGGGAACAGGGACGGCCCCACTCAATAAGCCAGCAGCGGCTCGCACAGCCGGGAGGGGGAATCCTTCAGGCCCGGGTCGGCCCTTGAGTGCCTGAATCACCCCAATCCACCCCTCGTAATCGACGCAGGCTGGCCGATCTCCTCTCTCCTGCGCTCCTGAGTCCAGCTGCACAGGGGGTGTGGACTGAACTGTGCAAGGCAGGAGAGCTGCCTTGGGTGTGTATGTGACACTCTAGCGACTGAAGGCCGGCCCTCCTGAGGGGCAGGGCAAGACTCCTCCTTCGTTCCTGGGGCAGGTGGAACAAAGGTACCTCTTCCCCCCCCACCCACACTGCTGGACTCTCTGTTCGGCTGTTTATCTGCAGCCACTGTTAAGGTGAGACTTTCGAAGCCACCGCTGGTGCATGCAGCAAGCCCGGCTGGAGCACCGGCCCTGGGGTGACTCAGGAGTGAATGAGCCAGTGGGGTCTGATTCTCCATTGGCCCTGCCGTGGCTAGCACCCCCTTTGTGCTGGTCTAAGTCACTGCACCAGGTGACTAATCTAGTTACCCTGGAGGTAGGGAGATCAGAATCAGGCCCAGCGTGTGTGTGTGGGGGTGGGGAGGGGGTATTTTAAAGGGCCAGTGTCAGGACAGCTGGCGTTTGGGTCCCACAGGTTTTTTGTCGAAACAAAATTCTAATGTCAGTACCAATGTTGCCCTGAATTTAAATTCCAATGGAAACAAATCAAACTTCCCTCAGCCTGGGGGGGTTGCAACGTAACCATTGCGCGGCTGTTGTGTTAGGGCAGGAGACTGAACGATGACCTGGGCACTTTGCAAGCAGCGCTCCTTCCCTGCAGCCAGGGAACGGGCACAGAGAAGGGTCTTGACTTGCTCAAGGTCACCCAGCAAGCCGGTGCCTGGTGAGTCGGCGTGCCCTGCTCCATCCACTAGACACTGCTGCCTCGCTGGGCGGTTGTGGCCCACTCCTGGCTCTGACCCTAGAAGGCCTGGGGTGGGGAGGGGCCTCTTTCTGTGCCTCAGTTTCCCCATCTGTCAAATGCTTTATAATCTCTGGTTTAAAAAAGTGCTAGAAGTGGAGAGGAGAAACTGACTGTATGGAAACTGACCAGTGCAGTGTCTCTGCCCCCCGAGACACACCATGCTTGTCAACGGCAAACTCCTGCTGATTTCTGCCAGGTTAGGACCCCCAGGTCTGACCCGTGATTTCTAATCAGGCACTGTCCCTTTAAGTGTATCTCCAACGTCCAGGTGATTGTGCTCCGGGCAGCTGATCAAAGCCTGGGAGTGCCCTAGCTCGCTTTTTTCCCTGGGAAATCCTGGATTTAAGGGTGCTGAGGGGCGAGCGCCCCTTGCAGCCCCTATCTTCCGCCAACGGGCCGTGCCTAGAGCCCGGCAACCCAACAGGACTACGAGTGCCGGCTGGGAAAAGAACCAGATCCCCTCCCGCTCTGCAGCCCCCACAGCATAGCAGAGGCAGTGGCCGGCAGGGGCATGCAGTGACCCCAGGGGCAGGAGGAAGTTGCGCTGCTCAGGGGGTAGGGCTGGGTTTGGGTGGGGCCTAAAAACTAGGCCGGGGAGGCCTTTCCTGGGGGGACCCCCTGGCCTAGCTATTTTGGGTATTGGGATGGCTCCCATTACGGCACCAGCTGAACGCCTCACTGTCTTTGACGTATCACAGCCCCCCGGGAGGCAGGGCAGTGCTGCTCTCTCCATTATCCAGATGGGAAACTGAGGCACCACGCCACCTAGCGACTCTCCCACAGGGAGTCTGTGGCAGAACTGGGCCTTGGACCCGAGTTGCAGGCTAGTGTCCTAACCCCTGGCCCATCCTCCCTCCAGCCAGTCCTTGATCTCTGCCGAGGCTGTAAACAAGGGAGCCAGTTTTGTGCTGGTGACAGCTGAGGCCTGGCCTTTCGTCTCGCCACCGGGTGCCATCTTGAGAGTTTTGGGATCCCAACCTCCTGAGAGCCTGGCGCCGAGAGTGTCCCCGGACAGCTGAGCCCTCCTGTCCCCCGCACCTGTCTCTCCGCCGGACACCTTAACAGGACGATAGCAACCAGCTTCAGGGCAGTTTCTTCTGCCCTTGCCAGTGATTTAACATGCGGTGATTGCCTGGTTTGTTTGAGTTGGCAGCAATAAAGTACCTGGCAATCCCGGGTGACGAAGGAGGCCTGCAATCCGTTTGAGCACACAAAGCCCCAGGTTTATGAGGGCTAAGGCCGAGCAGAGCACCTCAGACCCGATCCCAAGCGTCTCAGCTCCCTGCAAACCCTGGACGTGACAGAGCACCTAGAGCCCAGAGGTTTGCAGTGGCGTAGGAGTCATGTTGGTTGCAGGATACGAGAGACATACTGAGGGTGACGTGACACCTTTTATTGGACCAACTTCTGGTGGGGGAAGGGACCAGCTTCCGAGCATCACGGAGCTCTTTCTCAGGGCTGGAGCAAGTAACGTGGGGCTCCACGCTAAGTTCAAGGAGGGAGCAATTGTTGGGTGACAGGTGTTGTAGGAGACCACTTAAAAGCGAGCAATTAACACCTCTGCAGTCCTAGGACAATGGAAGGTTAGTAGCAGAACTTAATTTGTGCCGGCTTTGCCGGGCTCACCGGTGCAGCTCCGGCACCAGCGGTGTTGTCCTAAATCCGAAAGTACCGGAGGCCACGCCATGCGGAGGACACCAGCTTGTCCTCCGCACAGCATCGCCGTACGTGAGCCCCGGCCCCTCGTTCTTTACAAGTGGTTAGCAGGCTGTAGGGCGTGCTATAAATGGTTGTAATGGGCCACAGTGTCTCAGATCAGTCCCTGGTTTTGAGCCTCCGGCAGAATTGACATTCTCAGGCTCGTGGGTGGAAGGGGCTGTGCGGGTTTCCTTTGTCATGGGCATGCCCATGCTGAGACCCACCAACCGGCATGGCCCCGTGGCTAGGGGCTAGAATGGGAGTTAGGACTCTAGCCTCTCAGTGACTTGGATGCGTCGCTTCTCTCCACTCCCCCTGGGTAACGAGTGAATGACGATGCTTGCGCTCCTTTCCCACGTGCTAGCTGGCTGGACGGTGCCAATGAGAGCTTGATGCTGTTACTAAACCCTATTATCTTATTGCAGTCTGGTTCCCCAGATCTATCCTGCAGAGGGAGGGGTGCATCTCACCTCAGCTGCCCTGGGGTCATGCTGCCCTCTGGGACTGGTTGGGATTCATCAGGAAAATGGCCCTCACTGCATGCATGTCCGTCTCTCCCCATCCCGTGGAGCACAGGAAGGATGGCGCATTGGTGAGGGGGCCAGGAGCGCTGGATTCCCGGCGCAGCTCTGCCACAGACTCGCTGTGAGAGCTTGGGGACGTCACTTAGCTGCTGCGGCTCGATGTTAAAAACAGGAGCAACGGTCCCTATTTCACAGGGGTGCGAGGAGGTTAAAAGTTGGGGAGGTGCCCAGATACTACGGGGATGGGCACCAAATAAATATGGAAATTGGGTTCCCAATCTGCCCGTCTTCCTCTTGCGTGGGGGTGCTGCCCTCTGCTGGTGGATTATTTCATGAGCGAGGCTCCTGGCCCAGCCCGGAAATTGACCCTGTTTCCCGAACAGTTTCAGTTTAGAGATGAATCGGCTTGTTCACAAAAAACTCCCAGCCAGCGCTAGTCCGAGTATATGTGTGTGTCAAGGGGGAATGCGTGTGTGCCTGTGTGTGCGAGTGTATCTCGGGGTACAGGTTGTACGGAGCCCATATGTTTTGGGTGTCTAACAAAGCCATGTCTGTTCTCTACAGAGCCCACCAGGCCTCCTCTGTGATGTCCAAGCAGGTCAAATAGGGGCAGGGGACTGGATTGTCTTGGAAGTTTGATCTGTCCCCCCTCGTGTGTTGTTCCCCTGCTCATCGTCCGTGCGGGCTCTGCTTAACGAAGAATGCAAACTCCGGCGCGTGGTCCCGGTGCCTCCGTCGGACCCTGGCACTAACCGGCGTCTCTAATGGAGCCGAGGCTGCAGTTGCTTCTGGTGGCATGGCAGGAAACGTCTCTCCTTTTAAACCCCGGAACGAACGCTCTCGGAGATCAGATCTTGGGCAAGCCCAGGCTGGGCCTGAGCCATCAGCAGGTGCGCGGGAGGCGGCGAGGGGAGGGGACGAGGCTGGCCCTCGAGGCAGAAGGATTAGCTTCAAACGCTCCCCAGACGCAGCACGTCTCTTCCCTTTGACAGCCGGTGCTGAGTCCCTCTGGGGCGCTGGTCCATGGCCGTCCTCAACGCCGGGGACCCCGGCCTGCTCTCTCGGGCCCCCATCCTGAGAAGCGAGGGGTGCGGCTTGGGGATGGTGTGAGCCCGGCGCTCGCCCTGGTGCAGGTGGGTTTCTCGACGGCGGGGAGGCACCCTGGAGCGGGACGGTGGGCACCATGAAGAAGATGTTCTCCTGTTCCACCTCGCAGGTCGCGGTGAGTCAGCTCCGCCGAGATCTTCCCCTTGCCCTGAGCTGGCCGGCGTGGCGGGGGCTGAGCCCAGGGGAGGTTTATTGCCCTAAGAAAGGAACATTCCTGTGTGCTACAGAAGAGCCCTGTGCCGCAGTAGCCTATGGGAGGCGTGCCTACAGTACCCCCGTGGGAATAGCCCCGTACCTACACTGCCCTCCTTGGCAATCGCCCCATACAATGCATATGCTATGGTACTGGTTCTCCCAGTGACCACCGCACCCGCCAGGTGTTAAGGGGTCTGCCCCCCGTGCTATGCTAAGCAGGCAGGGGGGTTCAGCTCGCTGGGAGGAGGGGGCTCTCGGGGTGGCCAAAGACCGAGAGCCCCTGCGCTAGTCTCTGACCGTAGCCCCCTGCTGCCGTATGGTGTGGGAACCGCGCTGTGCTCTCGCCCATAGGACTAGCCCACACCAGCAGTATCTTACGGAGCTAGCCCTCGGGGACGGCATTTCCCAGCCCGACCCTTCTGCCCCTGGACTGCAGGGTAAGGGTCCTACAGGCTGGGGCTGACTCTGCGGCCCGCGTTTGGGGGCGGGGGTGATGGGAGAGGAAGGACCGTCCAATGGTCAGAGCCCTAGCTCGGTCCCACGTCAATTCGCAGCTCTGCTCCGGATCCCTGGGGTGACCTTGGCCAGCATCTGAGGGTTCAGAGCAGCCAGTGGGGCTGGCGCCCCCGAAATCAAGGGCTCAGAGCCGCTAGTGAGGCCCTCGGAGTCTGTCCCCCTTTGCTTAGGGGGCCCCTGGGAAGCAAATCAAACCAGAAATTTCTCTGCACGGAGTCTCTCCCCCTTTGTTCGCTGTCGCCCCCGAGCCTCGGCTCTTCCTGCCCATGGGGTGAATGCCATGCAGTTCCCAGCCTGTCTTCGCTCTGCATCGCATGCAGCGATCTGGGTTTGGCAATGGGAGCCAGCGTCCGGGCCTGACAAACCGGAATGGCGGAGTGGGTTCATTACTCAGTCAGCCAGGGGCTGTTGCATCTCCAGGGTGTTCCCGGGCTTGGTACAGAAGCCAGGGGCCAGTCCCCAGGGGAGTGGGGAGGTGAAGCTGTAAAGATCCCGTTGGGGACTCGGTGTTCTCTGCCCCCCACCCTCGACAGAAGTTACCCCAACACCTTTGCCTTGTGGCTCCTGTACCCAGCAGTGCAATGAGGCATTGCAGGGTCCACCGGGGATCTCCAATCACTTGCCTGTTAGTAGGTATTGGGTGCTGCACATCTGTATCAGGGACAGATGTGTTGGTCCTCTGGTCCCACATCTTTAATACACTCCATAATAGCGAATAACCAATTAATAATCATTTCCTTTTATAGCATCCTGAAGGATCCCAAACTTCTTTACAGATAGGTATAGTGTAATGACCCCTCCTATGCACGTGCCTGCCCTCTGCTGGTTGGAATTGGAACTGTGTGTCATGGACCCTATACTGCCAAAAAGTTAAAGGATATTCTCCTTCATCTAAAGTGGTAAGGGGATGGTCCTGGGAGCAGGAGGATCTAGTTCTAGTCCTGTTGTTGCTGTGACGATCCCAAGTGGCAAAGGATTGTTTACAGTTAATTAGTGTAGGCCCAATTTACCAAACGCTACGTTAATAGAAGGTTGGTGATAATAATTTGCATGTCTATGGCATCGTTAATCGGAGCACCTCAGAGTTCTCTACACGATGCATTAGGGTGTGACTGTAGGGGGTAGGGAAGCATTATTGTCTTCATTTTCCAGGGAGGGCAACTGAGGAACAAAGAAGTGAAGTGATGAGTAAGTGGATGTGGTAGGCATGGTCCTGATGTCCAATGTTATGTGCTAAACGCGTCCCAACCAGAGAGTCCTGCTCTAACCATTAGGAAACACTTCTTTCAAGACCTGGGAATGGAACCCAGGAGTTCTGTTCCCACTCTAACCATTGGATCACACTCCCTCCAAGGTATGGAACCACTAGACCGCACTCATATGCCAGCGAAACAAGCAAACAATTGCTTGGCTTCTCTTTACTGTCGAGAGACAAGGTGGGGAAGGTAATATTTTTTACCTTGCCTCATTGATATCCTGGGACCCACAGGGCTACAATTACAGTGCGTGCAAGAAACAAAGCGAGCAGGCAACTAGACCCCGTTCCCCGCTTGAACACTCTGACCGGGCATCCCACCCTGTGGTTATTTTCCCACTGCAGCCCTCATCTGAGATACAGGGTAATTAGGATTTGAGCAATCATGGGGTGTGTTGTCCTTGTGTAATAATACACACACACACACACATGCTCAGGGTGTGTAGGCGGGTGTGGAATGTTAATCACCAACTACCCAACGCTCAGGCTCTGCGGGTCCATTAATACTCCATGCTTGTGCAATGATTAGGGCACTAACGACCCAGGGTTCAGTCCCGGCTCTGCCACAGACGCCCTATGTGACTTGGGCAAGTCAGTCAGTCTCCTTGTGCCTCAGTTTCCCCTCTGTACAATGGGGAGGATAGCCTCCCTGCCTCATACAGGGTGGGTATGAGGATAAATGCATTAAATACTGCGAGGTGCTCAGATACTGTGGTGGTGTGAGCCGGATGAGTACGTCAGACAGATAGATTCTGATAGTTAAAAAAAAAAAAACAGACTTAGAGCCAAATTGAAGCCCTAGTGTAAACAGATGCGACTCCAATGGATTTGCTCCCATCTGCTCTCCCATGGCTTAATTTATCCCTGTGTTTTCACCCCCCAGGCCAAAGTTGTCTGTGAGGGAGTTAAGTAGATGGGGAAACTGAGTCACAAAGCGAGGCAAGGACTTGCCCGAGACCACAGATGATGATAAAAAAAAAGTCTAGCTCTTCCATAGCAGCTTTTCATCCATTGATCTTAAAGCCCTTTACAAAGGAAGGCGAGTATCGCTGTCACATTTCACCCAGTGGGGAAACTGAGGCACAGAGCTTCTGGTTCTTGCTGCTGACCTCAGCCCATTAGACCGCACTTGTGTCTCTATCTTATGTCTTGAATGATCTACACTTCTGGACTGAGTAAGACTCACTGCGTTTGGTCTTTTGATCTGATCCTTCTTTCTCTTATTTTTTCCTGTATTAATGAATACACCAGAACGTCTTCTGTCATGTCTCTTTACCAGCTGGTTAAACACCCACTTAACCACTCAGCGCTCGCTAAACCTGGGTGTAATGCTGCCATTGCCTTCCCCTGTCATTAGGATGTCCTGCAGCTTTCCTGATTAAGCATGTCTCAAATAAGAAACGTGGCATTTAACCATAGGGGCCAAATATTTCCTCTAGGGCCCTACCACATTCATGGTCCGTTCTGGTCAATTTCACAGTCATAGGAACTTAAAAATCATAAATGTCATGATTTCAGATGTTGAAATCTGAAATTTCAGGGTGTTGCCATTGTAGGGGTCCTGTCCCAAAAGGATGTGTGTGTGTGTGTGTGTGTGTGTGTGTGTAGGGGGGGGGGTTTACAAGGTTATTGTAGGGGCGTCATGGTATTGCCACCCTCACTTCTGCACTGCTGCTGGCGGATCGCTGCCTTCAGAGCCGAGCACCTGGCCAGCAGCTGCCACTCTCCGACCACCCAATTCTGAAGGCAGCGCAGAAGTAAGGGTGGCAATACCATGGCCCCCCTACAGTAACCTTGCAACTCTCCCATGACCCCTTTTTGCGTCGGGACCCCCAGTTTGAGACACACTTGTTTCCCCCCATGAAATCTGTATCATGTAAGGTAAAAGTACCCAAAAGACCAGATTTCACGGGGGAGTCCAGATTTCAAGGTCCGTGATGCGTTTTCCAAGGCCGCGAATTTGGTAGGGCCCTAATTATCGTTAATAAACCCCTAGGGAATGGCACTCCTGATGACAAGCCTGCAGCTATAAATAGACAATTGGCAATCCTTAGCTGAAAGGTGGTGTGTATGGTAAAGGCACCATGTTTTCTTTGTGCATCACACGCACCGGAATAATAGCTAGTGTCTTAAGAGCTAATGAACTGTCACTCCCCTTTGTGTTATCCTCTCCCTTTGGGAGAGCAGGAAACTGAGGCACAAAGGAAGAGGTGGGTTGTCCCAGGTTACACAGGGCTCGGCTTTTGTAGAAACTGGCCTGGACACTCCTCGCATATTTGTGGTTTGCTGTAGATTAATCCCTAAGGAAAGCCACGGAGGGTTGGGGGAGTGTCCGGACGAGCCTTCACAAGCTTGGCGACGCCCTCGAGTTAATTTGCAATCAAGTCACTGGAGGGAAAACCTCCAGTGTAGACGTACTCAGTGAGTAGGTGATAACAGTGGGTTTAGAACGCAGGCCACCTTGCTCCAGTCCCCTGTTTAGTCCATACTGCTCAGCCATTCTGCACACAGAGGTGGTGTGGGCTGCCCTAGCTTGTAGGGTGAGTCACTGGCAGCCATGGGATTAGAACTCAGGACTCTTGGCTCCCACGCCTGTGCTTAGCCCGTGGGAGCCCTGGCTCTGTTTGGCCATGCTGCCCTGTCTCCTCCAGCCCGGCCCGCTCTCACTTGCTCCGTGACGCTCTCTTCGAATCAGGTCGAGAGCTGGAACAAACACGACCAGAAGCTTTTCGAAGCCGTCGAGAAGGGGGACGTGGGCCGAGTTGCCGTCCTGGCTTCCAGAAAGACCGCGAGACCCACCAAGCTCAACGCCCTTGGCCAATCTGCGTACGTAAGTTTTCTTGTCCTCTTCCCTCCCGCTAACCCAGCTGTTTCTAACCATACCCCAAAAGCCGGCGCTCAGGCGATTAATTCCCACCAAGCCAGGACAAAGCCCAGCTCCCTTCCAATCACATCTCCCTACCTAGTGAGTGTCACTTTAAGATAGGGACGTAGGATTTGCTTCATGCACCAGATCATAACACTGGCACATCGGGCCAAACATCCCTCCCAACCCCATCTTCCTATTCCAGTCCAGCCCATTGGCCAATCCAGTCCAGCATCCCCACCTTCTGCCATAGCACACCTGCCCATTGACAAGTGGGGTGGTCTTGTGGCCAAGGCATTGGGCCGGAACTCAGGAGACATGGCTCTGCCATTGACCTTGGGCAAGTCATGGCTGCTCTCCGTGCCTCAGTTTCCCCACCTGTAAAATGGGAAGAACAATCCTTTCTCCCACTCTTTGTCTGGTCTATTTAGAGTCTAAGGCCTTCAGGGCAGGGACTCTCACTCTGTGTCTATACAGCAACTAGCACATTGGGGCCCTGATCTCAGCTGGGGTCCTCAAGTTGCTTCTGGATTTTAAAAAGAGGAAGAATAACTAGAGCATGAGGTCTAGTTTCCCTCCCTCCTACTGTACCAGAGCAAAGCTTTGATCTCATCTAGCCAGCTGTCTCCAGCCTGCCCCTAACAGAGATCACACTGAAGGCCATGGGTAGGGGGGTGGGGTGGGGAATGAAATCCCCATAATGCATCTGGATAATTGTGCAATGCAGCACATGGTAGCTGATAGTTCCTTCCTGAGCCGCTGGTGCCCTGAACCACAGGACTTGACTGTCCCTATCTTACACCACATGCCCACAGACGTTATCTTCCCATTAACATGAGCAACGTGCTGCAGTACCGGATGGCACTGCCGGTTGTGCAGCTGGTGCTGGTTGGCAGCGCATCAAATGATGAGTAGCCCCTTCACCCAGCAAAGGCTGCATAGACATGGCTGCCACTGGTGCCATAGGTACTAACTAGATCTAGGAATAGAACCCAGGAGTCCTGGCGCCCTGTTCCCTGCTCTGACCACTTGCTTATGCTCCGCTTCGACCTAAGAATAGAACCCCAGAGGCCTGGCTCCTTATTCCTGCTCTAATCAAAATAGCTCACGCTCCCCTGCCAGGAATAGAACCCAGGAGTCCTGTTCCCTGCTCTGACCAACTAGATCCCACCCCCTTCCCAGAGGTTGGAATAGAACCCAGGAGTCCTGGCTTCCTTACCCTTGCTCTAAGCATTAGACACATCAGGGGTTCTCCCACAGTCCTCTCCAGGAAGCAAGCGGGAGTTTCTCTCTGACGATGACTTTAGGGTGGAACGTTCGCTGCTCCCCAAGAATATGGCTCGCTCGGTGAGTTTCTCGCCGGGCCCGCAGTGAGTCCTGGCTCTCCGCCTCTTTGCAGGTTCCATCTGGCAGCTTCCAAAGGGCTCACCGAATGCCTGACCATCCTGCTGTCTCATGGGGCCGAAGTCAATGAGAAGAATGACGACGGTACGTGTAGGGATTTCCCCAGCTCGGCGGAGGAGCAGAGAGTGCAGGACTGGCCTGGACTGATGCTCCATCTAGGCCAGTGTTTCCCAAACTTGGGACACCGCTTGTGTAGGGAAAGCCCCTGGTGGGCCGGGCCGGTTTGTTTACCTGCCCCGTCTACAGATTCGGCCGATTGTGGCTCCCACCGGCTGTGGTTCGCTGCTCCAGGCCAATGGGAGTTGCTGGAAGTGGTGGCCAGCACATCCCTCGGCCCGCGTCGCTTCCCGCAGCCCCCATTGGCCTGGAGCAGCGAACGGCGGCCAGTGGGAGCCGCGATCGGCCGAACCGGCCCGCCCCGCCAGGTGCTTTCCCTACACAAGCGGCGTCCCAAGTTTGGGAAACACTGATCTAGGCTAATTGGCTCTGGCAGGCCAACTCAGATCACTGTTTCCTCCAATCCAGCATCACGCCTCCTGCCCGGCCCCTACAGATAAATGGTCCAGGTAGTCTGGAGTCCCAGCTCCTGCCCAGTGGTCCATGGGGTATTTGATCCAGAGCTCACTGAAATCAGCGACTTCAGTGGGCCTTGGACCCGGCCCCTTGGCTGGTATCCGACCTTCTGCCTCACTGGAACACATCAATGGGCTATCTAGTGCTGGGGTCCTGGTTCGGGACCAAGTGCGACTACAATGCAGATAATAACAAGAGGATATTCACTCTCACCAGCAGTTGGTCTTATCCCATTTCCTGCCTCCTGTCAGATAAGATTAGCTAAATTGTCTCCCTCTATCAGTACCCCACCATCCCCCACCAGGCCCAATGGGCCACTCAGGCTGATATCCTGGCTCTGATGGTGGCCAGGACCATGTTTCAGTGGACGGCCCCCAGATCCCACCTGTGCACCTTGTTGTTCCCTGGCCAGGATGGCAGGGGAGCAGCTTGCATCTTGAAGGATGAAAATTAGTAGCCGGAGGGCCCGAGGCCCCCGCAGTGGCACGGAACTGACGAAGTGAGGTACACCCAGGTAATCAGAGGGGAGGGATAGCTCAGTGGTTTGAGCATTGGCCTGTTAAACCCAGGGTTGTGAGTTCAATCCTTGAGGGGGCCATTTAGGGATCTGGGGCAAAAACTGGGAATTGGTCCTGCTTTGAGCAGGGGGTTGGACTAGATGACCTCCTGAGGTCCCTTCCAACCCTGATATTCTATGAATCCTGGCACCCACACGCTGCAGAGGAGGCAAACCCATGATCCCTGCTGATCTGACCTGGGCAATAATTCCTTCCCCAGCCCACCTATGATCATCAGTGAGGCCCTGAGCCGGACCTAGCCAGCCTGGTGCCACTGTAGACCCTGGCACTGCCCCTGGGCATGTCCTGAACCTGCCCCCCCACAAGCAGGATCTGTTACTGGGCCCTAGGCATGTTGAGCCCTGAGATGAGTCCAGGGGTTGATCGGCCTCCCCTCCCTGGGAGAGATGAAGCTGTTTTCACCCCGGCTCCGTGCACCCACAGACTCCCCAGCTCCGGGCAGGGTTTAGCTTTCTGTTCCCGAGACGTGATGCTCTCCCTTTGCTCTGCTCCCCAGGCAGCACGGCGTTGCACCTGGCCACCATCGCCTGCCAGCCCCAGTGCGTGAAGGTTCTGCTGCAGGTAAAGATGGAAATTGCCCTCCCTGCCCCCATGCTCCGGGCTGGGCACCGGGATGTTCCCCGCTGGGGTCTCAAGCCATCAGCTGGGCAGCCACAGGGTCCATCTGATTTCCTTACAGACTCGCTTCACGTTCACTGACAGGGTCTGTAGGAGGCTGCAGCGGGGTTTGCTGGTTGGATCAGGAGCCAGGACCTCTTGGGTTCTCCTCTGAGAAAAGATGGGCTATCTGGTCTATGGGTCTAGTGGTTAGAGGGGGGGGGGAGGGTCTGGGAATCAGGATGCCTGGGTTCTATTCCTGGCTTTGGGAAGGGAGTGGCTGTCTAGTGGTTAGAGCTGGGAGGGGGAATGGGAGTCAAGGGCCTGGGTTCTATTTTTACTCTGGGTGACTTGTGGAGAGTCCCTTCCACCGCTCCGTGCCTCAGTTTCCCCAGCTGTGAAATGAGAATGATAGAGCCTCTCCTTCCATTCGACGAATGAAGATCATGAGAGGGCTGCGCCTGTGATTCGCAAGCGGCGCATTGGGAGCGTGGTAATCCAAACTGGGTGGAATTCAAGCTAAACTGGGCCGGGATCAGCTGCGAATGCAGAGCCCTGAGCCACTTTGTGCATTTCAGGGACGAAATGAGCCCTGAAGCTGGACATAGGGGTGGGGGGCTCCCTGTAGAGCAGGGGTTCTCAAACTGGGGGTTGGGACCCCTCAGGGGGTCGCGAGGTTATTACATGGTGGGGTCGCGAGATGTCAGCCTCCATCCCGAACCCCGCTTTGCTTCCAGCATTTATAATGGTGTTCAATATATAAAAAAGTGTTTTTAATGTATAAGGGGGGGTCGCCCTCAGAGGCTTGCTGTGTGCAAGGGGTCACCGGTACAAAAGTCTGAGAACCCCTGCTGTAGAGTAACTGGGTCCCTCACTTGGATTTCTGGGAGCACCGGTGGAGCTGCAAAACATGGAAGCTCCCCCAGATCTAATCACATTTTCTAGCGGGGGTGGAAAATGGAGGGTCCCCTTCAGAGCCCGGCGTGCACAGGTGCAATTTCTCCTCTCCGTTCCCCCACTATTGATCTGGAGTAACCCCAGATGTAGAGGGAGCTGTTCTGCATTTTCCCCCGCAAAACCAGAGATCAGAAACTGGGCCCCAGATCCTCCTGGTTCTGTGGGTGGCATCCCACGAGGCTACCATGCCCTAGCCCAGCCCAGCAGTGGCTGTGCCCCATCTCCTGGCATTTGAGCTGCTCGGGGGCTAATCATTTCCCTCTGGCGTGGCAAGGTGTGGCCGGGGAGTTTCAATCTAGAGGCGACCGGGTAGCAATGGGCGAGACAGAAATGTAACAGGCGTGTCTCTTAGCTCAGGGCAGTGAGCAAATTCCTGCTTGACGACTTACTGTGTTGGCTGTTTGGCCTCTAAGCAGCCAGCAAAACCCCTCCAGATGAACGGATGCCTTGGGATCCTCTGAGAGAAGGCGCCGGGGAGACGCGGGCAGTTGTTCCTGAATTAAGCCCTTGGCTGCCTGGATAATTAGCCCTACTTTACCGCTGGGGAAGTGGAGGCTCGGACAGGTGGGGGTTGGCTCGTCCGAGGTTCTGCAGTGAATGAGTGCTGGAGATGGGAAAACAAGATCTCCTGTCTTCCCAGATCTGTGCTGGGTAGCACTGTGGGGCCTCCATTGTGCTCGGGGCTGTACAAACAGCCAGAGACTGTCCCGACCCCAACAAACTGAGACAAACAAAGCCAGAGGAATGGTCATTATCCCCATTTTACAGATGGGGAAACTGAGGCCCAGATTTTTTTTTTTTTAAGTGACTTGCCTCAAGGTCATGCAGGGAGTCCGTGGCGGCCTTGGGGCTAGAGTCTAGGCATCTGGAGTCCCATGCCAGTGCCGTAGCCACTTAATTGAGGGGCATCATCTGTCCTGGATACCTGGAAGTCCTGCTTGGCTCACCCGAGGGTGAGGGTTCCTGCTGTCCCACGTCGGCTGGGCCATGTCTCCCTCTTGGGCAGGAGATGGGTCTGCAGCTCTGTGCTCCAGCCACCCCCTGGCCCATTGGCATGGGGAGGGGGAGGTGGCCATTCTCACGCACTGCCCTCACGGCCACGTTTGTTCCTCACAGCACGGCGCCAACGAGGACTGCGTGGATGGGGAGAACCGCACCCCCCTACACTGGGCCGGTGAGTCAGTCCCGGGTGGCGCAGGCTGTCGGGCCGGGCGAGGGGAAAAGCTGAGCCCTGAATGGAGCCCTGTCTGACGCGCGCATCACGGCAGATCTTCTAATGGGGCTGAGGCGTGAGGGGCTCGGAGCTCGGAGCCAGGCTGATCAGCAGGGGGAGAGACAGCCAGAGGGGGCTGAGAGCTGGCTGGGGCCCCATCTCCCAGCAGGGAGATCTGACGAGTTCCCGCCCATCACGGTCATCTTCTTGTTGCCGTGCTAGAGAGACAGACATGAGGCCGGTCTCCCATGGGAGTCCCTAGAGTCTTCTCTCTCTAGACCTCACCATCCCCATACGTGTCTGTCTGTCTATCGCCGTGCAAACCTGCCTGTCTGTCCTAGCTACCTACTTGCCTTTCTATCCCCCGACGTACCTCTGTCCACCTCTCGCTCCATCCCCAGACATGTGTCTGTCTGTCTGTCCAGCCGTAGGGATGGGATGCTGACAATGCGCAGTGCCTGCGCATGTCCACTGGGTGTCGCCGTTGATTAGGTGAAGCCAGCCAGGGGCCATATGAACCTCGAAGAGCCTGATTTGAGTGTGGGCAAAATATACCAGTCCCTACAAGCTGCCTGAGTCCCCGGGATATTGCCCTGCAGGGATAGCGGGTGGGGAGCCAGACTGCAGGAGCTGCATCAGGGCAGTGGATTGTGTTCCAGCCATTCCCCCCCACACCCACCTTCAAGGAGAGGACCCGAGCGACCAGAGATGGAACAAATCTAGAGTGCCCGGTCCCATCTAGTCTCTAGTCCACCTTTTTGGCCAATGCTGCCTGGCTTGCCCAGTCTAGCTGTAAATATGCCCTGGGACAGGGCTTCCCATGGGAGATGCCCTAACAGATCTTCCTCCCTCCCTCCCCCTCCTGGGGGTTTAAACCCACGTGGGGAAACGACCCTGCTCGGGTCTCGCCTCGTCTGAAGAACCGTCCTGTGCAGAGAACAAGGCCCCAGCTTCAGGAGGTCTCGAGTGATGACGGTCAGACTGAAGACTCCTTCCCTCATTGGCCCTTGGGAGAGGGCGTACCTGGTGCTCTGGGCAGCCGGGGCCTAGGCGTGGCAGCAGCCAGGCGTGTCCCTCGAGCACTGACCGCTCCTTTTCCTCCTGCCCCGCAGCCTCGTCAGGGTGTGCATCCAGCGTCTTGCTCCTGTGCGACCAGGAGGCCTTCCTGGATGTCACCGATAACGTGAGTGTAAAACCCGCTTCGGGACAGGGCCTGGTGGAAGGACCCTCACGAGGGGTGAAACTCGCTCCCCGTGTGGAGGGCACAGGCCAGGGGCCTCATAACCTTTGCAAGGGTTCGGGGAGCCGGCTCCCAGCCGCGGGGTGCTGGGAAGCCGCGCCGGCTTTGGGTGGGGCTCCGCCACGCAAACCGCCTCTGCCGTTCCTTCCAGAACGGACGCACGCCCCTGATGATAGCGGCCATGGGGAACCACCCCACCATCTGCTGCCAGCTGCTCCAGAGAGGGGCCAGCGGCGACCTCACCGACAAGGACCAGAAGTGAGTTTTGCCTGGGCTCTGAGAATCAAAACAGCACTGGCACCGGGGGCATTGTGGGGGGCTTCCCCCAGGAAATGGCGGGGAGGGAGCAGTTCCCCAGGGGCATTATGGGCATTCTCACCAGGGAATGGGGGGGGGGGTAGTTGCCCAGGGGCATTATGGGCATTCTCACCAGGGAATGGGGGGGGAGGCAGTTGCCCAGGGGCATTATGGGCATTCTCGTCTCAATATGGGACCTCATCTCACCCACTGTCCCCAGGTTTCATGAGGTGGCCCCCAAGGCCTTCCAGAACTTCTGGGAGCTGCTGTGGGTCCTGTGGGACAGCTGGCTGTTATTACAGGAGTCCCCTAAAATTTCTCAGCCTGGTCTGGGGGCCGGGACCACCCGAGAGACGGGGGTCATGACTGGGAGTCAGGCGCTTGCAGCCAGCCTGTCCTTCCTGTATTACTACCTGGGGAGGGGTCGGGGCTAGCCAACAATGGGCAGCCCCAGGTTGGGGGGCCCCATACAGGAAAGGTTCAGAACTGCTGCCCTAAATGGGAGCTGCTCCAGTGGGCCAGAGTAGGGAGGGCCAGTTGAGGGGGATCCACACGCAGGGATTATCCAGGTGGCCTGTCTGCAAGGGGTGCCCTTGGGGCTCCCCAGAACTGTCCCTGACGCCCCCTCACGTCCTCCTCCAGGACTGCTCTGATCCTGGCCTGTGAGAGCTCCAGTGTGGAGTCCGCTGAGCTGCTGGTAAGCAGCGGGGTGGACCTCAGCGTGGTGGACAGGATGGGCCACGACGCCCTGCACTACGCCCTGCAGTCCCAGAGCCGCCCGCTGCGGAGGCTGCTGCGAAGTGCCCTGAAAAAGAGGAAGAGAAGAGGTGAGGGGAAGGGGCTGCTGGTTTGGGGGTCAGGAAGGGATTGGGGTGGGGGGGTTCACCTTCCTGTGCAGCATGGGGCACGGGTCCCTTGCTGGTTCCAACTAGAGTAACTGGCAGATCCTCTGTCACTCGAAGTCTTTCCATCAAGATCGGACCACGTCAGTAACGCAGCCAGAGGTCCGGGGCCTGTTACAGGCGCGGGTGGGCCAGGGTCGGTGGCCTGCTATGGGCAGGAGGATGTACAGGGTCACGACGGTCCCGTCCAGCTGAACGTCTAGCAGGGGCTGAGTTATCCAAAATGCAAGGCTGGCACACCAATCAGAGATTAATGCAAGAAGCTTGCTTAGCGCGGGACACATTTCCCGCTCTGGCGGAGGCTTCTAAAGGACTTGGGGGACCCTCTGCTGAGAGCCATTGGTAACATGGCAACTATTCGTTAGTAGGTAGCGTTTTACTTCATTCCGAGATGCAGAAATGCCTCAGAAAGCAGCAAAAACTGTTTCCCCCCCCCCGCCCCCGCCCCCAGCGTCCACCTCCAACTTTCCCTTTGTGCCTCTAATCGGCTCCTTTGGTTGGATTACACCCACCCTCGCTCGGGCAGGATATTGGGTTTTTTTTTTTTTTTTAATGCGTGTTTGTTTAGTTCATTTGCAAGGAGGTCTCCAGCCTCCGGCAGCTTCTCCAGATGGTTTTGATTTCTAAAAGCAATAATCAGGCTTGGCGGGACTTGGCGAAATGTAATATCCAGGGGACCCTTGTCTTCGGCGTTCCGCTTGCTAGGCTTTGGTTTCCATGGCGACTGCCGTATGGATGAGGGGCAGGGCCAGAGCCAAAAAATAAACCGCCGGAACGTTTCCAAAAGAATCTCAGCAAGTTTTGTGGAGGATAATAAGACAGCTTTGCGCGTAGGGAGGAAATTCAGCCTCGTGGCTAACGCACAGGACTGGGAATCGGGAGATCTGGCTCTGCTACTGGGTGACGCTGGGCGAGTCACTTCCCCGCTCGGTGCCTCGGTTTACCCAATGGTGGTGTCCAGTGTTTTAAAGCAGGGGTCTGGAAGTTGGAACCCCCAGGTTCTAGTTCCACCTCCGGGGAGGAGTATTGCCTGGTAGTTAGGGCAGAGGACTGGTGTTTTGTAGCTAGCTCTAGGATGGGAGTGTGCTCCCATGGTTGGAGTTGGGTTCTATTTCTGGCTCGGCTACAAATTCGCTGTGAGACCTTGGCCAAGTCACAGCTGTTGTCATTGGGGATGATCCGTTACCCACCTTACTAGCTGAATTCCTGCTTGTGCAGAGCTGGGAGATCCAGAAGGCAGGGGCTGCCGGGGGGCAAGGCAGCTTGCCACTCTGCACTACGGAGAGTTTTAAAATTTCATCCAGTGTTTTTATTTTTCCCCTGGCAGAGCACGGGCCCAGCCGTCAAACAGGAGTCACTGCACAGGTGAGGAGAACCAGCCAGAGAAAGACTGGAGGTGTGTCAGAGCTTCTTGGCTGTGTTACGCAGCGATAAACTCTGCGGTCCCTGGTTACACACGGAGGATTGGGGGGGAGTTAGAATGGATCAGGGCGGCCGAGAAGCAGCATCAGCCCTGATTGTGCTGCTGTTACCAGGCCTGAACCCGAGGGCTTGATTCCCCAGCGCCGTCCCCTGGCGGCATCTGTGCAAAATGGGTGCACAAAATGGCTCTTCTCGTCTGCTGGCGTTTTCTGCTCTGGTGTAAATGATGGCGCAAGGGGCAGAACTGGGCCTTTTCCCCACCAATTTGGTTCACGTAGAATGCCAGCGAGAGCAGTGATTTTCAGTCCCGGCCAGCCGAGGGGCAGATTAGAACTGGCCTCCTAAGGTCTATTGGGAAGGGAAAAGGCTCCACCTCCTAGTACCCATCCCCTTGGGGAGTGTCTGGCTGACTTTTGTCCTTGTTATTTATAGGAGAGTAGCACCTAAATGTCCTCAATGTGCTAGGTGCTGCACATACCTAGAGGGCAGGGGGTTCCCAAATTGTGCTGGCACAACTCCATTTTAATAAAGTCTTTCCTGCCGGGACCCTGGACAATCTGGAGGATGCCATTTTGAAGAGCAAAATGGCGTCTTCCGCACAGTGCGACCTTGCACCCACCGTACGTGTGAGGTCACGGTGCGCGGAGGACGCCATTTTGTAGCGCCTCTCCAATAAACTCATCTGTTCTGTTGTGGTTCCAGGTGACCGCCGAACCACTGGAGCGCAGCAGCAGCAGCACAACCTTGCAGAGTGAGGTAGGCGGAGACGCCGACGGGGATGAAGAGGATCTCGACGCCGAGGAGTGGAGGTGTCGGTACGAAGACGAGCAGATGAAGGTCCTGCAGCTGGAGGAGCAGCTAGTGAGGAAGGCGAAGGAGTGTGATGCCCTGGTGGAAGGGTGCAAGGTGATGAAGGAGAGGATCTGGGACCAGGTGCAGGAGATAAGCCAGCTGTTGCCGGAGAGGGCAGATGAGGGCCGGCGGGTGCTGAGCCGCCGGTACAGCCGGGACACCACAGAAGAGGACTATTACCTGAACCTTTTGGCTGAACAAGTGCAAGAGCTGAAGAAGAGACAGCAAGAGGCAGGGAGAGGAGGAAGCCAGAACGTAGCAGTGAAGGAAGAGAGGATACAGTGGCCGGGGGAGGAGGAAGAGGAGGAGAAGAGACACCATCAGGAGGAACTGCAGCAGCTCCAGGCCGAAGTGGCCACGGCCCTGGAGGGGAAGGAGAGCGCGATGAAGAGGGTGGTGGAGATCGAAGGCCATCTGGAGAACATGAGGGCGGTGATCGCCGTCTACGAGGCCAAGAAGCGGGCCCATTGTGAGGTGCTGGAGCAGCTGCAGGCTCGTGTCGCTGAGCTCGATGGCGACAACCAACGGCTACGCGGGCTGCTGGGAAAGCAGCAAGGAGAAAGCCAGAAGGCGGGAAGGCAGGAGGTGGATCAGAGAGGGCCCAGAGCCGCTCTCCATGCTGAGCTAGGCCAGATCCTGTCATGGATGAGGGAGACAGCTGACAGAGCACAGGAGGAGAAGGCCGCGGTCCTCGCTGAAAACGAGGCTCTGAAGAGGGAAGCAGAGGAGGCCCTCGGGGGCAAATTTCACCTCGAGGCGGTGCCATCAGAAGCCATCAGGAAGAGCGTGGCCTCTTGGGAGAAGATGGTGATGGGCTTAGAACGTGCTCTGGCCAAGATGGATGAGGCCAACTCCAGCCTCCTGGAGAAAGCCAGGCCTCTTCAGGAAGCCATCTCAGCCCCTCAGAGCAAGCAGGAATCAGGGGTCTTGGTAAACGGCATGGTGGCTTCCCAGCTCCAGGAGCTGAGAAATGGCCTGGAGCAGCATGAGGAGGAGAGCAATGTCTTTAGAGATGAGGCTGAGTCTCCACTGAGGCAACCTCAATCCCCGGAGGAGCTGGAGAAGGGCAGGATGGAAAAGAACCCGCTCCAAGATGGCCTCCATGGGCAACTCAGACCTAGGCTGAGGAATGATTCTGTGGAAACCAAGGGCCAGGCCAGGAGGAGAAGCTCTGACCTAGAGAAAGAGGTGTCGGACCTTAGACAGAACAACGGCAGCCTCATGAACGAGCTGGCCCAGTTGGGCCAGGAGAGGGAGAAGCTACAAGATGAGCTCCAGCGCCTCTGGCAGCACCAGAAGGACGGGTCCCCCCAAGGAGAGGCGCAGAACCTGGTGGAGGAGCTGAGGCAGAGAGTGGCCGCCTTGTCCCGGGAGCTGTCAGCCGAGAAGGAAGAGACCAAAAAGCTGAGGCTAAGGCTAGAGACCCAGAAGAGGGAGATGGTGGTGCTGAGGGACAGTTTCCTCAAGCAGATGATGGGAGAGGCCAACAGCGTGGGAAGCCAGAGCCTCAGCACCTGCATCTTGGAGGAGCTGCACTGGAAACTGGACAACCTGGTGAAGAAGCATAACGAGGCCCTGCAGCTGGTGTCGGAGATAGAAGAGGAGAGCCAGGTGCTTGTGGGCGACCAGGCTCCTGCCGTGCAGTGCGAGGCTATCGACGCCTCCGTTGGGGGCGAGAAAAGCCCTCAAAACCACAGTGTCCAGGCCCTCGGTCAGGAAGCGCCCGAGACCTTAGAGATCGTTGGCGGAGAGCTGGTGCTTGAACCCTGGCGTTGGGTGAACGAGCTGGAGAGAGATCTGTGGGAGCTGAAGGAGGAGCTAGAGGCAGCTCAGGCCACCCTGGGCGGCGAAAGCCACGACGTGACCAAGCTGAAGCAGATGCTCGACCGACTGCCCGTGAAGGTGGCAGAGTTGTGCTCGGAGGAGGAGGAGACCCTGCGGATGCACGAGAAGGCCTGGAGCTCCCTGGCGCTCCAGACTCAGGCTCTGGAAGAGGAGCTGCGAGCCCTTCAGGAGAAGCATGAGGAGGTGAGGGGGAAGTCCGCCCAGCGGGAAGAGGCCCTGGCCGCAGAGAAACATAAGAACAAGGACCTGCTGGCCAAGATGGCGGAGCAGGAGAAGGAAGCAGGAGAGCTGAGGGGGAAGTCGGAGCAGCTGGAGAGAACCATCCAGAAGCTGAACAAGAAGGTGGAGGAGCTCTCCAGGACCTGCCAGGACAAAGAAGGGAAGGTAAGACCGAAGAGACCTCTGGAGCTGGCCAGAGGCCTATTAGTGCAGAAGAGCCTGACACAGCACCCATTGAACCAACAGAAAGACTCCCATTGACTTTGATGGTGGCTGAGATCTTCAGCTGGTATAAATCAGGGTAGTTTCATTGTCTTCAATGGAGCTACGCCGACTTACAGCAGCCAGCGATTTGGCCTATAGATTTAAGAGGAAAGGACTGAGGGTGGGAGGGAGGGGTCTCCACGTACGCCAAAGCTGCCTTCTCAGCCGGATCGCCTGCTTCCCTGGCACGACATCCCACAGCAAGTCCCTGGACTTGCATGTCCAGTTTCCATGGGGTTTGCAGGTGTTGCTCCCAGGGCTCAAATCAGCCTTGCGATGCTATTGGTTGAGATTTTCGAAGGGGAGGTTAGACACCCAACGTGCCTGAATCCCATAGCCGGCTTGGAGGGTCTCACGCGCGGGTCCTTTAAATGTTCTCCTGCTCTGGACGCGATGCTCAGGATTTGACTGTTAACTCACACTGGAACATTGTTCTGTGACAGGGGGTTTCACCCTTATTGAAAATACCAAGGGCCTGATTTTCAGTTGCCCTGCAGCGTAAAAGAGAGTACAACTGAGAATCGGACCCTGCTGGGTTCCGCAGTATTGGTCCAAGGCACTAGAAGTGGAGAAGGGGGCGGTCACGAGCTGGTATGTAGAGATGCCCAGAACAACCCATTTGCAGTGCGCACCCAAGTTTTCATTGATCCTACCAGCCCCAGGAACAATCCTGCATTTTCTTGAGTGCCACACACTGGCACCATAGCTAATAAATATTTATCAGCATAGAGCCCTCTGATCAAGATAAAGGTCTTGAGAACATGACCTATGAAGGAAGGCTGAAAGAATTGGGTTTGTTTAGTTTGGAAAAGAGGAGACTGAGAGGGGACATGATAGCAGTTTTCAGGTATCTAAAAGGGTGTCATAAGGAGGAGGGAGAAAACTTGTTCACCTTAGGATAGAACAAGAAGCAATGGGCTTAAACTGCAGCAAGGGAGGCCTAGGTTGGACATTAGGAAAAAGTTCCTAACTGTCAGGGTGGCTAAACACTGGAATAAATTGCCTAGAGAGGTTGTGGAATCTCCATCTCTGGAGATATTTAAGAGTAGGTTAGATAAATGTCTATCAGGGATGGTCTAGACAGTATTTGGTCCTGCCATGCGGGCAGGGGACTGGACTCGATGACCTCTCGAGGTCCCTTCCAGTCCTAGAATCTATGAATCTATGAATCACAAGCCTTAGCAATTTGGATCATCACTGTATATGTTCCGGGGTGTTCAGCAGAAACTGGCCTGAGACTCACCAAGTCCATTTCACACAGGAGCTCCTGACTCGCCCACCCCATGGGAACAGCTGTCAGTCGTTCCCGAACCAGGCTGGATTCAGAGCCCATGACTAGTGTCCCTCGCCTCTGTTTGTCAGAGGGCTGAGATGGACGGCAGGAGAGAGATCACTTGATCATTACCTGTTAGGTTCACTCCCTCTGGGGCACCTGGCATTGGCCACTGTCGGTAGACAGGATACTGGGCTGCATGGACCTTTGGTCTGACCCAGGACGGCCGTTCTTATGTTATGTTATCCCAGCTCTAGTTCCCTGAATCACCCATTTAAAAAGCAAAGAGGGCCAGGAGCAAGGGGTCAGGAGCTATAGGCGAAAAGGGTTGGGGGTCAGAAACTGGCATCTCCCGTGGAATGGAAAATTCTGTAAAACGTTCCATTTGGAAGCATTGGGTTGTTTTGTTTCAATAACGTCCAAATGTTTCATTTCAGTCCGATAAAGATCTTTCATTTTGGCTCTCAGTTTGATTCACGTTGGTTTGACTTTCCTATTAGATGAAAATATGATTGGATCAGATCAAATACGTATCGTACCTAAATATAGGATATTCATTTTCAGAGTTTCATCAAAGAGAAAAGTCTACATGAAATGAATGACACACATGTCGAAATGAAATGTCTTTACCGAAAGTACACGTTTGTTTTGTTGTGCTAACGTCAAAAGTCGAAACGATTCGGATCGACTTTTCCCCCCCATAGAAAAACGTCAGCGAAATTGACGCGTTCCTGCAAACGTTTTCCAACAGCAAGACGTTTCGCTGGAATATTTTTGACCAGCTCTAGTTGGGGGAGGGGTTAGTGGCAACATCCTAGGGGCCAAGTCCCCAGTGGGTGTAAATTGGCCTAGCACCTTTGAAGCAGAGGGAAGAAAACTGATTTACGCCAGCGGAGGAGCTGGCGGTATGGAACCCAATCTGTGACATGACGTTCTTCTCTGTCGTTGAACTGTAGATTAAAAAGCTGCTGAAGGAGACGGAGAAGCTTTCGGCAGAGATCCTGGCCCTGCGCAGCGAGAGTGCTCGTCTCCAGCTGCAGCTAGAGGTGAGTCGCGTGCTGCCCTGCCTCTCTAGGAATGCTCTGAGCGCACCGTGTCTGCTTGCCAGGCCAGGTGATTGTGGGAGTTTTTACAGTGGGAGGTGCCGGTTCACCTGGGCAGTACACTCAGCACAATAGAGATTCAGATTGCAAGGCTTGTCCATCTGCATTACAGTCAGGGTGCTATTTATAGGTCGGAGAGGCAGCGTGATCTAGTGGGTAGATGCTCTGGACTGGGACTCAGGTGACCTGGCTCTGCCACTGACCTCCTATGTGACCCGGAGCAAGCCCCTCTCTATGCCTCAGTTTCCCCTCTCACCCTTTGTCTATTTCATTTGTAAGCTGTTGGAGGTAGGGGCTTTTTCTTACCCTGTGCACATGCAGCTTCTGGCAAATGGGTCCCTGATCTCTTCTGGGGTGCTACCCTAATAGAAATACAAACACCCGCTGGCAGATTGAAACTCACCAGCACTGTCTATTTTTGTTTTCCCAGGTTAAGGAAAAAAATCACCAGGAGATTGTTACTATCTACAGAACCCATCTGCTCAATGCAGCCCAGGTACAAACCTCAGACGGTCTGGGTTGGTGCTAAGGCTAGTGTGGCTTCAGGTAGATTTCAATACATTTCTGCTCCTGCTGGTTCCCATAACCATTAGGTGATTCTCCGCAGGTTCTCACTGAACTCTGCTGCAACTGGCTTGAGACTCCTAGCACTGAGGTACTGTAGGCTAGACTGGGGGGACTGGGAGTCAGGATACCTGAGATTTAATCTCCGCTCTCGGAGGCGAGTGGTGTCTGGTGGTTAGAGTAGGGGGAGCTGGAAGACAGAGTGTTACAGTCCCCGGATGTAACGACTAGAACGTACTCCCTCCCTGAATTGGCAATAGAGCCCAGGAGTCCCAGTTCTCAGTCTTCACTGCCCTAACCCACTCCTGAGTTCTCATCTCGGCTCTGGGAGGCCGTGTGGTCTAGTGGGGTGAGTACAGTCCTGGGAGCCGGTGTGGTTAGTGGTTAGAGCACGGGATTGGGAGTCCTGAGTCCTGTTTCTGGCTCTGGACACGCCTCCAGCCATTTGGAGCGACCCAACAGGGCTGATTAGGAGGTGCCTCGCACAGTCAAGGGGCTAGATTTCCCCAAGCTTACGCCCGGGTGCAGGGTCCCCAGCACTGCACAGCCATGAGTGGGGAAGTTGTAGCCCTGCAAGCCACAGATGTTTCTCTGCTGGGGGACCAAGGTTGGCCTGAAAGCAGGCAGCACTGGGCGTGGATGGGGCAGAGCCAGGGGACAGTTAGATCTGACAGGTCCTGGCAGCAGAGGGTCTGCCTGACAGGCCCTTACGGACCGACGCTGGAGCAGAAAGGAAAATTGCTTTCCCCCGGCAGAGCTTGTGAGACGGTGGCTGAAGCACGCACTGGCCCGCCACAAGGGGGTGCTGTGGTGCAGAATGGCAAGCCCAGAGCTGGTGGTGGGGTGGGGAGGGCTGCTGGAACGTGTCTCAAGCCAGACCATGGACACCAGTGTGTTACACAACACACTGATCGGGGATGGGGTTTCTTCCGGCTCAGGGGTTCATGGATGAAGAAGTTCACTCGATGCTGCTCCGAATCCTGAGGGCGAAGGAGGAATGAGCTTTGCCCTCCTCTTCCCGGGAACTAGGATCTTTCTTCTGTGCAAGTGAGTGTGTCTGTCCATCTGTCTGTCTCTCTTCTTTCCCCCCTTTGCTTCAGAGAAGGCGTAGCTCTGCCTGCTCTCATCGAATGTCCCCGTAAGGTCCCCAACGCCGTAGCGTCTGAGCTTTCGGGTGCTGCTTTCATACAAACCGTCCAGCTGAAAGACTTTAAGTCACAGCTGGGATGCTCAATGATCACTTAGCAGGTCGGGTGCTGGCAAGAGAGCGTCTGGCTGGGTAGCTCAGCCCTTAAAGGCACCCACCCACTCACCCCCCTACCTGCCCCAGCCTTGGAGCTGGCAACATTCGTGCAGCTCCAGGCCCTCTCCCCGTCGCTGCCTGGGGGAGAGGGTGGTGATCGAAGTTTATGGCAAGATACAAATCGTTTGCAAATGAGCTCATTCAATCATCTGCGTTATAGGGTCACACATGGAGCTGTGCCAAGCTTGGCAGTTCAGTGTCTGTGAATCCCTGTTGGGGTGGTACCTTAAGGCCACCCCTCTCCCCAGCATGACCCTGCCCTGGGGATGAATCGTAGCCCTGGTCTCACTGAGGCAGTGTTTGTGGGGGTCAAACCCAAGTTGTGCCATAGATGTAGTGCTGCGAAAGGGCCACTAGATGGCGGGGTGGGGCTGTGCCGCTCAGCGGGGCATCATGGTCTTTGAAGCCCCCCAGTATTTCTCAGGGTCAGGGCCCTAGGGCCCCTTTCACAGCTGGAGACCCTGCTTCCAATCGCAGGTGAGGTTGGCTAATCATGAGCAAACAGAGCCAGAATGCCATAGACGACCAGGCCTGTAGAAAGGAAACCGGTGGAGTGAAGCACGAACTAGCTGCTGGCACTGAACTGACCCCTTTGTAGGTGACATGTATATAGACATATGCTACTTCTGCCCCCTTCTGGATGGGCTCAGAATGCTCCCCTGTGTGTCATATAGCCTCTACTGCTAATCGCTTGTGGAGATTCTCCTTTAGTTCAAGAGACAGGGGCTTTTGGAGCAGGAAGTTTCCAGGGATCTGAGACAGACAGGGACGGACGCACGCCGCGTGATCTCTTCTAGAGCAGGTGCAGTCAGACAGGAAAGGGCCTGCAAGGTGCCTGAAGTATGAAGTGACGCCTCCATTCAGTACAAACCATCCCGTAAGACGAGGCTGGATCAAAGCCTCGTGGTCTGTTTCTCTCTACTTACCTGGGCTCATCACTGAGGTATCTCAGGCCCGGCCTCATCCCATGCCAGTGCTGAGCCCGGCACAGGGAGTGCGGGGGGAAGCACTGTGCTTCCCTTATCCTGGAGCTACTTCAGGCATCCCTGAGATCTGCCCTAACTTGCGCTCAGCTGCAATAGCGTTGCACCAACCGAGGGGAGTGGCCAAGCCACGCCTCCTCCTAGCCCCACTGCACCCGAGCTCCTACAGGACTGGTGAACTCAGCCCTCTAAGCTGGGAGGTATTAGCCCAGAGGCTTTACGGCCGCTTTGCACTGGTGTAGCCAGCACAGAGGGGCCCCGGCATACAGGTGGCTCCTGCCCCCGGTGGGTCCCACAGCATGTAGCTACCCCACTTGGGTCTGAGGGAGGAGGCTGGGGAAGAGGTTTTTCTCCCATTCCATCTGTGGCCTCTGGCTCCTCGCAGGGCCCTGATCAAGGGGCAGCTCTCGCCAGGGCAGCTGAGTTCACAGCCGTGACGCAGGGCGTGGGTTGAATCTGAGTACGTGGTGAGCCCGGGGTGGTGGGGGCAGGTCCGCGGGAACAACTTGGTAGAAAGCTAGAAAGGCACAAGCCGAAGGCAGAGGTCTGGTTCCCAGTCACTCTTTTGCTGTGACTGGGGCTGGGACGGAGGGGACGAAGGTGGCTTTAAGTCCTCTTTCCACTGCCCATATTGTGGGGCTGTGCAAGGCCCTGACTGTCCCTCAGGGTACATTAGAGCAGCCTCAGGGTTGCTCTAACTTACAGGCTGTTTTCCATGGTCCCTGGGAATGCTTTCCAGCCACACCCCTGATCTGCCATTGATCTCCCATAGCTGCCATCTATGCCCAAGATCCACCATAGATCTACATAGCTACATAGAGCCCTTATGCCACCTCCATAATGGCCAAGGAGGCCCCGCACAGGGTGGATTCTCGGGGTTGTTTTTGCCCTTTCTAAGACCCCTTTGAGCTGTCCAGAGCAGCACGACGTCTACAAGAGACGCCGCTCCTTCCTAGCTCTTGCTCCGTGGAAGGGTGGCGACTGCAGGGTAGTTTGTTTGGCATGAAATTGATGCTCAGGGTCTCCCCCCCTTTAAGCCCCCCAATAAAATCCCCACCGTGAACGTGATGCGGGTTGGACTTTCTGCAGCCGGAACAGACGCTGCGGCTGGCGGGACGGCCAGGCCGTTGGCGTGCCGTTTGGCACATCTGATCTGGGGTTGAACTTTAAGCGTTTCCATATGAGAAATGTGATTTCCCCAGGGGAAGGGAGGGGCTGAGGCTATCGCTCATCCTCCATGCAGTGGGAGAGGAGCAGTGGGGGTTGCAGCTCAGCGGGCTGCAGATGGGGTTGATTTTTTTTTTTTTAAAGTGACAGGACGGCTTGTACGCAGGTGTCGTCTTCTGTGGTTCTATTGGCTCTGTTTAACCCCGTCAGCACGCTCAAGCTCAGAAAGGGCCGGCCTTTGCTTCCCCAGGAAATCCCAGGGTGTCCCAGTTTGGGTGGCTCAGTAGGGGACGCTTTCCCTCCCAGGCCGTCCTGGCCCTAGTGTAGCGCAAGGGGATGACTCGTCAAACCAAGGTAAACGCCTAAGGTAGATGCGGTTAAACTGGTTTAAGTGGGTGCACAGGAGGGGTGTGCACTGATTCAATGACATATTTAAATCAGTCAGGCTCATAGATTTAAAGCAAAAGGGATGGTATGATGGGATAGCCTCATTTTGGCAATGAATTGATCTTTGACTATTAGCGGTAAATACACCCAATGGCCTGTGATGGGACACTAGATGGGTGGGATCTGAGTTACTACAGAGAATTCTTTCCTGGGGGCTGGCTGGTGAGTCTTGCCCATATGCTCAGGGTTTCGCTGATCGCCATATTTGGGGTCGGGAAGGAATTTTCCTCCAGGGCAGATTGGCAGAGGCCCTGGGTTTTTTTTGCCTTCCTCTGCAGCGTGGGGCATGGGTCTCTTGCTGGAGGATTCTCTGCATCTTGAAGTCTTTAAACCACAAGTTGAGGACTTCAATAGCTCAGACATAGGTTGGGGGTTTGTTCCAGGAGTGGGTGGGTGAGATGTGCAGGAGGTCAGACCAGAAGATCATAATGGTCCCTTCTGACCTTAAAGACTATGAGTCTATAATCTAGCGCACCCTTTCCCATATAGACAGGTCCTTAGTCTCTACCAGCACGCAGGCAGTTTTTGCTACAATTGGTTTGGCTGCAATTGATCTGCGTCCATGCAGAATGACCTGCCTGCAGAGGTGTGTTATTAAACTGAAACGTCCATTTATTCCAAGGGCTGCAACATTTTCCAATGCCGGCTTCACTCCATTTAGGAACATTCCAGGCAACACCAGGAGGAGACTGGAGGGCCGAGCCCGCACCTTCCCAGCAGCGAGGATAGCGCTCGAGGAACCAGCTGGGACCACGTCTGCCACCCCACCTACCAGAGACCCATCCTCCAAGGATGTCAACACAAGATGATCACCTCTGCAATAGCTTTGGTTGTTTTTCCCCCTCCCAACCTGCCTCTTCCTGGTCTCCACGTGCTGCTGGCTGAACACCGGGGCTTTATTTCAAATAGCCCCAGAGATCTGAAATCATTTACCTTTGAAAGATGGGCCGCAGGGCAAGCGTAGCGTGTTATAACAAACCCAGGCGCTGCAGCTGCTAGACGCAGTGACTCGATCAGCCTCTCGCACGCCTGGATACAGGACTAGAACCCAGGCCGTTTTGCGCCACAGTCCCCGCCCTCTACCACTTGCGCTAAAGGACAGCTCCCTTCCCTGCTTGTAGAGGTCATTTCCTTATCTTCTCTGAGGGCACAGCTAGCTGAGAGCAACAGGAAAGCATGCACCGAGTAAACTCTACTTCAGCCTCCCTTTCGCTGCAACTGAAGCCAATTATTATTAAGTGTTTGGACTTTGGTAGCACCTAGGAGCCCCCGGCATGGAACAGGATCCCGGGGTGCTAGGGGCTGTACAACCACAAAAACAAAATGACAGTCAACCAGGGTCCCTTTTACTGCCTCACCTTTCCACCACGGAGCAGTTTCTGTTCACCGGGTGAGCAAGGTAGTGGGGTTTGCCCTTCAGACCATGTGGCTGCAGGAGCAAATTAGGCGGAGTTGGCCATCGGATACGTTGCAGCAGCGCTGAACTCTCCAATTCAGAAGTGGGGGCAACTGAGACTTCCGTCCTAGTTCTTTGCTTCCTGCTGGATCGGGACACAGTCTGATCCTGCTCCCGTTGGAGTGAGTGAGTGGCCAAAGTCCAATTGATTTCCAAGGCACGGGACTAGGTCTCTCAAAAGCAGATAGATCCTTGGTGCGCCTCTCTTACATCACAGGCTCTGGCTGGCTGGCTGGCTTTCCCCTTGCCTCGGTCCTGAGACTGTTTGGCTGTGGAAAGAAAATGACCCGCATCCAGATGTTTATTCTGGAAACAGGCTTTGGTGCAAGACCAGGTCCTTGTGGCTATCTGAGCAGTGCTGGGGCGGAGCATCAGGGGGAATGAAAGCGCTGAGATCAGCAAACAGAAGGAAGGGGTTTCCGCTGAGATACTCTTGTGGGCCTAGAATTTTGTCACATGGTCTCAGCCGTGCGACCCCAAAAAGACACTAGCATAGGCAGTGTTGTCTAGTGGGTAGGGGACGTGACAGAAGACCTGGGTTCTAGTCTTGACCCTACTGCGTAGCCTTGGGCAAATCATGCTGCTGCTCTGTGCCTCAGTTTCCCCTCCCAGCCTTTGTCTATTTA